>NC_133125.1:194547841-194912626 GCF_048418815.1 Hemitrygon akajei | reverse complement strand
GACTCTCCCTCAGAGCCGCCCCTCCGACAGGGCGACGCTCCCTCAGAGCCGCCCCTCCGACAGGGCGACGCTCCCTCAGAGCAGCCCCTCCCACAGGGCGACGCTCCCTCAGAGCCGCCCCTTCCACAGCGCGACGCTCCCTCAGAGCCGCCCCTCCCACAGCGCGACGCTCCCTCAGAGCAGCCCCTCCCACAGGGCGACGTTCCCTCAGAGCCGCCCCTCCGACAGGGCGACGCTCCCTCAGAGCCGCCCCTCCCACAGCGCGACGTTCCCTCAGAGCAGCCCCTCCCACAGGGCGACGTTCCCTCAGAGCCGCCCCTCCACAGCGCGACGCTCCCTCAGAGCCGCCCCTTCGACAGGGCGACGCTCCCTCAGAGCCGCCCCTCCGACAGGGCGACGCTCCCTCAGAGCAGCCCCTCCCACAGGGCGACGCTCCCTCAGAGCCGCCCCTCCCACAGGGCGACGCTCCCTCAGAGCAGCCCCACCGACAGGGCGACGCTCCCTCAGAGCCGCCCCTCCGACAGGGCGACGCTCCCTCAGAGCCGCCCCTCCCACAGGGCGACGCTCTCTCAGAGCCGCCCCTCCGACAGGGCGACGCTCCCTCAGAGCCGCTCCTCCGACAGGGCGACGCTCCCTCAGAGCAGCCCCTCCGACAGCGCGACGTTCCCTCAGAGCCGCCCCTCCCACAGCGCGACGCTCCCTCAGAGCCGACCCTCCCACAGGGCGACGCTCCCTCAGAGCCGCCCCTCCGACAGGGGTGACGCTCCCTCAGAGCCGCCCCTCCGACAGGGCGACGTTCCCTCAGAGCAGCCCCTCCCACAGGGCGACGTTCCCTCAGAGCCGCCCCTCCCACAGCGCGACGTTCCCTCAGAGCCGCCCCTCCCACAGGGCGACGCTCCCTCAGAGCCGCCCCTCCGACAGGGCGACGCTCCCTCAGAGCCGCCCCACGACAGGGCGACGTTCCCTCAGAGCCGCCCCTCCCACAGCGCGACGCTCCCTCAGAGCCACCCCTCCGACAGGGCGACGTTCCATCAGAGCAGCCCCTCCCACAGGGCGACGTTCTCTCAGCGCAGCCCCTCCCACAGGGCGACGTTCCCTCATAGCCACCCCTCCGACAGGGCGACGGTCCCTCAGAGCAGCACCTCAGACAGGGCGACGTTCCCTCAGAGCCGCCCCTCCGACAGGGCGACGTTCCCTCAGAGCCGCCCTCCCACAGCGTGACTCTCCCTCAGAGCTGCCCCTCCGACAGGGCGACGTTCCCTCAGAGCCGCCCTCCCACAGCGCGACGCTCCCTCAGAGCCGCCCCTCCGACAGCGCGACGTTCCCTCAGAGCCGCCCTCCCACAGGGCGACGTTCCCTCAGAGCCGCCCCTCCGACAGGGCGACGTTCCCTCAGAGCCGCCCCTCCCACAGGGCGACACTCCCTCAGAGCCGCTCCTCCCACAGCGCGACGTTCCTTCAGAGCAGCCCCTCCCACAGGGCGACGTTCCCTCAGAGCCGGCCCTCCGACAGCGCGACGCTCCCTCAGAGCCGCCCTCCCACAGCGCGACGCTCCCTCAGAGCCGCCCCTCCGACAGCGCGACGCTCCCTCAGAGCCGCCCTCCCAGTGCGCGACGCTCCATCAGAGCCGCCCCTCCGACAGGGCGACGTTCCCTCAGAGCCGCCCTCCCACAGCGCGACGTTCCCTCAGAGCCGCCCCTCCGACAGCGCGACGTTCCCTCAGAGCCGCCCTCCCACAGGGCGACGTTGCCTCAGAGCCGCCCCTCCGACAGCGCGACGCTCCCTCAGAGCCGCCACTCCCACAGGGCGACGTTCCCTCAGAGCCGCCCCTCCCACAGAGCGACGCTCCCTCAGAGCCGCCCCTCCCACAGGGCGACACTCCCTCAGAGCCGCTCCTCCCACAGCGCGACGTTCCTTCAGAGCAGCCCCTCCCACAGGGCGACGCTCCCTCAGAGCCGCCCCTCCGACAGCGCGACGCTCCCTCAGAGCCGCCCTCCCAGTGCGCGACGCTCCATCAGAGCCGCCCCTCCGACAGGGCGACGTTCCCTCAGTGCCGCCCTCCCACAGCGCGACGTTCCCTCAGAGCCGCCCCTCCGACAGCGCGACGTTCCCTCAGAGCCGCCCTCCCACAGGGCGACGTTGCCTCAGAGCCGCCCCTCCGACAGCGCGACGCTCCCTCAGAGCCGCCACTCCCACAGGGCGACGTTCCCTCAGAGCCGCCCCTCCCACAGGGCGACGTTCCCATCAGAGCCGCCCCTCCCACAGGGCGACACTCCCTCAGAGCCGCTCCTCCCACAGCGCGACGTTCCTTCAGAGCAGCCCCTCCCACAGGGCGACGTTCCCTCAGAGCCGCCCCTCCGACAGCGCGACGCTCCCTCAGAGCCGCCCTCCCACAGCGCGACGCTCCCTCAGAGCCGCCCTCCCAGTGCGCGACGCTCCATCAGAGCCGCCCCTCCGACAGGGCGACGTTCCCTCAGAGCCGCCCCTCCCACAGGGCGACGTTCCCTCAGAGCCGCCCCTCCCACAGCGTGACTCTCCCTCAGAGCCGCCCCTCCCACAGGGCAACGTTCCCTCAGAGCAGCCCCTCCCACAGCGCGACGTTCCCTCAGAGCCGCCCATCCCACAGCGCGACTCTCCCTCAGAGCCGCTCCTCCCACAGCGCGACGCTCCCTGAGAGCCGCCCCTCCCACAGGGCGACACTCCCTCAGAGCCACCCCTCCCACTGGGCGACACTCCCTCAGAACCGCCCCTCACACAGCGCGACGCTCCCTCAGAGCCGCGCCACCGACAGTATTTGCACCTCATCTCCTCGTCATTGTGTGCCATACCCTCAGAACTACCCCATCCCATAGTCTGATGCTCCCGCGGTACTACCCCATTCATAGTGTGATGCTCCCTCAGCACCGTGTGACTCCCTTGGTACTGCCCCATCCCCAGTTTGATGCTCCCTCAGTACTGCCCCATCCGCAGTGTGATGCTCCCTCAGTACTGCCCCATCCACAGTGTGATGCTCCCTCACCGCCGTCCCCATCCGCAGTGTGATGCTCCCTCACTGTCGTCCCGATCCACAGTGTGATGCTCCCTCACTGTCGTCCCCATCTACAGTGTGATGCTGCCTCAGTGCTGCCCCATCGACAGTGTGATGCTCCCTCAGTGCTGCCCCATCCCCAGTGTGATGCTCCCTCAGTGCTGCCCCATCCACAGTGTGATGCTCCCTCACCGCCGTCCCCATCCACAGTGTGATGCTCCCTCACCCGCCGTCCCCATCCGCAGTGTGATGCTCCCTCAGTACTACCCCATCCACAGTGTGATGCTCCCTCGGTACTACCCCACCCACAGTGTGATGCTCCCTCATTACTGCCCCATCCGCAGTTTGATGCTCCCTCACCGCCGTCCCCATCCACAGTGTGATGCTCCCTCACCGCCGTCCCCATCCACAGTGTGATGCTCCCTCACCGCCGTCCCCATCCGCAGTGTGATGCTCCCTCGGTACTACCCCATCCACAGTGTGATGCTCCCTCATTACTGCCCCATCCGCAGCGTGATGCTCCCTCGGTACTACCCCATCCGCAGTTTGATGCTCCCTCACCGCCGTCCTCATCCACAGTGTGATGCTCCCTCAGTGCTGCCCCATCCGCAGTGTGATGCTCCCTCAGTACTACTCCATCCGCAGTGTGATGCTCACTCCGTGCTGCCCCATCCACAGTGTGATGCTCCCTCAGTGCTGCGCCATCCGCAGTGTGATACTCCCTCAGTACTACTCCATCCGCAGTGTGATGCTCCCTCAGTGCTGCCCCATCCGCAGTGTGATGCTCCCTCACCGCCGTCCCCATCCACAGTGTGATGCTCCCTCACCGCCATCCCCATCCGCAGTGTGATGCTCCCTCACCGCCGTCCCCATCCGCAGTGTGATGCTCCCTCAGTACTACCCCATCCACAGTGTGATTCTCCCTCAGTGCTGCCCCATCCGCAGTGTGATGCTCCCTCAGTGCCGACCATCCACAGTGTGATGCTCCCTCAGTACTACCCCATCCGCAGTGTGATGCTCCCTCAGTGCTGCCCCATCCGCAGTGTGATGCTCCCTCACCGCCGTCCCCATCCGCAGTGTGATTCTCCCTCAGTGCTGCCCATCGGCATTGTGATGCTCCCTCACCGCCGTCCCCTTCCACAGTGTGATGCTCCCTCAGTGCTGCCCCATCCACAGTGTGATGCTCCCTCAGTGCTGCCCCATCCGCAGTGTGATGCTCCCTCAGTGCTGCCCCATCCACAGTGTGATGCTCCCTCACCGCCGTCCCCATCCACAGTGTGATGCTCCCTCAATGCTGCCCCATACAAAGTGTGATGCTCCCTCACCGCCGTCCCCATCCACAGTGTGATGCTCCCTCAGTGCTGCCCCATCCACAGTGTGATGCTCCCTCACCGCCGTCCCCATCCGCAGTGTGATGCTCCCTCACAGTCGTCCCCATCCACAGTGTGATGCTCCCTCACCGCCTTCCCCATCCGCAGTGTGATGCTCCCTCAGTGCTGCCCCATCCACAGTGTGATACTCCCTCACCGCCTTCCCCATCCGCAGTGTGATGCTCCCTCAGTGCTGCCCCATCCGCAGTGTGATGCTCCCTCAGTGCTGCCCCATCCGCAGTGTGATGATCCCTCACCGCCATCCCCATCCACAGTGTGATGCTCCCTCACCACCGTCCCCATCCGCAGTGTGATGCTCCCGCACCGCCATCCCCATCCACAGTGTGATGCTCCCTCAGTGCTGCCCCATCCACAGTGTGATGCTCCCTCAGTGTTGCCCCATCCAGAGTGTGATGCTCCCTCACCGCCTTCCCCATCCGCAGTGTGATGCTCCCTCAGTGCTGCCCCATCCGCAGTGTGATGCTCCCTCAGTGCTGCCCCATCCACCGTGTGATGCTCCCTCACCGCCTTCCCCATCCGCTGTGTGATGCTCCCTCACCCGCCGTCCCCATCCGCAGTGTGATGCTCCCTCACCGCCTTCCCCATCCACAGTGTGATGCTCCCTCACCGCCGTCCCCATCCACAGTATGATGCTCCCTCACTGTCGTCCCCATCCACAGTGTGATGCTCCCTCACTGTCGTCCCCATCCACAGTGTGATGCTCCCTCACTGTCGTCCCCATCCACACTGTGATGCTCCCTCACTGTCGTCCCCATCCGCAGTGTGATGCTCCCTCAATGCTGCCCCATCCAAAGTGTGATGCTCCCTCACTGTCATCCCCATCCACAGTGTGTTGCTCCCTCAGTACTACCCCATCCACAGTGTGATGCTCCCTCATTGCTGCCCATCCGCAGTGTGATGCTCCCTCGCCGCCGTCCCCATCCACAGTGTGATGCTCCATCACCGCTGTCCCCATCCGCAGTGTGATGCTCCCTCACCGCCGTCCCCATCCACAGTGTGATGCTTCCTCAGTACTGCCCCATCCACCGTGTGATGCTCCCTCACCGCCGTCCCCATCCGCGGTGTGATGCTCCCTCACCGCCGTCCCCATCCGCAGTGTGATGCTCCCTCAGTGCTGCCCCATCCACAGTGTGATGCTCCCTCACCGCCGTCCCCATCCGCAGTGTGATGCTCCCTCACCGCCGTCCCCATCCACAGTGTGATGCTCCCTCACCGCCATCCCCATCCACAGTGTGATGCTCCCTCACCGCCGTCCCCACCCACAGTGTGATGCTGCCTCAGCGCTCCCCACCCACAGTGTGATGCTCCATCACCGCCGTCCCCATCCGCAGTGTGATGCTCCCTCACCGCCGTCCCCATCCACAGTGTGATGCTCCCTCACCGCCATCCCCATCCACAGTGTGATGCTCCCTCACCGCCGTCCCCATCCGCAGTGTGATGCTCCCTCACCGCCGTCCCCATCCGCAGTGTGATGCTCCCTCACCGCCGTCCCCTTCCGCAGTGTGATGCTCCCTCACCGCCGTCCCCATCCGCAGTGTGATGCTCCCTCACCGCCGTCCCCTTCCGCAGTGTGATGCTCCCTCAGTACTGCCCCATCCACAGTGTGATGCTCCCTCAGTTCTACCCCATCCTCAGTGTGATGCTCCCTCAGTACTACCCCATCCACAGTGTGATGCTCCCTCACTGTCGTCCCCATCCACAGTGTGATGCTCCCTCAGTGCTGCCCCATCCACAGTGTGATGTTCCCTCAGTGCTGCCCCATCCACAGTGTGATGCTCCCTCACCGTCGTCCCCATCCACAGTGTGATGCTCCCTCACCGCCGTCCCCATCCACAGTGTGATGCTTCCTCAGTGCTGCCCCATCCGCAGTGTGATGCTCCCTCAGTACTGCCCCATCCACAGTGTGATGCTCGCTCAGTGCTGCCCATCCACAGTGTGATGCTCCCTCAGTGCTGTCCCTATCCCCAGTGTGATGCTCCCTCAGTGCTGCCCCATCCACAGTGTGATGCTCCCTCACCGCCGTCCCCATCCGCAGTGTGATGCTCCCTCACCGCCGTCCCCATCCGCAGTGTGTTGCTCCCTCAGTACTGCCCCATCCACAGTGTGATGCTCGCTCAGTGCTGCCCATCCACAGTGTGATGCTCCCTCAGTGCTGCCCCATCCACAGTGTGATGCTCCCTCAGTGCTGCCCCATCCACAGTGTGATGCTCCCTCAGTGCTGCCCCATCCGCAGTGTGATGATCCCTCACCGCCGTCCCCATCCACAGTGTGATGATCCCTCAGTGCTGCCCCATCCGCAGTGTGATGATCCCTCAGTGCTGCCCCATCCGCAGTGTGATGCTCCCTCACCGCCGTCCCCATCCACAGTGTGATGCTCCCTCAGTTCTGCCCCATGCACAGTGTGATGCTCCCTCAGTGCTGCCCCTCCCACAGGGCGACGCTCCCTCGGAGCCGCCCCTCCGACAGGGCGACGCTCACTCAGAGCAGCCCCTCCGACAGGGCGACGCTCACTCAGAGCAGCCCCTCCGACAGGGCGACGTTCCCTCAGAGCCGCCCCTCCCACAGGGCGACGTTCCCTCAGAGCCGCCCCTCCGACAGGGCGACGCTCCCTCAGAGCAGCCCCTCCCACAGCGCGACGTTCCCTCAGAGACGCCCCTCCCACAGGGCGACGATCCCTCAGAGCCGCCCCTCCGACAGGGCGACGTTCCCTCAGAGCAGCCCCTCCCACAGGGCGACGCTCCCTCAGAGCCGCCCCTCCCACAGCGCGACGTTCCCTCAGAGCAGCCCCTCCCACAGGGCGACGCTCCCTCAGAGCAGCCCCTCCCACAGCGCGACGTTCCCTCAGAGCCGCCCCTCCCACAGCGCGACGCTCCCTCAGAGCCGCCCCTCCGACAGCGCGACGTTCCATCAGAGCAGCCCCTCCGACAGCGCGACGTTCCATCAGAGCAGCCCCTCCGACAGCGCGACTCTCCCTCAGAGCCGCCCCGCCCACAGAGTGACGCTCCCTCAGAGCCGCCCCTCCCACAAAGCGACGCTCCCTCAAAGCCGCCCCTCCCACAGGGCGACGCTCCCTCAGAGCCGCCCCTCCCACAGGGCGACGCTCCCTCAGAGCCACTCCTCCCACAGCGCGACATTCCCTCAGAGCAGCCCCTCCCACAGGGCGACGTTCCCTCAGAGGTGCCCCTCCGACAGCGCGACGTTCCCTCAGAGCCGCCCTCCCACAGGGCGACGTTCCCTCAGAGCCGCCCCTCCGACAGCGCGACGTTCCCTCAGAGCCGCCCTCCCACAGGGCGACGTTGCCTCAGAGCCGCCCCTCCGACAGCGCGACGCTCCCTCAGAGCCGCCCCTCCCACAGGGCGACGTTCCCTCAGAGCCGCCCCTCCCACAGGGCGACGCTCCCTCAGAGCCGCCCCTCCGACAGGGCGACGTTCCCTCAGAGCCGCCCCTCCCACAGGGCGACGTTCCCTCAGAGCCGCCCCTCCCACAGGGCGACACTCCCTCAGAGCCACTCCTCCCACAGCGCGACGTTCCTTCAGAGCAGCCCCTCCCACAGGGCGACGTTCCCTCAGAGCCGCCCCTCCGACAGCGCGACGCTCCCTCAGAGCCGCCCTCCCACAGCGCGACGCTCCCTCAGAGCCGCCCCTCCGACAGCGCGACGCTCCCTCAGAGCCGCCCTCCCACTGCGCGACGCTCCATCAGAGCCGCCCCTCCGACAGGGCGACGTTCCCTCAGAGCCGCCCCTCCCACAGGGCGACGTTCCCTCAGAGCCGCCCCTCCCACAGCGTGACTCTCCCTCAGAGCCGCCCCTCCCACAGGGCAACATTCCCTCAGAGCAGCCCCTCCCACAGGGCGACGCTCCCTCAGAGCCGCCCCTCCCACAGCGCAACGCTCCCTCAGAGCCGCCCCTCCCACAGCGCGACGTTCCCTCAGAGCCGCCCCTCCCACAGCGCGACACTCCCTCAGAGCCGCCCCTCCCACAGCGCGACGTTCCCTGAGAGCCGCCCCTCCCACAGGGCGACACTCCCTCAGAGCCACCCCTCCCACTGGGCGACACTCCCTCAGAACCGCCCCTCTCACAGCGCGACGCTCCCTCAGAGCCGCGCCACCGACAGTATTTGCACCTCATCTCCTCGTCATTGTGTGACATACCCTCAGAACTACCCCATCCCATAGTCTGATGCTCCCGCGGTACTGCCCCATTCATAGTGTGATGCTCCCTCAGCACTGTGTGACTCCCTTGGTACTGCCCCATCCCCAGTTTGATGCTCCCTCAGTACTGCACCATCCGCAGTGTGATGCTCCCTCAGTACTGCCCCATCCACAGTGTGATGCTCCCTCACCGCCGTCCCCATCCGCAGTGTGATGCTCCCTCACTGTCGTCCCCATCCACAGTGTGATGCTCCCTCACTGTCGTCCCCATCCACAGTGTGATGCTGCCTCAGTGCTGCCCCATCCCCAGTGTGATGCTCCCTCAGTGCTGCCCCATCCACAGTGTGATGCTCCCTCACCGCCGTCCCCATCCACAGTGTGATGCTCCCTCACCGTCGTCCCCATCCGCAGTGTGATGCTCCCTCGGTACTACCCCAGCCGCAGTGTGATGCTCCCTCAGTGCTGCCCCATCCGCAGTGTGATGCTCCCTCAGTGCTGCCCCATCCGCAGTGTGATGCTCCCTCAGTGCTGCCCCATCCGCAGTGTGATGCTCCCTCAGTGCTGCCCCATCCACAGTGTGATGCTCCCTCAGTGCTGCCCCATCCGCAGTGTGATACTCCCTCAGTACTACTCCATCCGCAGTGTGATGCTCCCTCAGTGCTGCCCCATCCGCAGTGTGATGCTCCCTCACCGCCGTCCCCATCCACAGTGTGATGCTCCCTCACCGCCGTCCCCATCCGTAGTGTGATGCTCCCTCACTGTCGTCCCTATCCACAGTGTGATGCTTCCTCACTGTCGTCCCCATCCACAGTGTGATGCTGCCCCAGTGCTGCCCCATCGACAGTGTGATACTCCCTCAGTGCTGCCCCATCCCCAGTGTGATGCTCCCTCAGTGCTGCCCCATCCGCAGTGTGATGCTCCCTCACCGCCGTCCCCATCCACAGTGTGATGCTCCCTCACCGCCGTCCCCATCCGCAGTGCGATGCTCCCTCGGTACTACCCCATCCACAGTGTGATGCTCCCTCATTACTGCCCCATCCGCAGCGTGATGCTCCCTCGGTACTACCCCATCCGCAGTTTGATGCTCCCTCACCGCCGTCCTCATCCACAGTGTGATGCTCCCTCAGTGCTGCCCCATCCGCAGTGTGATGCTCCCTCACTACTACTCCATCCGCAGTGTGATGCTCCCTCAGTGCTGCCCCATCCACAGTGTGATGCTCCCTCAGTGCTGCCCCATCCGCAGTGTGATACTCCCTCAGTACTACTCCATCCGCAGTGTGATGCTCCCTCAGTGCTGCCCCATCCGCAGTGTGATGCTCCCTCACCGCCGTCCCCATCCACAGTGTGATGCTCCCTCACCGCCATCCCCATCCACAGTGTGATGCTCCCTCAGTACTACCCCATCCACAGTGTTATTCTCCCTCAGTGCTGCCCCATCCGCAGTGTGATGCTCCCTCAGGGCCGACCATCCACAGTGTGATGCTCCCTCACCGCCGTCCCCATCCGCAGTGTGATTCTCCCTCAGTGCTGCCCCATCGGCATTGTGATGCTCCCTCACCGCCGTCCCCATCCACAGTGTGATGCTCCCTCAGTGCTGCCCCATCCACAGTGTGATGCTCCCTCAGTGCTGCCCCATCCGCAGTGTGATGCTCCCTCAGTGCTGCCCCATCCACAGTGTGATGCTCTCTCACCGCCGTCCCCATCCACAGTGTGATGCTCCCTCACCGCCGTCCCCATCCACAGTGTGATGCTCCCTCAATGCTGCCCCATACAAAGTGTGATGCTCCCTCACCGCCGTCCCCATCCACAGTGTGATGCTCCCTCAGTGCTGCCCCATCCACAGTGTGATGCTCCCTCACCGCCGTCCCCATCCGCAGTGTGATGCTCCCTCACAGTCGGCCCCATCCACAGTGTGATGCTGCCTCACCGCCTTCCCCATCTGCAGTGTGATGCTCCCTCAGTGCTGCCCCATCCACAGTGTGATGCTCCCTCACCGCCGTCCCCATCCGCAGTGTGATGCTCCCTCACTGTCGTCCCTATCCACAGTGTGATGCTCCCTCACTGTCGTCCCCATCCACAGTGTGATGCTGCCTCAGTGCTGCCCCATCGACAGTGTGATACTCCCTCAGTGCTGCCCCATCCCCAGTGTGATGCTCCCTCAGTGCTGCCCCATCCACAGTGTGATGCTCCCTCACCGCCGTCCCCATCCACAGTGTGATGCTCCCTCACCGCCGTCCCCATCCGCAGTGTGATGCTCCCTCGGTACTACCCCATCCACAGTGTGATGCTCCCTCATTACTGCCCCATCCGCAGCGTGATGCTCCCTCGGTACTACCCCATCCGCAGTTTGATGCTCCCTCACCGCCGTCCTCATCCACAGTGTGATGCTCCCTCAGTGCTGCCCCATCCGCAGTGTGATGCTCCCTCACTACTACTCCATCCGCAGTGTGATGCTCCCTCAGTGCTGCCCCATCCACAGTGTGATGCTCCCTCAGTGCTGCCCCATCCGCAGTGTGATACTCCCTCAGTACTACTCCATCCGCAGTGTGATGCTCCCTCAGTGCTGCCCCATCCGCAGTGTGATGCTCCCTCACCGCCGTCCCCATCCACAGTGTGATGCTCCCTCACCGCCATCCCCATCCACAGTGTGATGCTCCCTCAGTACTACCCCATCCACAGTGTGATTCTCCCTCAGTGCTGCCCCATCCGCAGTGTGATGCTCCCTCAGGGCCGACCATCCACAGTGTGATGCTCCCTCACCGCCGTCCCCATCCGCAGTGTGATTCTCCCTCAGTGCTGCCCCATCGGCATTGTGATGCTCCCTCACCGCCGTCCCCATCCACAGTGTGATGCTCCCTCAGTGCTGCCCCATCCACAGTGTGATGCTCCCTCAGTGCTGCCCCATCCGCAGTGTGATGCTCCCTCAGTGCTGCCCCATCCACAGTGTGATGCTCCCTCACCGCCGTCCCCATCCACAGTGTGATGCTCCCTCACCGCCGTCCCCATCCACAGTGTGATGCTCCCTCAATGCTGCCCCATACAAAGTGTGATGCTCCCTCACCGCCGTCCCCATCCACAGTGTGATGCTCCCTCAGTGCTGCCCCATCCACAGTGTGATGCTCCCTCACCGCCGTCCCCATCCGCAGTGTGATGCTCCCTCACAGTCGGCCCCATCCACAGTGTGATGCTCCCTCACCGCCTTCCCCATCCGCAGTGTGATGCTCCCTCAGTGCTGCCCCATCCACAGTGTGATGCTCCCTCACCGCCGTCCCCATCCGCAGTGTGATGCTCCCTCACTGTCGTCCCTATCCACAGTGTGATGCTCCCTCACTGTCGTCCCCATCCACAGTGTGATGCTGCCTCAGTGCTGCCCCATCGACAGTGTGATACTCCCTCAGTGCTGCCCCATCCCCAGTGTGATGCTCCCTCAGTGCTGCCCCATCCACAGTGTGATGCTCCCTCACCGCCGTCCCCATCCACAGTGTGATGCTCCCTCACCGCCGTCCCCATCCGCAGTGTGATGCTCCCTCGGTACTACCCCATCCACAGTGTGATGCTCCCTCATTACTGCCCCATCCGCAGCGTGATGCTCCCTCGGTACTACCCCATCCGCAGTTTGATGCTCCCTCACCGCCGTCCTCATCCACAGTGTGATGCTCCCTCAGTGCTGCCCCATCCGCAGTGTGATGCTCCCTCAGTACTACTCCATCCGCAGTGTGATGCTCCCTCAGTGCTGCCCCATCCACAGTGTGATGCTCCCTCAGTGCTGCCCCATCCGCAGTGTGATACTCCCTCAGTACTACTCCATCCGCAGTGTGATGCTCCCTCAGTGCTGCCCCATCCGCAGTGTGATGCTCCCTCACCGCCGTCCCCATCCACAGTGTGATGCTCCCTCACCGCCATCCCCATCTACAGTGTGATGCTCCCTGAGTACTACCCCATCCACAGTGTGATTCTCCCTCAGTGCTGCCCCATCCGCAGTGTGATGCTCCCTCAGTGCCGACCATCCACAGTGTGATGCTCCCTCACCGCCGTCCCCATCCACAGTGTGATGCTCCCTCAGTGCTGCCCCATCCACAGTGTGATGCTCCCTCAGTACTACCCCATCCGCAGTGTGATGATCCCTCACCACTGTCCCCATCCGCAGTGTGATGATCCCTCAGTGCTGCCCCATCCGCAGTGTGATGTTCCCTCACCGCCGTCCCCATCCACAGTGTGATGCTCCCTCAGTTCTGACCCATCCGCAGTGTGATGATCCCTTAGTGCTGCCCCATCCGCAGTGTGATGCTCCCTCACCGCCGTCCCCATCCACAGTGTGATGCTCCCTCAGTTCTGCCCCATGCACAGTGTGATGCTCCCTCAGTGCTGCCCCATCCACAGTGTGATGCGCCCTCAGAGCTGCCCCATCCACCGTGTGATGCTCCCTCACCGCCGTCCCCATCCGCAGTGTGATGCTCCATCAGTGCTGCCCCATCCACAGTGTGATGCTCCCTCAGTGCTGCCCCATCCACAGTGTGATGCTCCCTCAGTACTACCCCATCCTCAGTGTGATGCTCCCTCAGTACCACCCCATCCACAGTGTGATGCTCCCTCAGTGCTGCCCCATCCACAGTGTGATGCTCCCTCAGTACTACCCCATCCGCAGTGTGATGCTCCCTCACTGCTGTCCCCATCCACAGTGTGATGCTCCCTCAGTGCTCCCTCAGTGCTCCCCACCCACAGTGTGATGCTCCCTCACCGCCGTCCCCATCCGCAGTGTGATGCTCCCTC
Source organism: Hemitrygon akajei (assembly GCF_048418815.1). Lineage (NCBI taxonomy): Eukaryota > Metazoa > Chordata > Chondrichthyes > Myliobatiformes > Dasyatidae > Hemitrygon > Hemitrygon akajei. The sequence continues at coordinate 194,899,289 of NC_133125.1, read as the reverse complement.
ACCGCCGTCCCCATCCACAGTGTGATGCTCCCTCACCGCCGTCCCCATCCGCAGTGTGATGCTCCCTCACAGTCGGCCCCATCCACAGTGTGATGCTCCCTCACCGCCTTCCCCATCCGCAGTGTGATGCTCCCTCAGTGCTGCCCCATCCACAGTGTGATGCTCCCTCACCGCCGTCCCCATCCGCAGTGTGATGCTCCCTCACTGTCGTCCCTATCCACAGTGTGATGCTCCCTCACTGTCGTCCCCATCCACAGTGTGATGCTGCCTCAGTGCTGCCCCATCGACAGTGTGATACTCCCTCAGTGCTGCCCCATCCCCAGTGTGATGCTCCCTCAGTGCTGCCCCATCCACAGTGTGATGCTCCCTCACAGCCGTCCCCATCCACAGTGTGATGCTCCCTCACCGCCGTCCCCATCCGCAGTGTGATGCTCCCTCGGTACTACCCCATCCACAGCGTGATGCTCCCTCGGTACTACCCCATCCGCAGTTTGATGCTCCCTCAGTACTACTCCATCCGCAGTGTGATGCTCCCTCAGTGCGGCCCCATCCACAGTGTGATGCTCCCTCAGTGCTGCCCCATCCGCAGTGTGATACTCCCTCAGTACGACTCCATCCGCAGTGTGATGCTCCCTCAGTGCTGCCCCATCCGCAGTGTGATGCTCCCTCACCGCCGTCCCCATCCACAGTGTGATGCTCCCTCACCGCCATCCCCATCCACAGTGTGATGCTCCCTCAGTACTACCCCATCCACAGTGTGATTCTCCCTCAGTGCAGCCCCATCCGCAGTGTGATGCTCCCTCAGTGCCGACCATCCACAGTGTGATGCTCCCTCACCGCCGTCCCCATCCGCAGTGTGATTCTCCCTCAGTGCTGCCCCATCCGCATTGTGATGCTACCTCACCGCCGTCCCCATCCACAGTGTGATGCTCCCTCAGTGCTGCCCCATCCACAGTGTGATGCTCCCTCAGTGCTGCCCCATCCGCAGTGTGATGCTCCCTCAGTGCTGCCCCATCCACAGTGTGATGCTCCCTCACCGCCGTCCCCATCCACAGTGTGATGCTCCCTCACCGCCGTCCCCATCCACAGTGTGATGCTCCCTCAATGCTGCCCCATACAAAGTGTGATGCTCCCTCACCGCCGTCCCCATCCACAGTGTGATGCTCCCTCAGTGCTGCCCCATCCACAGTGTGATGCTCCCTCACCGCCGTCCCCATCCGCAGTGTGATGCTCCCTCACAGACGGCCCCATCCACAGTTTGATGCTCCCTCACCGCCTTCCCCATCCGCAGTGTGATGCTCCCTCAGTGCTGCCCCATCCACAGTGTGATGCTCCCTCACCGCCTTCCCCATCCGCAGTGTGATGCTCCCTCAGTACTACCCCATCCACAGTGTGATTCTCCCTCAGTGCTGCCCCATCCGCAGTGTGATGCTCCCTCAGTGCCGACCATCCACAGTGTGATGCTCCCTCAGTACTACCCCATCCGCAGTGTGATGCTCCCTCAGTGCTGCCCCATCCGCAGTGTGATGCTCCCTCACCGCCGTCCCCATCCGCAGTGTGATTCTCCCTCAGTGCTGCCCCATCGGCATTGTGATGCTCCCTCACCGCCGTCCCCTTCCACAGTGTGATGCTCCCTCAGTGCTGCCCCATCCACAGTGTGATGCTCCCTCAGTGCTGCCCCATCCGCAGTGTGATGCTCCCTCAGTGCTGCCCCATCCACAGTGTGATGCTCCCTCACCGCCGTCCCCATCCACAGTGTGATGCTCCCTCAATGCTGCCCCATACAAAGTGTGATGCTCCCTCACCGCCGTCCCCATCCACAGTGTGATGCTCCCTCAGTGCTGCCCCATCCACAGTGTGATGCTCCCTCACCGCCGTCCCCATCCGCAGTGTGATGCTCCCTCACAGTCGTCCCCATCCACAGTGTGATGCTCCCTCACCGCCTTCCCCATCCGCAGTGTGATGCTCCCTCAGTGCTGCCCCATCCACAGTGTGATACTCCCTCACCGCCTTCCCCATCCGCAGTGTGATGCTCCCTCAGTGCTGCCCCATCCGCAGTGTGATGCTCCCTCAGTGCTGCCCCATCCGCAGTGTGATGATCCCTCACCGCCATCCCCATCCACAGTGTGATGCTCCCTCACCACCGTCCCCATCCGCAGTGTGATGCTCCCTCACCGCCATCCCCATCCACAGTGTGATGCTCCCTCAGTGCTGCCCCATCCACAGTGTGATGCTCCCTCAGTGTTGCCCCATCCAGAGTGTGATGCTCCCTCACCGCCTTCCCCATCCGCAGTGTGATGCTCCCTCAGTGCTGCCCCATCCGCAGTGTGATGCTCCCTCAGTGCTGCCCCATCCACCGTGTGATGCTCCCTCACCGCCTTCCCCATCCGCTGTGTGATGCTCCCTCACCGCCGTCCCCATCCGCAGTGTGATGCTCCCTCACCGCCTTCCCCATCCACAGTGTGATGCTCCCTCACCGCCGTCCCCATCCACAGTATGATGCTCCCTCACTGTCGTCCCCATCCACAGTGTGATGCTCCCTCACTGTCGTCCCCATCCACAGTGTGATGCTCCCTCACTGTCGTCCCCATCCACACTGTGATGCTCCCTCACTGTCGTCCCCATCCGCAGTGTGATGCTCCCTCAATGCTGCCCCATCCAAAGTGTGATGCTCCCTCACTGTCGTCCCCATCCACAGTGTGTTGCTCCCTCAGTACTACCCCATCCACAGTGTGATGCTCCCTCATTGCTGCCCATCCGCAGTGTGATGCTCCCTCGCCGCCGTCCCCATCCACAGTGTGATGCTCCCTCACCGCTGTCCCCATCCGCAGTGTGATGCTCCCTCACCGCCGTCCCCATCCACAGTGTGATGCTTCCTCAGTACTGCCCCATCCACCGTGTGATGCTCCCTCACCGCCGTCCCCATCCGCGGTGTGATGCTCCCTCACCGCCGTCCCCATCCGCAGTGTGATGCTCCCTCAGTGCTGCCCCATCCACAGTGTGATGCTCCCTCACCGCCGTCCCCATCCGCAGTGTGATGCTCCCTCACCGCCGTCCCCATCCACAGTGTGATGCTCCCTCACCGCCATCCCCATCCACAGTGTGATGCTCCCTCACCGCCGTCCCCACCCACAGTGTGATGCTGCCTCAGCGCTCCCCACCCACAGTGTGATGCTCCATCACCGCCGTCCCCATCCGCAGTGTGATGCTCCCTCACCGCCGTCCCCATCCACAGTGTGATGCTCCCTCACCGCCATCCCCATCCACAGTGTGATGCTCCCTCACCGCCGTCCCCATCCGCAGTGTGATGCTCCCTCACCGCCGTCCCCATCCGCAGTGTGATGCTCCCTCACCGCCGTCCCCTTCCGCAGTGTGATGCTCCCTCACCGCCGTCCCCATCCGCAGTGTGATGCTCCCTCACCGCCGTCCCCTTCCGCAGTGTGATGCTCCCTCAGTACTGCCCCATCCACAGTGTGATGCTCCCTCAGTACTACCCCATCCTCAGTGTGATGCTCCCTCAGTACTACCCCATCCACAGTGTGATGCTCCCTCACTGTCGTCCCCATCCACAGTGTGATGCTCCCTCAGTGCTGCCCCATCCACAGTGTGATGTTCCCTCAGTGCTGCCCCATCCACAGTGTGATGCTCCCTCACCGTCGTCCCCATCCACAGTGTGATGCTCCCTCACCGCCGTCCCCATCCACAGTGTGATGCTTCCTCAGTGCTGCCCCATCCGCAGTGTGATGCTCCCTCAGTACTGCCCCATCCACAGTGTGATGCTCGCTCAGTGCTGCCCATCCACAGTGTGATGCTCCCTCAGTGCTGTCCCTATCCCCAGTGTGATGCTCCCTCAGTGCTGCCCCATCCACAGTGTGATGCTCCCTCACCGCCGTCCCCATCCGCAGTGTGATGCTCCCTCACCGCCGTCCCCATCCGCAGTGTGTTGCTCCCTCAGTACTGCCCCATCCACAGTGTGATGCTCGCTCAGTGCTGCCCATCCACAGTGTGATGCTCCCTCAGTGCTGCCCCATCCACAGTGTGATGCTCCCTCAGTGCTGCCCCTTCCACAGTGTGATGCTCCCTCAGTGCTGCCCCATCCGCAGTGTGATGATCCCTCACCGCCGTCCCCATCCACAGTGTGATGATCCCTCAGTGCTGCCCCATCCGCAGTGTGATGATCCCTCAGTGCTGCCCCATCCGCAGTGTGATGCTCCCTCACCGCCGTCCCCATCCACAGTGTGATGCTCCCTCAGTTCTGCCCCATGCACAGTGTGATGCTCCCTCAGTGCTGCCCCTCCCACAGGGCGACGCTCCCTCGGAGCCGCCCCTCCGACAGGGCGACGCTCACTCAGAGCAGCCCCTCCGACAGGGCGACGCTCACTCAGAGCAGCCCCTCCGACAGGGCGACGTTCCCTCAGAGCCGCCCCTCCCACAGGGCGACGTTCCCTCAGAGCCGCCCCTCCGACAGGGCGACGCTCCCTCAGAGCAGCCCCTCCCACAGCGCGACGTTCCCTCAGAGACGCCCCTCCCACAGGGCGACGATCCCTCAGAGCCGCCCCTCCGACAGGGCGACGTTCCCTCAGAGCAGCCCCTCCCACAGGGCGACGCTCCCTCAGAGCCGCCCCTCCCACAGCGCGACGTTCCCTCAGAGCAGCCCCTCCCACAGGGCGACGCTCCCTCAGAGCAGCCCCTCCCACAGCGCGACGTTCCCTCAGAGCCGCCCCTCCCACAGCGCGACGCTCCCTCAGAGCCGCCCCTCCGACAGCGCGACGTTCCATCAGAGCAGCCCCTCCGACAGCGCGACGTTCCATCAGAGCAGCCCCTCCGACAGCGCGACTCTCCCTCAGAGCCGCCCCGCCCACAGAGTGACGCTCCCTCAGAGCCGCCCCTCCCACAAAGCGACGCTCCCTCAAAGCCGCCCCTCCCACAGGGCGACGCTCCCTCAGAGCCGCCCCTCCCACAGGGCGACGCTCCCTCAGAGCCACTCCTCCCACAGCGCGACATTCCCTCAGAGCAGCCCCTCCCACAGGGCGACGTTCCCTCAGAGGTGCCCCTCCGACAGCGCGACGTTCCCTCAGAGCCGCCCTCCCACAGGGCGACGTTCCCTCAGAGCCGCCCCTCCGACAGCGCGACGTTCCCTCAGAGCCGCCCTCCCACAGGGCGACGTTGCCTCAGAGCCGCCCCTCCGACAGCGCGACGCTCCCTCAGAGCCGCCCCTCCCACAGGGCGACGTTCCCTCAGAGCCGCCCCTCCCACAGGGCGACGCTCCCTCAGAGCCGCCCCTCCGACAGGGCGACGTTCCCTCAGAGCCGCCCCTCCCACAGGGCGACGTTCCCTCAGAGCCGCCCCTCCCACAGGGCGACACTCCCTCAGAGCCACTCCTCCCACAGCGCGACGTTCCTTCAGAGCAGCCCCTCCCACAGGGCGACGTTCCCTCAGAGCCGCCCCTCCGACAGCGCGACGCTCCCTCAGAGCCGCCCTCCCACAGCGCGACGCTCCCTCAGAGCCGCCCCTCCGACAGCGCGACGCTCCCTCAGAGCCGCCCTCCCACTGCGCGACGCTCCATCAGAGCCGCCCCTCCGACAGGGCGACGTTCCCTCAGAGCCGCCCCTCCCACAGGGCGACGTTCCCTCAGAGCCGCCCCTCCCACAGCGTGACTCTCCCTCAGAGCCGCCCCTCCCACAGGGCAACATTCCCTCAGAGCAGCCCCTCCCACAGGGCGACGCTCCCTCAGAGCCGCCCCTCCCACAGCGCAACGCTCCCTCAGAGCCGCCCCTCCCACAGCGCGACGTTCCCTCAGAGCCGCCCCTCCCACAGCGCGACACTCCCTCAGAGCCGCCCCTCCCACAGCGCGACGTTCCCTGAGAGCCGCCCCTCCCACAGGGCGACACTCCCTCAGAGCCACCCCTCCCACTGGGCGACACTCCCTCAGAACCGCCCCTCTCACAGCGCGACGCTCCCTCAGAGCCGCGCCACCGACAGTATTTGCACCTCATCTCCTCGTCATTGTGTGACATACCCTCAGAACTACCCCATCCCATAGTCTGATGCTCCCGCGGTACTGCCCCATTCATAGTGTGATGCTCCCTCAGCACTGTGTGACTCCCTTGGTACTGCCCCATCCCCAGTTTGATGCTCCCTCAGTACTGCACCATCCGCAGTGTGATGCTCCCTCAGTACTGCCCCATCCACAGTGTGATGCTCCCTCACCGCCGTCCCCATCCGCAGTGTGATGCTCCCTCACTGTCGTCCCCATCCACAGTGTGATGCTCCCTCACTGTCGTCCCCATCCACAGTGTGATGCTGCCTCAGTGCTGCCCCATCCCCAGTGTGATGCTCCCTCAGTGCTGCCCCATCCACAGTGTGATGCTCCCTCACCGCCGTCCCCATCCACAGTGTGATGCTCCCTCACCGTCGTCCCCATCCGCAGTGTGATGCTCCCTCGGTACTACCCCAGCCGCAGTGTGATGCTCCCTCAGTGCTGCCCCATCCGCAGTGTGATGCTCCCTCAGTGCTGCCCCATCCGCAGTGTGATGCTCCCTCAGTGCTGCCCCATCCGCAGTGTGATGCTCCCTCAGTGCTGCCCCATCCACAGTGTGATGCTCCCTCAGTGCTGCCCCATCCGCAGTGTGATACTCCCTCAGTACTACTCCATCCGCAGTGTGATGCTCCCTCAGTGCTGCCCCATCCGCAGTGTGATGCTCCCTCACCGCCGTCCCCATCCACAGTGTGATGCTCCCTCACCGCCGTCCCCATCCGTAGTGTGATGCTCCCTCACTGTCGTCCCTATCCACAGTGTGATGCTTCCTCACTGTCGTCCCCATCCACAGTGTGATGCTGCCTCAGTGCTGCCCCATCGACAGTGTGATACTCCCTCAGTGCTGCCCCATCCCCAGTGTGATGCTCCCTCAGTGCTGCCCCATCCGCAGTGTGATGCTCCCTCACCGCCGTCCCCATCCACAGTGTGATGCTCCCTCACCGCCGTCCCCATCCGCAGTGCGATGCTCCCTCGGTACTACCCCATCCACAGTGTGATGCTCCCTCATTACTGCCCCATCCGCAGCGTGATGCTCCCTCGGTACTACCCCATCCGCAGTTTGATGCTCCCTCACCGCCGTCCTCATCCACAGTGTGATGCTCCCTCAGTGCTGCCCCATCCGCAGTGTGATGCTCCCTCACTACTACTCCATCCGCAGTGTGATGCTCCCTCAGTGCTGCCCCATCCACAGTGTGATGCTCCCTCAGTGCTGCCCCATCCGCAGTGTGATACTCCCTCAGTACTACTCCATCCGCAGTGTGATGCTCCCTCAGTGCTGCCCCATCCGCAGTGTGATGCTCCCTCACCGCCGTCCCCATCCACAGTGTGATGCTCCCTCACCGCCATCCCCATCCACAGTGTGATGCTCCCTCAGTACTACCCCATCCACAGTGTTATTCTCCCTCAGTGCTGCCCCATCCGCAGTGTGATGCTCCCTCAGGGCCGACCATCCACAGTGTGATGCTCCCTCACCGCCGTCCCCATCCGCAGTGTGATTCTCCCTCAGTGCTGCCCCATCGGCATTGTGATGCTCCCTCACCGCCGTCCCCATCCACAGTGTGATGCTCCCTCAGTGCTGCCCCATCCACAGTGTGATGCTCCCTCAGTGCTGCCCCATCCGCAGTGTGATGCTCCCTCAGTGCTGCCCCATCCACAGTGTGATGCTCTCTCACCGCCGTCCCCATCCACAGTGTGATGCTCCCTCACCGCCGTCCCCATCCACAGTGTGATGCTCCCTCAATGCTGCCCCATACAAAGTGTGATGCTCCCTCACCGCCGTCCCCATCCACAGTGTGATGCTCCCTCAGTGCTGCCCCATCCACAGTGTGATGCTCCCTCACCGCCGTCCCCATCCGCAGTGTGATGCTCCCTCACAGTCGGCCCCATCCACAGTGTGATGCTGCCTCACCGCCTTCCCCATCTGCAGTGTGATGCTCCCTCAGTGCTGCCCCATCCACAGTGTGATGCTCCCTCACCGCCGTCCCCATCCGCAGTGTGATGCTCCCTCACTGTCGTCCCTATCCACAGTGTGATGCTCCCTCACTGTCGTCCCCATCCACAGTGTGATGCTGCCTCAGTGCTGCCCCATCGACAGTGTGATACTCCCTCAGTGCTGCCCCATCCCCAGTGTGATGCTCCCTCAGTGCTGCCCCATCCACAGTGTGATGCTCCCTCACCGCCGTCCCCATCCACAGTGTGATGCTCCCTCACCGCCGTCCCCATCCGCAGTGTGATGCTCCCTCGGTACTACCCCATCCACAGTGTGATGCTCCCTCATTACTGCCCCATCCGCAGCGTGATGCTCCCTCGGTACTACCCCATCCGCAGTTTGATGCTCCCTCACCGCCGTCCTCATCCACAGTGTGATGCTCCCTCAGTGCTGCCCCATCCGCAGTGTGATGCTCCCTCACTACTACTCCATCCGCAGTGTGATGCTCCCTCAGTGCTGCCCCATCCACAGTGTGATGCTCCCTCAGTGCTGCCCCATCCGCAGTGTGATACTCCCTCAGTACTACTCCATCTGCAGTGTGATGCTCCCTCAGTGCTGCCCCATCCGCAGTGTGATGCTCCCTCACCGCCGTCCCCATCCACAGTGTGATGCTCCCTCACCGCCATCCCCATCCACAGTGTGATGCTCCCTCAGTACTACCCCATCCACAGTGTGATTCTCCCTCAGTGCTGCCCCATCCGCAGTGTGATGCTCCCTCAGGGCCGACCATCCACAGTGTGATGCTCCCTCACCGCCGTCCCCATCCGCAGTGTGATTCTCCCTCAGTGCTGCCCCATCGGCATTGTGATGCTCCCTCACCGCCGTCCCCATCCACAGTGTGATGCTCCCTCAGTGCTGCCCCATCCACAGTGTGATGCTCCCTCAGTGCTGCCCCATCCGCAGTGTGATGCTCCCTCAGTGCTGCCCCATCCACAGTGTGATGCTCCCTCACCGCCGTCCCCATCCACAGTGTGATGCTCCCTCACCGCCGTCCCCATCCACAGTGTGATGCTCCCTCAATGCTGCCCCATACAAAGTGTGATGCTCCCTCACCGCCGTCCCCATCCACAGTGTGATGCTCCCTCAGTGCTGCCCCATCCACAGTGTGATGCTCCCTCACCGCCGTCCCCATCCGCAGTGTGATGCTCCCTCACAGTCGGCCCCATCCACAGTGTGATGCTCCCTCACCGCCTTCCCCATCCGCAGTGTGATGCTCCCTCAGTGCTGCCCCATCCACAGTGTGATGCTCCCTCACCGCCGTCCCCATCCGCAGTGTGATGCTCCCTCACTGTCGTCCCTATCCACAGTGTGATGCTCCCTCACTGTCGTCCCCATCCACAGTGTGATGCTGCCTCAGTGCTGCCCCATCGACAGTGTGATACTCCCTCAGTGCTGCCCCATCCCCAGTGTGATGCTCCCTCAGTGCTGCCCCATCCACAGTGTGATGCTCCCTCACCGCCGTCCCCATCCACAGTGTGATGCTCCCTCACCGCTGTCCCCATCCGCAGTGTGATGCTCCCTCGGTACTACCCCATCCACAGTGTGATGCTCCCTCATTACTGCCCCATCCGCAGCGTGATGCTCCCTCGGTACTACCCCATCCGCAGTTTGATGCTCCCTCACCGCCGTCCTCATCCACAGTGTGATGCTCCCTCAGTGCTGCCCCATCCGCAGTGTGATGCTCCCTCAGTACTACTCCATCCGCAGTGTGATGCTCCCTCAGTGCTGCCCCATCCACAGTGTGATGCTCCCTCAGTGCTGCCCCATCCGCAGTGTGATACTCCCTCAGTACTACTCCATCCGCAGTGTGATGCTCCCTCAGTGCTGCCCCATCCGCAGTGTGATGCTCCCTCACCGCCGTCCCCATCCACAGTGTGATGCTCCCTCACCGCCATCCCCATCTACAGTGTGATGCTCCCTGAGTACTACCCCATCCACAGTGTGATTCTCCCTCAGTGCTGCCCCATCCGCAGTGTGATGCTCCCTCAGTGCCGACCATCCACAGTGTGATGCTCCCTCACCGCCGTCCCCATCCACAGTGTGATGCTCCCTCAGTGCTGCCCCATCCACAGTGTGATGCTCCCTCAGTACTACCCCATCCGCAGTGTGATGATCCCTCACCACTGTCCCCATCCGCAGTGTGATGATCCCTCAGTGCTGCCCCATCCGCAGTGTGATGTTCCCTCACCGCCGTCCCCATCCACAGTGTGATGCTCCCTCAGTTCTGACCCATCCGCAGTGTGATGATCCCTTAGTGCTGCCCCATCCGCAGTGTGATGCTCCCTCACCGCCGTCCCCATCCACAGTGTGATGCTCCCTCAGTTCTGCCCCATGCACAGTGTGATGCTCCCTCAGTGCTGCCCCATCCACAGTGTGATGCGCCCTCAGAGCTGCCCCATCCACCGTGTGATGCTCCCTCACCGCCGTCCCCATCCGCAGTGTGATGCTCCATCAGTGCTGCCCCATCCACAGTGTGATGCTCCCTCAGTGCTGCCCCATCCACAGTGTGATGCTCCCTCAGTACTACCCCATCCTCAGTGTGATGCTCCCTCAGTACCACCCCATCCACAGTGTGATGCTCCCTCAGTGCTGCCCCATCCACAGTGTGATGCTCCCTCAGTACTACCCCATCCGCAGTGTGATGCTCCCTCACTGCTGTCCCCATCCACAGTGTGATGCTCCCTCAGTGCTCCCTCAGTGCTCCCCACCCACAGTGTGATGCTCCCTCACCGCCGTCCCCATCCGCAGTGTGATGCTCCCTCACCGCCGTCCCCATCCACAGTGTGATGCTCCCTCACCGCCGTCCCCATCCGCAGTGTGATGCTCCCTCACAGTCGGCCCCATCCACAGTGTGATGCTCCCTCACCGCCTTCCCCATCCGCAGTGTGATGCTCCCTCAGTGCTGCCCCATCCACAGTGTGATGCTCCCTCACCGCCGTCCCCATCCGCAGTGTGATGCTCCCTCACTGTCGTCCCTATCCACAGTGTGATGCTCCCTCACTGTCGTCCCCATCCACAGTGTGATGCTGCCTCAGTGCTGCCCCATCGACAGTGTGATACTCCCTCAGTGCTGCCCCATCCCCAGTGTGATGCTCCCTCAGTGCTGCCCCATCCACAGTGTGATGCTCCCTCACCGCCGTCCCCATCCACAGTGTGATGCTCCCTCACCGCCGTCCCCATCCGCAGTGTGATGCTCCCTCGGTACTACCCCATCCACAGCGTGATGCTCCCTCGGTACTACCCCATCCGCAGTTTGATGCTCCCTCAGTACTACTCCATCCGCAGTGTGATGCTCCCTCAGTGCGGCCCCATCCACAGTGTGATGCTCCCTCAGTGCTGCCCCATCCGCAGTGTGATACTCCCTCAGTACGACTCCATCCGCAGTGTGATGCTCCCTCAGTGCTGCCCCATCCGCAGTGTGATGCTCCCTCACCGCCGTCCCCATCCACAGTGTGATGCTCCCTCACCGCCATCCCCATCCACAGTGTGATGCTCCCTCAGTACTACCCCATCCACAGTGTGATTCTCCCTCAGTGCAGCCCCATCCGCAGTGTGATGCTCCCTCAGTGCCGACCATCCACAGTGTGATGCTCCCTCACCGCCGTCCCCATCCGCAGTGTGATTCTCCCTCAGTGCTGCCCCATCCGCATTGTGATGCTACCTCACCGCCGTCCCCATCCACAGTGTGATGCTCCCTCAGTGCTGCCCCATCCACAGTGTGATGCTCCCTCAGTGCTGCCCCATCCGCAGTGTGATGCTCCCTCAGTGCTGCCCCATCCACAGTGTGATGCTCCCTCACCGCCGTCCCCATCCACAGTGTGATGCTCCCTCACCGCCGTCCCCATCCACAGTGTGATGCTCCCTCAATGCTGCCCCATACAAAGTGTGATGCTCCCTCACCGCCGTCCCCATCCACAGTGTGATGCTCCCTCAGTGCTGCCCCATCCACAGTGTGATGCTCCCTCACCGCCGTCCCCATCCGCAGTGTGATGCTCCCTCACAGACGGCCCCATCCACAGTTTGATGCTCCCTCACCGCCTTCCCCATCCGCAGTGTGATGCTCCCTCAGTGCTGCCCCATCCACAGTGTGATGCTCCCTCACCGCCTTCCCCATCCGCAGTGTGATGCTCCCTCAGTACTACCCCATCCACAGTGTGATTCTCCCTCAGTGCTGCCCCATCCGCAGTGTGATGCTCCCTCAGTGCCGACCATCCACAGTGTGATGCTCCCTCAGTACTACCCCATCCGCAGTGTGATGCTCCCTCAGTGCTGCCCCATCCGCAGTGTGATGCTCCCTCACCGCCGTCCCCATCCGCAGTGTGATTCTCCCTCAGTGCTGCCCCATCGGCATTGTGATGCTCCCTCACCGCCGTCCCCTTCCACAGTGTGATGCTCCCTCAGTGCTGCCCCATCCACAGTGTGATGCTCCCTCAGTGCTGCCCCATCCGCAGTGTGATGCTCCCTCAGTGCTGCCCCATCCACAGTGTGATGCTCCCTCACCGCCGTCCCCATCCACAGTGTGATGCTCCCTCAATGCTGCCCCATACAAAGTGTGATGCTCTCTCACCGCCGTCCCCATCCACAGTGTGATGCTCCCTCAGTGCTGCCCCATCCACAGTGTGATGCTCCCTCACCGCCGTCCCCATCCGCAGTGTGATGCTCCCTCACAGTCGTCCCCATCCACAGTGTGATGCTCCCTCACCGCCTTCCCCATCCGCAGTGTGATGCTCCCTCAGTGCTGCCCCATCCACAGTGTGATACTCCCTCACCGCCTTCCCCATCCGCAGTGTGATGCTCCCTCAGTGCTGCCCCATCCGCAGTGTGATGCTCCCTCAGTGCTGCCCCATCCGCAGTGTGATGCACCCTCACCACCTTCCCCATCCGCAGTGTGATGCTCCCTCACCGCCATCCCCATCCACAGTGTGATGCTCCCTCAGTGCTGCCCCATCCACAGTGTGATGCTCCCTCAGTGCTGCCCCATCCAGAGTGTGATGCTCCCTCACCGCCTTCCCCATCCGCAGTGTGATGCTCCCTCAGTGCTGCCCCATCCGCAGTGTGATGCTCCCTCAGTGCTGCCCCATCCACCGTGTGATGCTCCCTCACCGCCTTCCCCATCCGCTGTGTGATGCTCCCTCACCGCCGTCCCCATCCGCAGTGTGATGCTCCCTCACCGCCTTCCCCATCCACAGTGTGATGCTCCCTCACCGCCGTCCCCATCCACAGTATGATGCTCCCTCACTGTCGTCCCCATCCACAGTGTGATGCTCCCTCACTGTCGTCCCCATCCACAGTGTGATGCTCCCTCACTGTCGTCCCCATCCACACTGTGATGCTCCCTCACTGTCGTCCCCATCCGCAGTGTGATGCTCCCTCAATGCTGCCCCATCCAAAGTGTGATGCTCCCTCACTGTCGTCCCCATCCACAGTGTGTTGCTCCCTCAGTACTACCCCATCCACAGTGTGATGCTCCCTCATTGCTGCCCATCCGCAGTGTGATGCTCCCTCACTGTCGTCCCCATCCACAGTGTGTTGCTCCCTCAGTACTACCCCATCCACAGTGTGATGCTCCCTCATTGCTGCCCATCCGCAGTGTGATGCTCCCTCACCGCCGTCCCCATCCACAGTGTGATGCTCCCTCACCGCTGTCCCCATCCGCAGTGTGATGCTCCCTCACCGCCGTCCCCATCCACAGTGTGATGCTTCCTCAGTACTGCCCCATCCACCGTGTGATGCTCCCTCACCGCCGTCCCCATCCGCGGTGTGATGCTCCCTCACCGCCGTCCCCATCCGCAGTGTGATGCTCCCTCAGTGCTGCCCCATCCACAGTGTGATGCTCCCTCACCGCCGTCCCCATCCGCAGTGTGATGCTCCCTCACCGCCGTCCCCATCCACAGTGTGATGCTCCCTCACCGCCATCCCCATCCACAGTGTGATGCTCCCTCACCGCCGTCCCCACCCACAGTGTGATGCTGCCTCAGCGCTCCCCACCCACAGTGTGATGCTCCATCACCGCCGTCCCCATCCGCAGTGTGATGCTCCCTCACCGCCGTCCCCATCCACAGTGTGATGCTCCCTCGCCGCCATCCCCATCCACAGTGTGATGCTCCCTCACCGCCGTCCCCATCCGCAGTGTGATGCTCCCTCACCGCCGTCCCCATCCGCAGTGTGATGCTCCCTCACCGCCGTCCCCTTCCGCAGTGTGATGCTCCCTCACCGCCTTCCCCATCCGCAGTGTGATGCTCCCTCACCGCCGTCCCCTTCCGCAGTGTGATGCTCCCTCAGTACTGCCCCATCCACAGTGTGATGCTCCCTCAGTACTACCCCATCCTCAGTGTGATGCTCCCTCAGTACTACCCCATCCACAGTGTGATGCTCCCTCACTGTCGTCCCCATCCACAGTGTGATGCTCCCTCAGTGCTGCCCCATCCACAGTGTGATGTTCCCTCAGTGCTGCCCCATCCACAGTGTGATGCTCCCTCACCGTCGTCCCCATCCACAGTGTGATGCTCCCTCACCGCCGTCCCCATCCACAGTGTGATGCTTCCTCAGTGCTGCCCCATCCGCAGTGTGATGCTCCCTCAGTACTGCCCCATCCACAGTGTGATGCTCGCTCAGTGCTGCCCATCCACAGTGTGATGCTCCCTCAGTGCTGTCCCTATCCCCAGTGTGATGCTCCCTCAGTGCTGCCCCATCCACAGTGTGATGCTCCCTCACCGCCGTCCCCATCCGCAGTGTGATGCTCCCTCACCGCCGTCCCCATCCGCAGTGTGTTGCTCCCTCAGTACTGCCCCATCCACAGTGTGATGCTCCCTCAGTGCTGCCCATCCACAGTGTGATGCTCCCTCAGTGCTGCCCCATCCACAGTGTGATGCTCCCTCAGTGCTGCCCCATCCACAGTGTGATGCTCCCTCAGTGCTGCCCCATCCGCAGTGTGATGATCCCTCACCGCCGTCCCCATCCACAGTGTGATGATCCCTCAGTGCTGCCCCATCCGCAGTGTGATGATCCCTCAGTGCTGCCCCATCCGCAGTGTGATGCTCCCTCACCGCCGTCCCCATCCACAGTGTGATGCTCCCTCAGTTCTGCCCCATGCACAGTGTGATGCTCCCTCAGTGCTGCCCCTCCCACAGGGCGACGCTCCCTCGGAGCCGCCCCTCCGACAGGGCGACGCTCACTCAGAGCAGCCCCTCCGACAGGGCGACGCTCACTCAGAGCAGCCCCTCCGACAGGGCGACGTTCCCTCAGAGCCGCCCCTCCCACAGGGCGACGTTCCCTCAGAGCCGCCCCTCCGACAGGGCGACGCTCCCTCAGAGCAGCCCCTCCCACAGCGCGACGTTCCCTCAGAGACGCCCCTCCCACAGGGCGACGATCCCTCAGAGCCGCCCCTCCGACAGGGCGACGTTCCCTCAGAGCAGCCCCTCCCACAGGGCGACGCTCCCTCAGAGCCGCCCCTCCCACAGCGCGACGTTCCCTCAGAGCAGCCCCTCCCACAGGGCGACGCTCCCTCAGAGCAGCCCCTCCCACAGCGCGACGTTCCCTCAGAGCCGCCCCTCCCACAGCGCGACGCTCCCTCAGAGCCGCCCCTCCGACAGCGCGACGTTCCATCAGAGCAGCCCCTCCGACAGCGCGACGTTCCATCAGAGCAGCCCCTCCGACAGCGCGACTCTCCCTCAGAGCCGCCCCGCCCACAGAGTGACGCTCCCTCAGAGCCGCCCCTCCCACAAAGCGACGCTCCCTCAAAGCCGCCCCTCCCACAGGGCGACGCTCCCTCAGAGCCGCCCCTCCCACAGGGCGACGCTCCCTCAGAGCCACTCCTCCCACAGCGCGACATTCCCTCAGAGCAGCCCCTCCCACAGGGCGACGTTCCCTCAGAGGTGCCCCTCCGACAGCGCGACGTTCCCTCAGAGCCGCCCTCCCACAGGGCGACGTTCCCTCAGAGCCGCCCCTCCGACAGCGCGACGTTCCCTCAGAGCCGCCCTCCCACAGGGCGACGTTGCCTCAGAGCCGCCCCTCCGACAGCGCGACGCTCCCTCAGAGCCGCCCCTCCCACAGGGCGACGTTCCCTCAGAGCCGCCCCTCCCACAGGGCGACGCTCCCTCAGAGCCGCCCCTCCGACAGGGCGACGTTCCCTCAGAGCCGCCCCT
Organism: Hemitrygon akajei; assembly: GCF_048418815.1. Taxonomy (NCBI): domain Eukaryota; kingdom Metazoa; phylum Chordata; class Chondrichthyes; order Myliobatiformes; family Dasyatidae; genus Hemitrygon; species Hemitrygon akajei. Next base: position 194,883,118 of record NC_133125.1, on the reverse strand, counting down.
CCCACAGGGCGACGTTCCCTCAGAGCCGCCCCTCCCACAGGGCGACACTCCCTCAGAGCCACTCCTCCCACAGCGCGACGTTCCTTCAGAGCAGCCCCTCCCACAGGGCGACGTTCCCTCAGAGCCGCCCCTCCGACAGCGCGACGCTCCCTCAGAGCCGCCCTCCCACAGCGCGACGCTCCCTCAGAGCCGCCCCTCCGACAGCGCGACGCTCCCTCAGAGCCGCCCTCCCACTGCGCGACGCTCCATCAGAGCCGCCCCTCCGACAGGGCGACGTTCCCTCAGAGCCGCCCCTCCCACAGGGCGACGTTCCCTCAGAGCCGCCCCTCCCACAGCGTGACTCTCCCTCAGAGCCGCCCCTCCCACAGGGCAACATTCCCTCAGAGCAGCCCCTCCCACAGGGCGACGCTCCCTCAGAGCCGCCCCTCCCACAGCGCAACGCTCCCTCAGAGCCGCCCCTCCCACAGCGCGACGTTCCCTCAGAGCCGCCCCTCCCACAGCGCGACACTCCCTCAGAGCCGCCCCTCCCACAGCGCGACGTTCCCTGAGAGCCGCCCCTCCCACAGGGCGACACTCCCTCAGAGCCACCCCTCCCACTGGGCGACACTCCCTCAGAACCGCCCCTCTCACAGCGCGACGCTCCCTCAGAGCCGCGCCACCGACAGTATTTGCACCTCATCTCCTCGTCATTGTGTGACATACCCTCAGAACTACCCCATCCCATAGTCTGATGCTCCCGCGGTACTGCCCCATTCATAGTGTGATGCTCCCTCAGCACTGTGTGACTCCCTTGGTACTGCCCCATCCCCAGTTTGATGCTCCCTCAGTACTGCACCATCCGCAGTGTGATGCTCCCTCAGTACTGCCCCATCCACAGTGTGATGCTCCCTCACCGCCGTCCCCATCCGCAGTGTGATGCTCCCTCACTGTCGTCCCCATCCACAGTGTGATGCTCCCTCACTGTCGTCCCCATCCACAGTGTGATGCTGCCTCAGTGCTGCCCCATCCCCAGTGTGATGCTCCCTCAGTGCTGCCCCATCCACAGTGTGATGCTCCCTCACCGCCGTCCCCATCCACAGTGTGATGCTCCCTCACCGCCGTCCCCATCCGCAGTGTGATGCTCCCTCGGTACTACCCCAGCCGCAGTGTGATGCTCCCTCAGTGCTGCCCCATCCGCAGTGTGATGCTCCCTCAGTGCTGCCCCATCCGCAGTGTGATGCTCCCTCAGTGCTGCCCCATCCGCAGTGTGATGCTCCCTCAGTGCTGCCCCATCCACAGTGTGATGCTCCCTCAGTGCTGCCCCATCCGCAGTGTGATACTCCCTCAGTACTACTCCATCCGCAGTGTGATGCTCCCTCAGTGCTGCCCCATCCGCAGTGTGATGCTCCCTCACCGCCGTCCCCATCCACAGTGTGATGCTCCCTCACCGCCGTCCCCATCCGTAGTGTGATGCTCCCTCACTGTCGTCCCTATCCACAGTGTGATGCTTCCTCACTGTCGTCCCCATCCACAGTGTGATGCTGCCTCAGTGCTGCCCCATCGACAGTGTGATACTCCCTCAGTGCTGCCCCATCCCCAGTGTGATGCTCCCTCAGTGCTGCCCCATCCGCAGTGTGATGCTCCCTCACCGCCGTCCCCATCCACAGTGTGATGCTCCCTCACCGCCGTCCCCATCCGCAGTGCGATGCTCCCTCGGTACTACCCCATCCACAGTGTGATGCTCCCTCATTACTGCCCCATCCGCAGCGTGATGCTCCCTCGGTACTACCCCATCCGCAGTTTGATGCTCCCTCACCGCCGTCCTCATCCACAGTGTGATGCTCCCTCAGTGCTGCCCCATCCGCAGTGTGATGCTCCCTCACTACTACTCCATCCGCAGTGTGATGCTCCCTCAGTGCTGCCCCATCCACAGTGTGATGCTCCCTCAGTGCTGCCCCATCCGCAGTGTGATACTCCCTCAGTACTACTCCATCCGCAGTGTGATGCTCCCTCAGTGCTGCCCCATCCGCAGTGTGATGCTCCCTCACCGCCGTCCCCATCCACAGTGTGATGCTCCCTCACCGCCATCCCCATCCACAGTGTGATGCTCCCTCAGTACTACCCCATCCACAGTGTGATTCTCCCTCAGTGCTGCCCCATCCGCAGTGTGATGCTCCCTCAGGGCCGACCATCCACAGTGTGATGCTCCCTCACCGCCGTCCCCATCCGCAGTGTGATTCTCCCTCAGTGCTGCCCCATCGGCATTGTGATGCTCCCTCACCGCCGTCCCCATCCACAGTGTGATGCTCCCTCAGTGCTGCCCCATCCACAGTGTGATGCTCCCTCAGTGCTGCCCCATCCGCAGTGTGATGCTCCCTCAGTGCTGCCCCATCCACAGTGTGATGCTCTCTCACCGCCGTCCCCATCCACAGTGTGATGCTCCCTCACCGCCGTCCCCATCCACAGTGTGATGCTCCCTCAATGCTGCCCCATACAAAGTGTGATGCTCCCTCACCGCCGTCCCCATCCACAGTGTGATGCTCCCTCAGTGCTGCCCCATCCACAGTGTGATGCTCCCTCACCGCCGTCCCCATCCGCAGTGTGATGCTCCCTCACAGTCGGCCCCATCCACAGTGTGATGCTCCCTCACCGCCTTCCCCATCTGCAGTGTGATGCTCCCTCAGTGCTGCCCCATCCACAGTGTGATGCTCCCTCACCGCCGTCCCCATCCGCAGTGTGATGCTCCCTCACTGTCGTCCCTATCCACAGTGTGATGCTCCCTCACTGTCGTCCCCATCCACAGTGTGATGCTGCCTCAGTGCTGCCCCATCGACAGTGTGATACTCCCTCAGTGCTGCCCCATCCCCAGTGTGATGCTCCCTCAGTGCTGCCCCATCCACAGTGTGATGCTCCCTCACCGCCGTCCCCATCCGCAGTGTGATGCTCCCTCGGTACTACCCCATCCACAGTGTGATGCTCCCTCATTACTGCCCCATCCGCAGCGTGATGCTCCCTCGGTACTACCCCATCCGCAGTTTGATGCTCCCTCACCGCCGTCCTCATCCACAGTGTGATGCTCCCTCAGTGCTGCCCCATCCGCAGTGTGATGCTCCCTCAGTACTACCCCATCCACAGTGTGATTCTCCCTCAGTGCAGCCCCATCCGCAGTGTGATGCTCCCTCAGTGCCGACCATCCACAGTGTGATGCTCCCTCACCGCCGTCCCCATCCGCAGTGTGATTCTCCCTCAGTGCTGCCCCATCCGCATTGTGATGCTCCCTCACCGCCGTCCCCATCCACAGTGTGATGCTCCCTCAGTGCTGCCCCATCCACAGTGTGATGCTCCCTCAGTGCTGCCCCATCCGCAGTGTGATGCTCCCTCAGTGCTGCCCCATCCACAGTGTGATGCTCCCTCACCGCCGTCCCCATCCACAGTGTGATGCTCCCTCAGTGCTGCCCCATCCGCAGTGTGATGCTCCCTCACTACTACTCCATCCGCAGTGTGATGCTCCCTCAGTGCTGCCCCATCCACAGTGTGATGCTCCCTCAGTGCTGCCCCATCCGCAGTGTGATACTCCCTCAGTACTACTCCATCCGCAGTGTGATGCTCCCTCAGTGCTGCCCCATCCGCAGTGTGATGCTCCCTCACCGCCGTCCCCATCCACAGTGTGATGCTCCCTCACCGCCATCCCCATCCACAGTGTGATGCTCCCTCAGTACTACCCCATCCACAGTGTGATTCTCCCTCAGTGCTGCCCCATCCGCAGTGTGATGCTCCCTCAGGGCCGACCATCCACAGTGTGATGCTCCCTCCCCGCCGTCCCCATCCGCAGTGTGATTCTCCCTCAGTGCTGCCCCATCGGCATTGTGATGCTCCCTCACCGCCGTCCCCATCCACAGTGTGATGCTCCCTCAGTGCTGCCCCATCCACAGTGTGATGCTCCCTCAGTGCTGCCCCATCCGCAGTGTGATGCTCCCTCAGTGCTGCCCCATCCACAGTGTGATGCTCCCTCACCGCCGTCCCCATCCACAGTGTGATGCTCCCTCACCGCCGTCCCCATCCACAGTGTGATGCTCCCTCAATGCTGCCCCATACAAAGTGTGATGCTCCACCGCCGTCCCCATCCACAGTGTGATGCTCCCTCAGTGCTGCCCCATCCACAGTGTGATGCTCCCTCACCGCCGTCCCCATCCGCAGTGTGATGCTCCCTCACAGTCGGCCCCATCCACAGTGTGATGCTCCCTCACCGCCTTCCCCATCCGCAGTGTGATGCTCCCTCAGTGCTGCCCCATCCACAGTGTGATGCTCCCTCACCGCCGTCCCCATCCGCAGTGTGATGCTCCCTCACTGTCATCCCTATCCACAGTGTGATGCTCCCTCACTGTCGTCCCCATCCACAGTGTGATGCTGCCTCAGTGCTGCCCCATCGACAGTGTGATACTCCCTCAGTGCTGCCCCATCCCCAGTGTGATGCTCCCTCAGTGCTGCCCCATCCACAGTGTGATGCTCCCTCACCGCCGTCCCCATCCACAGTGTGATGCTCCCTCACCGCCGTCCCCATCCGCAGTGTGATGCTCCCTCGGTACTACCCCATCCACAGTGTGATGCTCCCTCATTACTGCCCCATCCGCAGCGTGATGCTCCCTCGGTACTACCCCATCCGCAGTTTGATGCTCCCTCACCGCCGTCCTCATCCACAGTGTGATGCTCCCTCAGTGCTGCCCCATCCGCAGTGTGATGCTCCCTCAGTACTACTCCATCCGCAGTGTGATGCTCCCTCAGTGCTGCCCCATCCACAGTGTGATGCTCCCTCAGTGCTGCCCCATCCACAGTGTGATGCTCCCTCAGTGCTGCCCCATCCGCAGTGTGATACTCCCTCAGTACTACTCCATCCGCAGTGTGATGCTCCCTCAGTGCTGCCCCATCCGCAGTGTGATGCTCCCTCACCGCCGTCCCCTTCCACAGTGTGATGCTCCCTCACCGCCATCCCCATCTACAGTGTGATGCTCCCTGAGTACTACCCCATCCACAGTGTGATTCTCCCTCAGTGCTGCCCCATCCGCAGTGTGATGCTCCCTCAGTGCCGACCATCCACAGTGTGATGCTCCCTCACCGCCGTCCCCATCCACAGTGTGATGCTCCCTCAGTGCTGCCCCATCCACAGTGTGATGCTCCCTCAGTACTACCCCATCCGCAGTGTGATGATCCCTCACCACTGTCCCCATCCGCAGTGTGATGATCCCTCAGTGCTGCCCCATCCGCAGTGTGATGCTCCCTCACCGCCGTCCCCATCCACAGTGTGATGCTCCCTCAGTTCTGACCCATCCGCAGTGTGATGATCCCTTAGTGCTGCCCCATCCGCAGTGTGATGCTCCCTCACCGCCGTCCCCATCCGCAGTGTGATGCTCCCTCAGTTCTGCCCCATGCACAGTGTGATGCTCCCTCAGTGCTGCCCCATCCACCGTGTGATGCTCCCTCACCGCCGTCCCCATGTGATGCGCCCTCAGAGCTGCCCCATCCACCGTGTGATGCTCCCTCACCGCCGTCCCCATCCGCAGTGTGATGCTCCATCAGTGCTGCCCCATCCACAGTGTGATGCTCCCTCAGTGCTGCCCCATCCACAGTGTGATGCTCCCTCAGTACTACCCCATCCTCAGTGTGATGCTCCCTCAGTACTACCCCATCCACAGTGTGATGCTCCCTCAGTGCTGCCCCATCCACAGTGTGATGCTCCCTCAGTACTACCCCATCCGCAGTGTGATGCTCCCTCACTGCTGTCCCCATCCACAGTGTGATGCTCCCTCAGTGCTCCCTCAGTGCTCCCCACCCACAGTGTGATGCTCCCTCACCGCCGTCCCCATCCGCAGTGTGATGCTCCCTCACCGCCGTCCCCATCCACAGTGTGATGCTCCCTCACCGCCGTCCCCATCCGCAGTGTGATGCTCCCTCACAGTCGGCCCCATCCACAGTGTGATGCTCCCTCACCGCCTTCCCCATCCGCAGTGTGATGCTCCCTCAGTGCTGCCCCATCCACAGTGTGATGCTCCCTCACCGCCGTCCCCATCCGCAGTGTGATGCTCCCTCACTGTCGTCCCTATCCACAGTGTGATGCTCCCTCACTGTCGTCCCCATCCACAGTGTGATGCTGCCTCAGTGCTGCCCCATCGACAGTGTGATACTCCCTCAGTGCTGCCCCATCCCCAGTGTGATGCTCCCTCAGTGCTGCCCCATCCACAGTGTGATGCTCCCTCACCGCCGTCCCCATCCACAGTGTGATGCTCCCTCACCGCCGTCCCCATCCGCAGTGTGATGCTCCCTCGGTACTACCCCATCCACAGCGTGATGCTCCCTCGGTACTACCCCATCCGCAGTTTGATGCTCCCTCAGTACTACTCCATCCGCAGTGTGATGCTCCCTCAGTGCGGCCCCTTCCACAGTGTGATGCTCCCTCAGTGCTGCCCCATCCGCAGTGTGATACTCCCTCAGTACGACTCCATCCGCAGTGTGATGCTCCCTCAGTGCTGCCCCATCCGCAGTGTGATGCTCCCTCACCGCCGTCCCCATCCACAGTGTGATGCTCCCTCACCGCCATCCCCATCCACAGTGTGATGCTCCCTCAGTACTACCCCATCCACAGTGTGATTCTCCCTCAGTGCAGCCCCATCCGCAGTGTGATGCTCCCTCAGTGCCGACCATCCACAGTGTGATGCTCCCTCACCGCCGTCCCCATCCGCAGTGTGATTCTCCCTCAGTGCTGCCCCATCCGCATTGTGATGCTCCCTCACCGCCGTCCCCATCCACAGTGTGATGCTCCCTCAGTGCTGCCCCATCCACAGTGTGATGCTCCCTCAGTGCTGCCCCATCCGCAGTGTGATGCTCCCTCAGTGCTGCCCCATCCACAGTGTGATGCTCCCTCACCGCCGTCCCCATCCACAGTGTGATGCTCCCTCACCGCCGTCCCCATCCACAGTGTGATGCTCCCTCAATGCTGCCCCATACAAAGTGTGATGCTCCCTCACCGCCGTCCCCATCCACAGTGTGATGCTCCCTCAGTGCTGCCCCATCCACAGTGTGATGCTCCCTCACCGCCGTCCCCATCCGCAGTGTGATGCTCCCTCACAGACGGCCCCATCCACAGTTTGATGCTCCCTCACCGCCTTCCCCATCCGCAGTGTGATGCTCCCTCAGTGCTGCCCCATCCACAGTGTGATGCTCCCTCACCGCCTTCCCCATCCGCAGTGTGATGCTCCCTCAGTGCTGCCCCATCCGCAGTGTGATGCTCCCTCAGTGCTGCCCCATCCGCAGTGTGATGCACCCTCACCACCTTCCCCATCCGCAGTGTGATGCTCCCTCAGTGCTGCCCCATCCACAGTGTGATGCTCCCTCAGTGCTGCCCCATCCACAGTGTGATGCTCCCTCACCGCCTTCCCCATCCGCAGTGCGATGCTCCCTCAGTGCTGCCCCATCCGCAGTGTGATGCTCCCTCAGTGCTGCCCCATCCACCGTGTGATGCTCCCTCACCGCCTTCCCCATCCGCAGTGTGATGCTCCCTCACCGCCGTCCCCATCCACAGTGTGATGCTCCCTCACCGCCTTCCCCATCCACAGTGTGATGCTCCCTCACCGCCGTCCCCATCCACAGTGTGATGCTCCCTCACCGCCGTCCCCATCCACAGTGTGATGCTCCCTCACCGCCGTCCCCATCCACAGTGTGATGCTCCCTCACTGTCGTCCCCATCCACACTGTGTTGCTCCCTTACTGTCGTCCCCATCCACAGTGTGATGCTCCCTCACCGCCGTCCCCATCCACAGTGTGATGCTCCCTCACTGTCGTCCCCATCCACACTGTGTTGCTCCCTTACTGTCGTCCCCATCCACAGTGTGATGCTCCCTCACTGTCGTCCCCATCCGCACTGTGATGCTCCCTCAATGCTGCCCCATCCAAAGTGTGATGCTCCCTCACTGTCGTCCCCATCCACAGTGTGTTTCTCCCTCAGTACTACCCCATCCACAGTGTGATGCTCCCTCAGTGCTGCCCATCCGCAGTGTGATGCTCCCTCACCGCCGTCCCCATCCACAGTGTGATGCTCCCTCACCGCCGTCCCCATCCACAGTGTGATGCTTCCTAGGTACTGCCCCATCCACAGTGTGATGCTCCCTCACCGCCGTCCCCATCTGCAGTGTGATGCTCCCTCACCGCCGTCCCCATCTGCAGTGTGATGCTCCCTCACCGCCGTCCCCATCCGCAGTGTGATGCTCCCTCACCGCCGTCCCCATCCACAGTGTGATGCTCCCTCAGTGCTGCCCCATCCACAGTGTGATGCTCCCTTACCGTCGTCCCCATCCCCAGTGTGATGCTCCCTCAGTGTCGTCCCCATCCACAGTGTGATGCTCCCTCACCGCCGTCCCCATCCTCAGTGTGATGCTCCCTCACCGCCGTCCCCATCCTCAGTGTGATGCTCCCTCACCGCCGTCCCCATCCACAGTGTGATGCTCCCTCACCGCCGTCCCCATCCACAGTGTGATGCTCCCTCAGTGCTGCCCCATCCACAGTGTGATGCTCCCTCAGTGTCGTCCCCATCCACAGTGTGATGCTCCCTCACCGCCGTCCCCATCCTCAGTGTGATGCTCCCTCACCGCCGTCCCCATCCACAGTGTGATGCTCCCTCACCGCCGTCCCCATCCACAGTGTGATGCTCCCTCAGTGCTGCCCCATCCACAGTGTGATGCTCCCTCAGTGTCGTCCCCATCCACAGTGTGATGCTCCCTCACCGTCGTCCCCATCCACAGTGTGATGCTCCCTCAGTGTCGTCCCCATCCACAGTGTGATGCTCCCTCACCGTCGTCCCCATCCACAGTGTGATGCTCCCTCACCGCCGTCCCCATCCGCAGTGTGATGCTCCCTCACCGCCGTCCCCATCCGCAGTGTGATGCTCCCTCACCGCCGTCCCCTTCCGCAGTGTGATGCTCCCTCACCGCCGTCCCCTTCCGCAGTGTGATGCTCCCTCACCGCCGTCCCCATCCGCAGTGTGCTGCTCCCTCACCGCCGTCCCCTTCCGCAGTGTGATGCTCCCTCACCGCCGTCCACATCCGCAGTGTGATGCTCCCTCACCGCCGTCCCCTTCCGCAGTGTGATGCTCCCTCAGCGCCGTCCCCATCCGCAGTGTGATGCTCCCTCACCGCCGTCCCCATCCGCAGTGTGATGCTCCCTCACCGCCGTCCCCATCCCCAGTGTGATGCTCCCTCAGTGCTGCCCCATCCACAGTGTGATGCTCCCTCAGTGCTGCCCCATCCACAGTGTGATGCTCCCTCACCGCCGTCCCCATCCACAGTGCGATGCTTCCTCAGTGCTGCCCCATCCGCAGTGTGATGCTCCCTCAGTACTGCCCCATCCACAGTGTGATGCTCGCTCAGTGCTGCCCATCCACAGTGTGATGCTCCCTCAGTGCTGTCCCTATCCCCAGTGTGATGCTCCCTCAGTGCTGCCCCATCCACAGTGTGATGCTCCCTCAGTGCTGCCCCATCCACAGTGTGATGCTCCCTCACCGCCGTCCCCATCCACAGTGTGATGCTCCCTCAATGCTGCCCCATCCACAGTGTGATGCTCCCTCAGTGCTGCCCCATCCACAGTGTGATGCTCCCTCACCGCCTTCCCCATCCGCAGTGTGATGCTCTCTCAGTACTGCCCCATCCACAGTGTGATGCTCGCTCAGTGCTGCCCATCCACAGTGTGATGCTCCCTCAGTGCTGCCCCATCCACAGTGTGATGCTCCCTCAGTGCTGCCCCATCCACAGTGTGATGCTCCCTCAGTACTGCCCCATCGGCAGTGTGATGATCCCTCACCGCCGTCCCCATTCACAGTGTGATGCTCCCTCAGTGCTGCCCCATCCACAGTGTGATGCTCCCTCAGAGCTGCCCCATCCACCGTGTGATGCTCCCTCACCGCCGTCCCCATCCGCAGTGTGATGCTCCATCAGTGCTGCCCCATCCACAGTGTGATGCTCCCTCAGTGCTGCCCCATCCACAGTGTGATGCTCCCTCAGTGCTGCCCCATCCTCAGTGTGATGCTCCCTGTACTACCCCATCCTCAGTGTGATGCTCCCTCAGTACTACCCCATCCACAGTGTGATGCTCCCTCAGTGCTGCCCCATCCACAGTGTGATGCTCCCTCAGTACTACCCCATCCGCAGTGTGATGCTCCCTCAGTGCTGCCCCATCCGCAGTGTGATGCTCCCTCAGTGCTGCCCCATCCGCAGTGTGATGCACCCTCAGTGCTGCCCCATCCACAGTGTGATGCTCCCTCAGTGCTGCCCCATCCACAGTGTGATGCTCCCTCACCGCCTTCCCCAGCCGCAGTGTGATGCTCCCTCAGTGCTGCCCCATCCGCAGTGTGATGCTCCCTCAGTGCTGCCCCATCCACCGTGTGATGCTCCCTCACCGCCTTCCCCATCCGCAGTGTGATGCTCCCTCACTGCCGTCCCCATCCACAGTGTGATGCTCCCTCACCGCCTTCCCCATCCACAGTGTGATGCTCCCTCACCGCCGTCCCCATCCACAGTGTGATGCTCCCTCACTGTCGTCCCCATCCACACTGTGTTGCTCCCTCACTGTCGTCCCCATCCACAGTGTGATGCTCCCTCACTGTCGTCCCCATCCACACTGTGATGCTCCCTCACTGTCGTCCCCATCCGCAGTGTGATGCTCCCTCAATGCTGCCCCATCCAAAGTGTGATGCTCCCTCACTGTCGTCCCCATCCACAGTGTGTTTCTCCCTCAGTACTACCCCATCCACAGTGTGATGCTCCCTCAGTGCTGCCCATCCGCAGTGTGATGCTCCCTCACCGCCGTCCCCATCCACAGTGTGATGCTCCCTCACCGCCGTCTCCATCCGCAGTGTGATGCTCCCTCACCGCCGTCCCCATCCACAGTGTGATGCTTCCACAGTACTGCCCCATCCTCAGTGTGATGCTCCCTCAGTGCTGCCCATCCGCAGTGTGATGCTCCCTCACCGCCGTCCCCATCCACAGTGTGATGCTCCCTCACCGCCGTCCCCATCCGCAGTGTGATGCTCCCTCACCGCCGTCCCCATCCACAGTGTGATGCTCCCTCAGTACTACCCCATCCTCAGTGTGATGCTCCCTCAGTACTACCCCATCCACAGTGTGATGCTCCCTCACTGTCGTCCCCATCCACAGTGTGATGCTCCCTCAGTGCTGCCCCATCCACAGTGTGATGCTCCCTCAGTGCTGCCCCATCCACAGTGTGATGCTCCCTCACCGCCGTCCCCATCCACAGTGTGATGCTTCCTCAGTGCTGCCCCATCCGCAGTGTGATGCTCCCTCAGTGCTGTCCCTATCCCCAGTGTGATGCTCCCTCAGTGCTGCCCCATCCCCAGTGTGATGCTCGCTCAATGCTGCCCATCCACAGTGTGATGCTCCCTCAGTGCTGTCCCTATCCCCAGTGTGATGCTCCCTCAGTGCTGCCCCATCCACAGTGTGATGCTCCCTCACCGCCTTCCCCATCCGCAGTGTGATGCTCCCTCAGTACTGCCCCATCCACAGTGTGATGCTCGCTCAGTGCTGCCCATCCACAGTGTGATGCTCCCTCAGTGCTGCCCCATCCACAGTGTGATGCTCCCTCAGTGCTGCCCCATCCACAGTGTGATGCTCCCTCAGTACTACCCCATCCGCAGTGTGATGATCCCTCACCACTGTCCCCATCCGCAGTGTGATGATCCCTCAGTGCTGCCCCATCCGCAGTGTGATGCTCCCTCACCGCCGTCCCCATCCACAGTGTGATGCTCCCTCAGTTCTGACCCATCCGCAGTGTGATGATCCCTCAGTGCTGCCCCATCCGCAGTGTGATGCTCCCTCACCGCCGTCCCCATCCACAGTGTGATGCTCCCTCAGTTCTGCCCCATGCACAGTGTGATGCTCCCTCAGTGCTGCCCCATCCACAGTGTGATGCTCCCTCAGAGCTGCCCCATCCACCGTGTGATGCTCCCTCACCGCCGTCCCCATCTGCAGTGTGATGCTCCATCAGTGCTGCCCCATCCACAGTGTGATGCTCCCTCAGTGCTGCCCCATCCACAGTGTGATGCTCCCTCAGTACTACCCCATCCTCAGTGTGATGCTCCCTCAGTACTACCCCATCCACAGTGTGATGCTCCCTCAGTGCTGCCCCATCCACAGTGTGATGCTCCCTCAGTACTACCCCACCCACAGTGTGATGCTCCCTCACCGCCGTCCCCATCCACAGTGTGATGCTCCCTCACCGCCGTCCCCATCCACAGTGTGATGCTCCCTCAGTACTACCCCATCCTCAGTGTGATGCTCCCTCAGTGCTGTCCCCATCCACAGTGTGATGCTCCCTCAGTGCTCCCTCAGTGCTCCCCACCCACAGTGTGATGCTCGTTCACCGCCGTCCCCATCCGCAGTGTGATGCTCCCTCACCGCCGTCCCCATCCGCAGTGTGATGCTCGCTCACCGCCGTCCCCATCCACAGTGTGATGCTCCCTCAGTGCTGCCCCATCCGCAGTGTGATGATCCCTCACTGCCGTCCCCATCCACAGTGTGATGCTCCTTCACCGCCGTCCCCATCCGCAGTGTGATGCTCCCTCACCGCCGTCCCCATCCACAGTGTGATGCTCGCTCACCGCCGTCCCCATCCACAGTGTGATGCTCCCTCAGTGCTGCCCCATCCGCAGTGTGATGATCCCTCACCGCCGTCCCCATCCACAGTGTGATGCTCCCTCAGTGCTGCCCCATCCACAGTGTGATGCTCCCTCAGTGCTGCCCCATCCGCAGTGTGATGCTCCCTCAGTGCTGCCCCATCCACAGTGTGATGCTCCCTCACCGCCGTCCCCATCCACAGTGTGATGCTCCCTCACCGCCGTCCCCATCCACAGTGTGATGCTCCCTCAATGCTGCCCCATACAAAGTGTGATGCTCCCTCACCGCCGTCCCCATCCACAGTGTGATGCTCCCTCAGTGCTGCCCCATCCACAGTGTGATGCTCCCTCACCGCCGTCCCCATCCACAGTGTGATGCTCCCTCAGTGCTGCCCATCCACAGTGTGATGCTCCCTCAGTGCTGCCCATCCACAGTGTGATGCTCCCTCAGTGCTGCCCCATCCGCAGTGAGATGCTCCCTCACCGCCGTCCCCATCCACAGTGTGATGATCCCTCACCGCCGTCCCCATCCACAGTGTGATGCTCCCTCACCGCCGTCCCCATCCACAGTGTGATGCTCCCTCACTGCTGCCCCATCCACAGTGTGATGCTCCCTCACCGCCGTCCCCATCCACAGTGTGATGCTCCCTCAGTGCTGCCCATCCACAGTGTGATGCTCCCTCACAGCCGTCCCCATCCGCAGTGTGATGCTCCCTCAGTGCTGCCCCATCCGCAGTGTGATGCTCCCTCAGTGCTGCCCCATCCGCAGTGTGATGCTCCCTCACCGCCGTCCCCATCCGCGGTGTGATGCTCCCTCACCGCCGTCCCCATCCGCAGTGTGATGCTCCCTCAGTGCTGCCCCATCCACAGTGTGATGCTCCCTCACCGCCGTCCCCATCCGCAGTGTGATGCTCCCTCACCGCCGTCCCCATCTACAGTCTGATGCTCCCTCACCACCGTCCCCATCCACAGTGTGTTGCTCCCTCAGTGCTGCCCATCCACAGTGTGATGCTCCCTCTGTGCCGCCCATCCACAGTGTGATGCTCCCACACTGTCGTCCCCATCCACAGTGTGATGCTCCCTCACTGTCGTCCCCATCCACAGTGTGTTGCTCCCGCACTGTCGTCCCCATCCACAGTGTGTTGCTCCCACACTGTCGTCCCCATCCACAGTGTGATGCTCCCTCAGAACTGCCCCATCCACCGTGTGATGCTCCCTCAGTACTGCCCCATCCACAGTGTGATGCTCCCTCAGAACTGCCCCATCCACCGTGTGATGCTCCCTCACCGCCGTCCCCATCCACCGTGTGATACTCCCTCACCGCCGTCGCCATCCACCGTGTGATGCTCCCTCAGTGCCATCCCCATCTGCAGTGTGATGCTCCCTCAGTGCCATCCCCATCCGCAGTGTGATGCTCCCTCACCGCCGTCCCCATCCGCAGTGTGATGCTCCCTCACCGCCGTCCCCATCCGCAGTGTGATGCTCCCTCAGTGCTGCCCCATCCGCAGTGTGATGCTCCCTTACCGTCGTCCCCATCCACAGTGTGATGCTCCCTCACCGTCGTCCCCATCCCCAGTGTGATGCTCCCTCACCGCCGTCCCCATCCACAGTGTGATGATCCCTCAGTGCTGCCCATCCACAGTGTGATGCTCCCTCACCGCCGTCCCCATCCGCAGTGTGATGCTCCCTCACCGCCGTCCCCATCCGCAGTGTGATGCTCCCTCACCGCCGTCCCCATCCGCAGTGTGATTCTCCCTCAGTGCTGACCCATCCACAGTCTGATGCTCCCTCAGTGCCGTCCCCATCCACAGTGTGATGCTCCCTCAGTGCTGCCCATCCACAGTGTGATGCTCCCTCAGTGCTGCCCCATCCACAGTGTGATGCTCCCTCAGTACTGCCGCATCCGCAGTGTGATGCTCCCTCAGTGCTGCCCATCCACAGTGTGATGCTCCCTCACCGCTGCCCATCCACAGTGTGATGCTCCCTCACCGCCGTCCCCATCCGCAGTGTGATGCTCCCTCACCGCCGTCCCCATCCACAGTGTGATGCTCCCTCACCGCCGTCCCCATCCGCAGTGTGATGCTCCCTCACCGCCGTCCCCATCCACAGTGTGATGCTCCCTCACCGCCGTCCCCATCCGCAGTGTCATGCTCCCTCAGTACTGCCCCATCCACAGTGTGATGCTCCCTCACCGCCGTCCCCATCCACAGTGTGATGCTCCCTCACCGCCGTCCCCATCCGCAGTGTGATGCTCCCTCACCGCCGTCCCCATCCACCGTGTGATGCTCCCTCACCGCCGTCCCCATCCACAGTGTGATGCTCCCTCAGTACTACCCCATCCACAGTGTGATGCTCCCTCAGTAGTGCCCATCCACAGTGTGATGCTCCCTCAGTACTGCCCCATCCACAGTGTGATGCTCCCTCAGTACTACCCCATCCACAGTGTGATGCTTCCTCACCGCCGTCCCCATCCACAGTGTGATGCTCCCTCAGTGCTGCCCATCCACAGTGTGATGCTCCCTCAGTGCAGCCCCATCCACAGTGTGATGCTCCCTCACCGCCGTCCCCATCCACAGTGTGATGCTCCCTCAGTGCTGCCCATCCACAGTGAGATGCTCCCTCAGTGCTGCCCCATCCGCAGTGAGATGCTCCCTCACCGCCGTCCCCATCCACAGTGTGATGCTCCCTCAGTGTTGCCCCATCCACCGTGTGATGCTCCCTCAGTGCTGCCCCATCCGCAGTGTGATGCTCCCTCAGTACTGCCCCATCCGCAGTGTGATGCTCCCTCAGTGCTGCCCCATCCACAGTGTGATGCTCCCTCACCGCCGTCCCCATCCACAGTGTGATGCTCCCTCACCGCCGTCCCCATCCACAGTGTGATGCTCCCTCAATGCTGCCCCATACAAAGTGTGATGCTCCCTCACCGCCGTCCCCATCCACAGTGTGATGCTCCCTCAGTGCTGCCCCATCCACAGTGTGATGCTCCCTCACCGCCGTCCCCATCCACAGTGTGATGCTCACTCAGTGCTGCCCATCCACAGTGTGATGCTCCCTCAGTGCTGCCCCATCCGCAGTGAGATGCTCCCTCACCGCCGTCCCCATCCACAGTGTGATGATCCCTCACCGCCGTCCCCATCCACAGTGTGATGCTCCCTCACCATCGTCCCCATCCACAGTGTGATGCTCCCTCAGTGCTGCCCCATCCACAGTGTGATGCTCCCTCACCGCCGTCCCCATCCACAGTGTGATGCTCCCTCAGTGCTGCCCATCCACAGTGTGATGCTCCCTCAGAGCCGTCCCCATCCGCAGTGTGATGCTCCCTCAGTGCTGCCCCATCCGCAGTGTGATGCTCCCTCAGTGCTGCCCCATCCGCAGTGTGATGCTCCCTCACCGCCGTCCCCATCCGCGGTGTGATGCTCCCTCACCGCCGTCCCCATCCGCGGTGTGATGCTCCCTCAGTGCTGCCCCATCCACAGTGTGATGCTCCCTCACCGCCGTCCCCATCCGCAGTGTGATGCTCCCTCACCGCCGTCCCCATCTACAGTCTGATGCTCCCTCACCACCGTCCCCATCCACAGTGTGTTGCTCCCTCAGTGCTGCCCATCCACAGTGTGATGCTCCCTCTGTGCCGCCCATCCACAGTGTGATGCTCCCACACTGTCGTCCCCATCCACAGTGTGATGCTCCCTCACTGTCGTCCCCATCCACAGTGTGTTGCTCCCGCACTGTCGTCCCCATCCACAGTGTGTTGCTCCCACACTGTCGTCCCCATCCACTGTGTGATGCTCCCTCAGAACTGCCCCATCCACAGTGTGATGCTCCCTCAGAACTGCCCCATCCACCGTGTGATGCTCCCTCACCGCCGTCCCCATCCACCGTGTGATACTCCCTCACCGCCGTCCCCATCCACCGTGTGATGCTCCCTCAGTGCCATCCCCATCCGCAGTGTGATGCTCCCTCAGTGCCATCCCCATCCGCAGTGTGATTCTCCCTCAGTGCTGACCCATCCACAGTGTGATGCTCCCTCAGTGCCGTCCCCATCCACAGTGTGATGCTCCCTCAGTGCTGCCCATCCACAGTGTGATGCTCCCTCAGTGCTGCCCATCCACAGTGTGATGCTCCCTCAGTGCTGCCCCATCCACAGTGTGATGCTCCCTCAGTACTACCCCATCCGCAGTGTGATGCTCCCTCACCGCCGTCCCCATCCGCAGTGTCATGCTCCCTCAGTACTGCCCCATCCACAGTGTGATGCTCCCTCACCGCCGTCCCCATCCACAGTGTGATGCTCCCTCACCGCCGTCCCCATCCGCAGTGTGATGCTCCCTCACCGCCGTCCCCATCCACCGTGTGATGCTCCCTCACCGCCGTCCCCATCCACAGTGTGATGCTCCCTCAGTACTACCCCATCCACAGTGTGATGCTCCCTCAGTAGTGCCCATCCACAGTGTGATGCTCCCTCAGTACTGCCCCATCCACAGTGTGATGCTCCCTCAGTACTACCCCATCCACAGTGTGATGCTTCCTCACCGCCGTCCCCATCCACAGTGTGATGCTCCCTCAGTGCTGCCCATCCACAGTGTGATGCTCCCTCAGTGCAGCCCCATCCACAGTGTGATGCTCCCTCACCGCCGTCCCCATCCACAGTGTGATGCTCCCTCAGTGCTGCCCATCCACAGTGAGATGCTCCCTCAGTGCTGCCCCATCCGCAGTGAGATGCTCCCTCACCGCCGTCCCCATCCACAGTGTGATGCTCCCTCAGTGTTGCCCCATCCACCGTGTGATGCTCCCTCAGTGCTGCCCCATCCGCAGTGTGATGCTCCCTCAGTACTGCCCCATCCGCAGTGTGATGCTCCCTCAGTGCTGCCCCATCCACAGTGTGATGCTCCCTCACCGCCGTCCCCATCCACAGTGTGATGCTCCCTCACCGCCGTCCCCATCCACAGTGTGATGCTCCCTCAATGCTGCCCCATACAAAGTGTGATGCTCCCTCACCGCCGTCCCCATCCACAGTGTGATGCTCCCTCAGTGCTGCCCCATCCACAGTGTGATGCTCCCTCACCGCCGTCCCCATCCACAGTGTGATGCTCACTCAGTGCTGCCCATCCACAGTGTGATGCTCCCTCAGTGCTGCCCCATCCGCAGTGAGATGCTCCCTCACCGCCGTCCCCATCCACAGTGTGATGATCCCTCACCGCCGTCCCCATCCACAGTGTGATGCTCCCTCACCATCGTCCCCATCCACAGTGTGATGCTCCCTCAGTGCTGCCCCATCCACAGTGTGATGCTCCCTCACCGCCGTCCCCATCCACAGTGTGATGCTCCCTCAGTGCTGCCCATCCACAGTGTGATGCTCCCTCAGAGCCGTCCCCATCCGCAGTGTGATGCTCCCTCAGTGCTGCCCCATCCGCAGTGTGATGCTCCCTCAGTGCTGCCCCATCCGCAGTGTGATGCTCCCTCACCGCCGTCCCCATCCGCGGTGTGATGCTCCCTCACCGCCGTCCCCATCCGCGGTGTGATGCTCCCTCAGTGCTGCCCCATCCACAGTGTGATGCTCCCTCACCGCCGTCCCCATCCGCAGTGTGATGCTCCCTCACCGCCGTCCCCATCTACAGTCTGATGCTCCCTCACCACCGTCCCCATCCACAGTGTGTTGCTCCCTCAGTGCTGCCCATCCACAGTGTGATGCTCCCTCTGTGCCGCCCATCCACAGTGTGATGCTCCCACACTGTCGTCCCCATCCACAGTGTGATGCTCCCTCACTGTCGTCCCCATCCACAGTGTGTTGCTCCCGCACTGTCGTCCCCATCCACAGTGTGTTGCTCCCACACTGTCGTCCCCATCCACTGTGTGATGCTCCCTCAGAACTGCCCCATCCACAGTGTGATGCTCCCTCAGAACTGCCCCATCCACCGTGTGATGCTCCCTCACCGCCGTCCCCATCCACCGTGTGATACTCCCTCACCGCCGTCCCCATCCACCGTGTGATGCTCCCTCAGTGCCATCCCCATCCGCAGTGTGATGCTCCCTCAGTGCCATCCCCATCCGCAGTGTGATTCTCCCTCAGTGCTGACCCATCCACAGTGTGATGCTCCCTCAGTGCCGTCCCCATCCACAGTGTGATGCTCCCTCAGTGCTGCCCATCCACAGTGTGATGCTCCCTCAGTGCTGCCCATCCACAGTGTGATGCTCCCTCAGTGCTGCCCCATCCACAGTGTGATGCTCCCTCAGTACTGCCGCATCCGCAGTGTGATGCTCCCTCAGTGCTGCCCATCCACAGTGTGATGCTCCCTCACCGCCGTCCCCATCCGCAGTGTGATGCTCCCTCACCGCCGTCCCCATCCACAGTGTGATGCTCCCTCACCGCCGTCGCCATCCGCAGTGTGATGCTCCCTCACCGCCGTCCCCATCCGCAGTGTGATGCTCCCTCACCGCCGTCCCCATCCGCAGTGTGATGCTCCCTCAGTACTGCCCCATCCACAGTGTGATGCTCCCTCACCGCCGTCCCCATCCACAGTGTGATGCTCCCTCACCGCCGTCCCCATCCGCAGTGTGATGCTCCCTCACCGCCGTCCCCATCCACCGTGTGATGCTCCCTCACCGCCGTCCCCATCCACAGTGTGATGCTCCCTCAGTACTACCCCATCCACAGTGTGATGCTCCCTCAGTAGTGCCCATCCACAGTGTGATGCTCCCTCAGTACTGCCCCATCCACAGTGTGATGCTCCCTCAGTACTACCCCATCCACAGTGTGATGCTTCCTCACCGCCGTCCCCATCCACAGTGTGATGCTCCCTCAGTGCTGCCCATCCACAGTGTGATGCTCCCTCAGTGCAGCCCCATCCACAGTGTGATGCTCCCTCACCGCCGTCCCCATCCACAGTGTGATGCTCCCTCAGTGCTGCCCATCCACAGTGTGATGCTCCCTCAGTGCAGCCCCATCCACAGTGTGATGCTCCCTCACCGCCGTCCCCATCCACAGTGTGATGCTCCCTCAGTACTACCCCATCCACAGTGTGATGCTCCCTCAGTAGTGCCCATCCACAGTGTGATGCTCCCTCAGTGCTGCCCATCCACAGTGTGATGCTCCCTCAGTGCTGCCCCATCCGCAGTGAGATGCTCCCTCACCGCCGTCCCCATCCACAGTGTGATGCTCCCTCAGTGTTGCCCCATCCACCGTGTGATGCTCCCTCAGTGCTGCCCCATCCGCAGTGTGATGCTCCCTCAGTACTGCCCCATCCGCAGTGTGATGCTCCCTCAGTGCTGCCCATCCACAGTGTGATGCTCCCTCACCGTCGTCCCCATCCGCAGTGTGATGCTCCCTCAGTACTGCCCCATCCACAGTGTGATGCTCCCTCAGTTCTGCCCATCCACAGTGTGATGCTACCTCAGTTCTGCCCATCCACATTGTGATGCTCCCTCAATGCTGTCCCATCCACAGTGTGATGCGTCCTCAGTACTGCCCCATCCGCAGTGTGATGCTCCCTCACCGCCGTCCCCATCCACAGTGTGATGCTCCCTCAGTACTGCCCCATCCGCAGTGTGATGCTCCCTCAGTACTGCCCCATCCACAGTGTGATGCTCCCTCACCGCCGTCCCCATCCACAGTGTGATGCTCCCTCAGTACTGCCCCATCCGCAGTGTGATGCTCCCTCAGTACTGCCCCATCCACAGTGTGATGCTCCCTCACCGCCGTCCCCATCCACAGTGTGATGCTCCCTCAGTACTGCCCCATCCGCAGTGTGATGCTCCCTCAGTACTGCCCCATCGACAGTGTGATGCTCCCTCAGTGCTGCCCATCCACAGTGTGATGCTCCCTCAGTGCTGCCCCATCCGCAGTGTTATGCTTCCTCACCGCCGTCCCCATCCGCAGTGTGATGCTCCCTCACCGCCGTCCCCATCCACAGTGTGATGCTCCCTCAGTGCTGCCCCATCCACCGTGTGATGCTCCCTCAGTGCTGCCCCATCCGCAGTGTGATGCTCCCTCAGTACTGCCCCATCCGCAGTGTGATGCTCCCTCAGCACTACCCCATCCAAAGTGTGATGCTCCCTCAGTGCTGCCCATCCGCAGTGTGATGCTCCCTCACCGCCGTCCCCATCCACAGTGTGATGCTCCCTCACCTCCGTCCCCATCCACAGTGTGATGCTCCCTCACCGCCGTCTCCATCCGCAGTGTGATGCTCCCTCAGTACAGCCCCATCCACAGTGTGATGCTCGCTCAGTGCTGCCCATCCACAGTGTGATGCTCCCTCAGTGCTGTCCCTATCCCCAGTGTGATGCTCCCTCAGTGCTGCCCCATCCACAGTGTGATGCTCCCTCACCGCCTTCCCCATCCGCAGTGTGATGCTCCCTCAGTACTGCCCCATCCACAGTGTGATGCTCGCTCAGTGCTGCCCATCCACAGTGTGATGCTCCCTCAGTGCTGCCCCATCCACAGTGTGATGCTCCCTCAGTGCTGCCCCATCCACAGTGTGATGCTCCCTCAGTACTACCCCATCCGCAGTGTGATGATCCCTCAGTGCTGCCCCATCCGCAGTGTGATGCTCCCTCACCGCCGTCCCCATCCACAGTGTGATGCTCCCTCAGTTCTGACCCATCCGCAGTGTGATGATCGCTCAGTGCTGCCCCATCCGCAGTGTGATGCTCCCTCACCGCCGTCCCCATCCACAGTGTGATGCTCCCTCAGTTCTGCCCCATGCACAGTGTGATGCTCCCTCAGTGCTGCCCCATCCACAGTGTGATGCTCCCTCAGAGCTGCCCCATCCACCGTGTGATGCTCCCTCAGTACTACCCCATCCTCAGTGTGATGCTCCCTCAGTACTACCCCATCCACAGTGTGATGCTCCCTCAGTGCTGCCCCATCCACAGTGTGATGCTCCCTCAGTACTACCCCACCCACAGTGTGATGCTCCCTCACCGCCGTCCCCATCCACAGTGTGATGCTCCCTCACCGCCGTCCCCATCCACAGTGTGATGCTCCCTCAGTACTACCCCATCCTCAGTGTGATGCTCCCTCACTGCTGTCACCATCCACAGTGTGATGCTCCCTCAGTGCTCCCTCAGTGCTCCCCACCCACAGTGTGATGCTCCTTCACCGCCGTCCCCATCCACAGTGTGATGCTCCCTCACCGCCGTCCCCATCCACAGTGTGATGCTTGCTCACCGCCGTCCCCATCCACAGTGTGATGCTCCCTCAGTGCTGCGCCATCCGCAGTGTGATGATCCCTCACTGCCGTCCCCATCCACAGTGTGATGCTCCTTCACCGCCGTCCCCATCCGCAGTGTGATGCTCCCTCACCGCCGTCCCCATCCACAGTGTGATGCTCGCTCACCGCCGTCCCCATCCACAGTGTGATGCTCCCTCAGTGCTGCCCCATCCGCAGTGTGATGATCCCTCACCGCCGTCCCCATCCACAGTGTGATGCTCCCTCAGTGCTGCCCCATCCACAGTGTGATGCTCCCTCAGTGCTGCCCCATCCGCAGTGTGATGCTCCCTCAGTGCTGCCCCATCCACAGTGTGATGCTCCCTCACCGCCGTCCCCATCCACAGTGTGATGCTCCCTCAATGCTGCCCCATACAAAGTGTGATGCTCCCTCACCGCCGTCCCCATCCACAGTGTGATGCTCCCTCAGTGCTGCCCCATCCACAGTGTGATGCTCCCTCACCGCCGTCCCCATCCACAGTGTGATGCTCCCTCAGTGCTGCCCATCCACAGTGTGATGCTCCCTCAGTGCTGCCCCATCCGCAGTGAGATGCTCCCTCACCGCCGTCCCCATCCACAGTGTGATGATCCCTCACCGCCGTCCCCATCCACAGTGTGATGCTCCCTCACCGTCGTCCCCATCCACAGTGTGATGCTCCCTCAGTGCTGCCCCATCCACAGTGTGATGCTCCCTCACCGCCGACCCCATCCACAGTGTGATGCTCCCTCAGTGCTGCCCATCCACAGTGTGATGCTCCCTCACAGCCGTCCCCGTCCGCAGTGTGATGCTCCCTCAGTGCTGCCCCATCCGCAGTGTGATGCTCCCTCAGTGCTGCCCCATCCGCAGTGTGATGCTCCCTCACCGCCGTCCCCATCCGCGGTGTGATGCTCCCTCACCGCCGTCCCCATCCGCAGTGTGATGCTCCCTCAGTGCTGCCCCATCCACAGTGTGATGCTCCCTCACCGCCGTCCCCATCCGCAGTGTGATGCTCCCTCACCGCCGTCCCCATCTACAGTCTGATGCTCCCTCACCACCGTCCCCATCCACAGTGTGTTGCTCCCTCAGTGCTGCCCATCCACAGTGTGATGCTCCCTCTGTGCCGCCCATCCACAGTGTGATGCTCCCACACTGTCGTCCCCATCCACATTGTGATGCTCCCTCAGAACTGCCCCATCCACCGTGTGATGCTCCCTCAGAACTGCCCCATCCACCGTGTGATGCTCCCTCACCGCCGTCCCCATCCACAGTGTGATGCTCCCTCAGTGCTGCCCATCCACAGTGTGATGCTCCCTCACAGCCGTCCCCATCCGCAGTGTGATGCTCCCTCAGTGCTGCCCCATCCGCAGTGTGATGCTCCCCCAGTGCTGCCCCATCCGCAGTGTGATGCTCCCTCACCGCCGTCCCCATCCGCGGTGTGATGCTCCCTCACCGCCGTCCCCATCCGCAGTGTGATGCTCCCTCAGTGCTGCCCCATCCACAGTGTGATGCTCCCTCACCGCCGTCCCCATCCGCAGTGTGATGCTCCCTCACCGCCGTCCCCATCTACAGTCTGATGCTCCCTCACCACCGTCCCCATCCACAGTGTGTTGCTCCCTCAGTGCCATCCCCATCCGCAGTGTGATTCTCCCTCAGTGCTGACCCATCCACAGTGTGATGCTCCCTCAGTGCCGTCCCCATCCACAGTGTGATGCTCCCTCAGTGCTGCCCATCCACAGTGTGATGCTCCCTCAGTGCTGCCCATCCACAGTGTGATGCTCCCTCAGTGCTGCCCCATCCACAGTGTGATGCTCCCTCAGTACTGCCGCATCCGCAGTGTGATGCTCCCTCAGTGCTGCCCATCCACAGTGTGATGCTCCCTCACCGCCGTCCCCATCCGCAGTGTGATGCTCCCTCACCGCCGTCCCCATCCACAGTGTGATGCTCCCTCACCGCCGTCGCCATCCGCAGTGTGATGCTCCCTCACCGCCGTCCCCATCCGCAGTTTGATGCTCCCTCACCGCCGTCCCCATCCGCAGTGTGATGCTCCCTCAGTACTGCCCCATCCGCAGTGTGATGCTCCCTCACCGCCGTCCCCATCCACAGTGTGATGCTCCCTCACCGCCGTCCCCATCCGCAGTGTGATGCTCCCTCACCGCCGTCCCCATCCACCGTGTGATGCTCCCTCACCGCCGTCCCCATCCACAGTGTGATGCTCCCTCAGTACTACCCCATCCACAGTGTGATGCTCCCTCAGTAGTGCCCATCCACAGTGTGATGCTCCCTCAGTACTGCCCCATCCACAGTGTGATGCTCCCTCAGTACTACCCCATCCACAGTGTGATGCTTCCTCACCGCCGTCCCCATCCACAGTGTGATGCTCCCTCAGTGCTGCCCATCCACAGTGTGATGCTCCCTCAGTGCAGCCCCATCCACAGTGTGATGCTCCCTCACCGCCGTCCCCATCCACAGTGTGATGCTCCCTCAGTGCTGCCCATCCACAGTGTGATGCTCCCTCAGTGCAGCCCCATCCACAGTGTGATGCTCCCTCACCGCCGTCCCCATCCACAGTGTGATGCTCCCTCAGTACTACCCCATCCACAGTGTGATGCTCCCTCAGTAGTGCCCATCCACAGTGTGATGCTCCCTCAGTGCTGCCCATCCACAGTGTGATGCTCCCTCAGTGCTGCCCCATCCGCAGTGAGATGCTCCCTCACCGCCGTCCCCATCCACAGTGTGATGCTCCCTCAGTGTTGCCCCATCCACCGTGTGATGCTCCCTCAGTGCTGCCCCATCCGCAGTGTGATGCTCCCTCAGTACTGCCCCATCCGCAGTGTGATGCTCCCTCAGTGCTGCCCATCCACAGTGTGATGCTCCCTCACCGTCGTCCCCATCCGCAGTGTGATGCTCCCTCAGTACTGCCCCATCCACAGTGTGATGCTCCCTCAGTTCTGCCCATCCACAGTGTGATGCTACCTCAGTTCTGCCCATCCACATTGTGATGCTCCCTCAATGCTGTCCCATCCACAGTGTGATGCGTCCTCAGTACTGCCCCATCCGCAGTGTGATGCTCCCTCACCGCCGTCCCCATCCACAGTGTGATGCTCCCTCAGTACTGCCCCATCCGCAGTGTGATGCTCCCTCAGTACTGCCCCATCCACAGTGTGATGCTCCCTCACCGCCGTCCCCATCCACAGTGTGATGCTCCCTCAGTACTGCCCCATCCGCAGTGTGATGCTCCCTCAGTACTGCCCCATCCACAGTGTGATGCTCCCTCACCGCCGTCCCCATCCACAGTGTGATGCTCCCTCAGTAATGCCCCATCCGCAGTGTGATGCTCCCTCAGTACTGCCCCATCGACAGTGTGATGCTCCCTCAGTGCTGCCCATCCACAGTGTGATGCTCCCTCAGTGCTGCCCCATCCGCAGTGTTATGCTTCCTCACCGCCGTGCCCATCCGCAGTGTGATGCTCCCTCACCGCCGTCCCCATCCACAGTGTGATGCTCCCTCAGTGCTGCCCCATCCACCGTGTGATGCTCCCTCAGTGCTGCCCCATCCGCAGTGTGATGCTCCCTCAGTACTGCCCCATCCGCAGTGTGATGCTCCCTCAGCACTACCCCATCCAAAGTGTGATGCTCCCTCAGTGCTGCCCATCCGCAGTGTGATGCTCCCTCACCGCCGTCCCCATCCACAGTGTGATGCTCCCTCACCTCCGTCCCCATCCACAGTGTGATGCTCCCTCACCGCCGTCTCCATCCGCAGTGTGATGCTCCCTCAGTACAGCCCCATCCACAGTGTGATGCTCGCTCAGTGCTGCCCATCCACAGTGTGATGCTCCCTCAGTGCTGTCCCTATCCCCAGTGTGATGCTCCCTCAGTGCTGCCCCATCCACAGTGTGATGCTCCCTCACCGCCTTCCCCATCCGCAGTGTGATGCTCCCTCAGTACTGCCCCATCCACAGTGTGATGCTCGCTCAGTGCTGCCCATCCACAGTGTGATGCTCCCTCAGTGCTGCCCCATCCACAGTGTGATGCTCCCTCAGTGCTGCCCCATCCACAGTGTGATGCTCCCTCAGTACTACCCCATCCGCAGTGTGATGATCCCTCAGTGCTGCCCCATCCGCAGTGTGATGCTCCCTCACCGCCGTCCCCATCCACAGTGTGATGCTCCCTCAGTTCTGACCCATCCGCAGTGTGATGATCGCTCAGTGCTGCCCCATCCGCAGTGTGATGCTCCCTCACCGCCGTCCCCATCCACAGTGTGATGCTCCCTCAGTTCTGCCCCATGCACAGTGTGATGCTCCCTCAGTGCTGCCCCATCCACAGTGTGATGCTCCCTCAGAGCTGCCCCATCCACCGTGTGATGCTCCCTCAGTACTACCCCATCCTCAGTGTGATGCTCCCTCAGTACTACCCCATCCACAGTGTGATGCTCCCTCAGTGCTGCCCCATCCACAGTGTGATGCTCCCTCAGTACTACCCCACCCACAGTGTGATGCTCCCTCACCGCCGTCCCCATCCACAGTGTGATGCTCCCTCACCGCCGTCCCCATCCACAGTGTGATGCTCCCTCAGTACTACCCCATCCTCAGTGTGATGCTCCCTCACTGCTGTCACCATCCACAGTGTGATGCTCCCTCAGTGCTCCCTCAGTGCTCCCCACCCACAGTGTGATGCTCCTTCACCGCCGTCCCCATCCACAGTGTGATGCTCCCTCACCGCCGTCCCCATCCACAGTGTGATGCTTGCTCACCGCCGTCCCCATCCACAGTGTGATGCTCCCTCAGTGCTGCGCCATCCGCAGTGTGATGATCCCTCACTGCCGTCCCCATCCACAGTGTGATGCTCCTTCACCGCCGTCCCCATCCGCAGTGTGATGCTCCCTCACCGCCGTCCCCATCCACAGTGTGATGCTCGCTCACCGCCGTCCCCATCCACAGTGTGATGCTCCCTCAGTGCTGCCCCATCCGCAGTGTGATGATCCCTCACCGCCGTCCCCATCCACAGTGTGATGCTCCCTCAGTGCTGCCCCATCCACAGTGTGATGCTCCCTCAGTGCTGCCCCATCCGCAGTGTGATGCTCCCTCAGTGCTGCCCCATCCACAGTGTGATGCTCCCTCACCGCCGTCCCCATCCACAGTGTGATGCTCCCTCAATGCTGCCCCATACAAAGTGTGATGCTCCCTCACCGCCGTCCCCATCCACAGTGTGATGCTCCCTCAGTGCTGCCCCATCCACAGTGTGATGCTCCCTCACCGCCGTCCCCATCCACAGTGTGATGCTCCCTCAGTGCTGCCCATCCACAGTGTGATGCTCCCTCAGTGCTGCCCCATCCGCAGTGAGATGCTCCCTCACCGCCGTCCCCATCCACAGTGTGATGATCCCTCACCGCCGTCCCCATCCACAGTGTGATGCTCCCTCACCGTCGTCCCCATCCACAGTGTGA
Organism: Hemitrygon akajei; assembly: GCF_048418815.1. Lineage (NCBI taxonomy): Eukaryota > Metazoa > Chordata > Chondrichthyes > Myliobatiformes > Dasyatidae > Hemitrygon > Hemitrygon akajei. The sequence goes on along the minus strand of NC_133125.1, from coordinate 194,855,847 downwards.
TGCTCCCTCAGTGCTGCCCCATCCACAGTGTGATGCTCCCTCACCGCCGACCCCATCCACAGTGTGATGCTCCCTCAGTGCTGCCCATCCACAGTGTGATGCTCCCTCACAGCCGTCCCCATCCGCAGTGTGATGCTCCCTCAGTGCTGCCCCATCCGCAGTGTGATGCTCCCTCAGTGCTGCCCCATCCGCAGTGTGATGCTCCCTCACCGCCGTCCCCATCCGCGGTGTGATGCTCCCTCACCGCCGTCCCCATCCGCAGTGTGATGCTCCCTCAGTGCTGCCCCATCCACAGTGTGATGCTCCCTCACCGCCGTCCCCATCCGCAGTGTGATGCTCCCTCACCGCCGTCCCCATCTACAGTCTGATGCTCCCTCACCACCGTCCCCATCCACAGTGTGTTGCTCCCTCAGTGCTGCCCATCCACAGTGTGATGCTCCCTCTGTGCCGCCCATCCACAGTGTGATGCTCCCACACTGTCGTCCCCATCCACATTGTGATGCTCCCTCAGAACTGCCCCATCCACCGTGTGATGCTCCCTCAGAACTGCCCCATCCACCGTGTGATGCTCCCTCACCGCCGTCCCCATCCACAGTGTGATGCTCCCTCAGTGCTGCCCATCCACAGTGTGATGCTCCCTCACAGCCGTCCCCATCCGCAGTGTGATGCTCCCTCAGTGCTGCCCCATCCGCAGTGTGATGCTCCCCCAGTGCTGCCCCATCCGCAGTGTGATGCTCCCTCACCGCCGTCCCCATCCGCGGTGTGATGCTCCCTCACCGCCGTCCCCATCCGCAGTGTGATGCTCCCTCAGTGCTGCCCCATCCACAGTGTGATGCTCCCTCACCGCCGTCCCCATCCGCAGTGTGATGCTCCCTCACCGCCGTCCCCATCTACAGTCTGATGCTCCCTCACCACCGTCCCCATCCACAGTGTGTTGCTCCCTCAGTGCCATCCCCATCCGCAGTGTGATTCTCCCTCAGTGCTGACCCATCCACAGTGTGATGCTCCCTCAGTGCCGTCCCCATCCACAGTGTGATGCTCCCTCAGTGCTGCCCATCCACAGTGTGATGCTCCCTCAGTGCTGCCCATCCACAGTGTGATGCTCCCTCAGTGCTGCCCCATCCACAGTGTGATGCTCCCTCAGTACTGCCGCATCCGCAGTGTGATGCTCCCTCAGTGCTGCCCATCCACAGTGTGATGCTCCCTCACCGCCGTCCCCATCCGCAGTGTGATGCTCCCTCACCGCCGTCCCCATCCACAGTGTGATGCTCCCTCACCGCCGTCGCCATCCGCAGTGTGATGCTCCCTCACCGCCGTCCCCATCCGCAGTTTGATGCTCCCTCACCGCCGTCCCCATCCGCAGTGTGATGCTCCCTCAGTACTGCCCCATCCACAGTGTGATGCTCCCTCACCGCCGTCCCCATCCACAGTGTGATGCTCCCTCACCGCCGTCCCCATCCGCAGTGTGATGCTCCCTCACCGCCGTCCCCATCCACCGTGTGATGCTCCCTCACCGCCGTCCCCATCCACAGTGTGATGCTCCCTCAGTACTACCCCATCCACAGTGTGATGCTCCCTCAGTAGTGCCCATCCACAGTGTGATGCTCCCTCAGTACTGCCCCATCCACAGTGTGATGCTCCCTCAGTACTACCCCATCCACAGTGTGATGCTTCCTCACCGCCGTCCCCATCCACAGTGTGATGCTCCCTCAGTGCTGCCCATCCACAGTGTGATGCTCCCTCAGTGCAGCCCCATCCACAGTGTGATGCTCCCTCACCGCCGTCCCCATCCACAGTGTGATGCTCCCTCAGTGCTGCCCATCCACAGTGTGATGCTCCCTCAGTGCAGCCCCATCCACAGTGTGATGCTCCCTCACCGCCGTCCCCATCCACAGTGTGATGCTCCCTCAGTACTACCCCATCCACAGTGTGATGCTCCCTCAGTAGTGCCCATCCACAGTGTGATGCTCCCTCAGTGCTGCCCATCCACAGTGTGATGCTCCCTCAGTGCTGCCCCATCCGCAGTGAGATGCTCCCTCACCGCCGTCCCCATCCACAGTGTGATGCTCCCTCAGTGTTGCCCCATCCACCGTGTGATGCTCCCTCAGTGCTGCCCCATCCGCAGTGTGATGCTCCCTCAGTACTGCCCCATCCGCAGTGTGATGCTCCCTCAGTGCTGCCCATCCACAGTGTGATGCTCCCTCACCGTCGTCCCCATCCGCAGTGTGATGCTCCCTCAGTACTGCCCCATCCACAGTGTGATGCTCCCTCAGTTCTGCCCATCCACAGTGTGATGCTACCTCAGTTCTGCCCATCCACATTGTGATGCTCCCTCAATGCTGTCCCATCCACAGTGTGATGCGTCCTCAGTACTGCCCCATCCGCAGTGTGATGCTCCCTCACCGCCGTCCCCATCCACAGTGTGATGCTCCCTCAGTACTGCCCCATCCGCAGTGTGATGCTCCCTCAGTACTGCCCCATCCACAGTGTGATGCTCCCTCACCGCCGTCCCCATCCACAGTGTGATGCTCCCTCAGTACTGCCCCATCCGCAGTGTGATGCTCCCTCAGTACTGCCCCATCCACAGTGTGATGCTCCCTCACCGCCGTCCCCATCCACAGTGTGATGCTCCCTCAGTACTGCCCCATCCGCAGTGTGATGCTCCCTCAGTACTGCCCCATCGACAGTGTGATGCTCCCTCAGTGCTGCCCATCCACAGTGTGATGCTCCCTCAGTGCTGCCCCATCCGCAGTGTTATGCTTCCTCACCGCCGTCCCCATCCGCAGTGTGATGCTCCCTCACCGCCGTCCCCATCCACAGTGTGATGCTCCCTCAGTGCTGCCCCATCCACCGTGTGATGCTCCCTCAGTGCTGCCCCATCCGCAGTGTGATGCTCCCTCAGCACTACCCCATCCAAAGTGTGATGCTCCCTCAGCACTACCCCATCCAAAGTGTGATGCTCCCTCAGTGCTGCCCATCCGCAGTGTGATGCTCCCTCACCGCCGTCCCCATCCACAGTGTGATGCTCCCTCACCTCCGTCCCCATCCACAGTGTGATGCTCCCTCACCGCCGTCTCCATCCGCAGTGTGATGCTCCCTCAGTACAGCCCCATCCACAGTGTGATGCTCGCTCAGTGCTGCCCATCCACAGTGTGATGCTCCCTCAGTGCTGTCCCTATCCCCAGTGTGATGCTCCCTCAGTGCTGCCCCATCCACAGTGTGATGCTCCCTCACCGCCTTCCCCATCCGCAGTGTGATGCTCCCTCAGTACTGCCCCATCCACAGTGTGATGCTCGCTCAGTGCTGCCCATCCACAGTGTGATGCTCCCTCAGTGCTGCCCCATCCACAGTGTGATGCTCCCTCAGTGCTGCCCCATCCACAGTGTGATGCTCCCTCAGTACTACCCCATCCGCAGTGTGATGATCCCTCAGTGCTGCCCCATCCGCAGTGTGATGCTCCCTCACCGCCGTCCCCATCCACAGTGTGATGCTCCCTCAGTTCTGACCCATCCGCAGTGTGATGATCGCTCAGTGCTGCCCCATCCGCAGTGTGATGCTCCCTCACCGCCGTCCCCATCCACAGTGTGATGCTCCCTCAGTTCTGCCCCATGCACAGTGTGATGCTCCCTCAGTGCTGCCCCATCCACAGTGTGATGCTCCCTCAGAGCTGCCCCATCCACCGTGTGATGCTCCCTCAGTACTACCCCATCCTCAGTGTGATGCTCCCTCAGTACTACCCCATCCACAGTGTGATGCTCCCTCAGTGCTGCCCCATCCACAGTGTGATGCTCCCTCAGTACTACCCCACCCACAGTGTGATGCTCCCTCACCGCCGTCCCCATCCACAGTGTGATGCTCCCTCACCGCCGTCCCCATCCACAGTGTGATGCTCCCTCAGTACTACCCCATCCTCAGTGTGATGCTCCCTCACTGCTGTCACCATCCACAGTGTGATGCTCCCTCAGTGCTCCCTCAGTGCTCCCCACCCACAGTGTGATGCTCCTTCACCGCCGTCCCCATCCACAGTGTGATGCTCCCTCACCGCCGTCCCCATCCACAGTGTGATGCTTGCTCACCGCCGTCCCCATCCACAGTGTGATGCTCCCTCAGTGCTGCGCCATCCGCAGTGTGATGATCCCTCACTGCCGTCCCCATCCACAGTGTGATGCTCCTTCACCGCCGTCCCCATCCGCAGTGTGATGCTCCCTCACCGCCGTCCCCATCCACAGTGTGATGCTCGCTCACCGCCGTCCCCATCCACAGTGTGATGCTCCCTCAGTGCTGCCCCATCCGCAGTGTGATGATCCCTCACCGCCGTCCCCATCCACAGTGTGATGCTCCCTCAGTGCTGCCCCATCCACAGTGTGATGCTCCCTCAGTGCTGCCCCATCCGCAGTGTGATGCTCCCTCAGTGCTGCCCCATCCACAGTGTGATGCTCCCTCACCGCCGTCCCCATCCACAGTGTGATGCTCCCTCAATGCTGCCCCATACAAAGTGTGATGCTCCCTCACCGCCGTCCCCATCCACAGTGTGATGCTCCCTCAGTGCTGCCCCATCCACAGTGTGATGCTCCCTCACCGCCGTCCCCATCCACAGTGTGATGCTCCCTCAGTGCTGCCCATCCACAGTGTGATGCTCCCTCAGTGCTGCCCCATCCGCAGTGAGATGCTCCCTCACCGCCGTCCCCATCCACAGTGTGATGATCCCTCACCGCCGTCCCCATCCACAGTGTGATGCTCCCTCACCGTCGTCCCCATCCACAGTGTGATGCTCCCTCAGTGCTGCCCCATCCACAGTGTGATGCTCCCTCACCGCCGACCCCATCCACAGTGTGATGCTCCCTCAGTGCTGCCCATCCACAGTGTGATGCTCCCTCACAGCCGTCCCCATCCGCAGTGTGATGCTCCCTCAGTGCTGCCCCATCCGCAGTGTGATGCTCCCTCAGTGCTGCCCCATCCGCAGTGTGATGCTCCCTCACCGCCGTCCCCATCCGCGGTGTGATGCTCCCTCACCGCCGTCCCCATCCGCAGTGTGATGCTCCCTCAGTGCTGCCCCATCCACAGTGTGATGCTCCCTCACCGCCGTCCCCATCCGCAGTGTGATGCTCCCTCACCGCCGTCCCCATCTACAGTCTGATGCTCCCTCACCACCGTCCCCATCCACAGTGTGTTGCTCCCTCAGTGCTGCCCATCCACAGTGTGATGCTCCCTCTGTGCCGCCCATCCACAGTGTGATGCTCCCACACTGTCGTCCCCATCCACATTGTGATGCTCCCTCAGAACTGCCCCATCCACCGTGTGATGCTCCCTCAGAACTGCCCCATCCACCGTGTGATGCTCCCTCACCGCCGTCCCCATCCACAGTGTGATGCTCCCTCAGTGCTGCCCATCCACAGTGTGATGCTCCCTCACAGCCGTCCCCATCCGCAGTGTGATGCTCCCTCAGTGCTGCCCCATCCGCAGTGTGATGCTCCCCCAGTGCTGCCCCATCCGCAGTGTGATGCTCCCTCACCGCCGTCCCCATCCGCGGTGTGATGCTCCCTCACCGCCGTCCCCATCCGCAGTGTGATGCTCCCTCAGTGCTGCCCCATCCACAGTGTGATGCTCCCTCACCGCCGTCCCCATCCGCAGTGTGATGCTCCCTCACCGCCGTCCCCATCTACAGTCTGATGCTCCCTCACCACCGTCCCCATCCACAGTGTGTTGCTCCCTCAGTGCTGCCCATCCACAGTGTGATGCTCCCTCTGTGCCGCCCATCCACAGTGTGATGCTCCCACACTGTCGTCCCCATCCACAGTGTGATGCTCCCTCAGAACTGCCCCATCCACCGTGTGATACTCCCTCAGTACTGCCCCATCCACAGTGTGATGCTCCCTCAGCACTACCCCATCCAAAGTGTGATGCTCCCTCAGTGCTGCCCATCCGCAGTGTGATGCTCCCTCACCGCCGTCCCCATCCACAGTGTGATGCTCCCTCACCTCCGTCCCCATCCACAGTGTGATGCTCCCTCACCGCCGTCTCCATCCGCAGTGTGATGCTCCCTCAGTACAGCCCCATCCACAGTGTGATGCTCGCTCAGTGCTGCCCATCCACAGTGTGATGCTCCCTCAGTGCTGTCCCTATCCCCAGTGTGATGCTCCCTCAGTGCTGCCCCATCCACAGTGTGATGCTCCCTCACCGCCTTCCCCATCCGCAGTGTGATGCTCCCTCAGTACTGCCCCATCCACAGTGTGATGCTCGCTCAGTGCTGCCCATCCACAGTGTGATGCTCCCTCAGTGCTGCCCCATCCACAGTGTGATGCTCCCTCAGTGCTGCCCCATCCACAGTGTGATGCTCCCTCAGTACTACCCCATCCGCAGTGTGATGATCCCTCACCACTGTCCCCATCCGCAGTGTGATGATCCCTCAGTGCTGCCCCATCCGCAGTGTGATGCTCCCTCACCGCCGTCCCCATCCACAGTGTGATGCTCCCTCAGTTCTGACCCATCCGCAGTGTGATGATCCCTCAGTGCTGCCCCATCCGCAGTGTGATGCTCCCTCACCGCCGTCCCCATCCACAGTGTGATGCTCCCTCAGTTCTGCCCCATGCACAGTGTGATGCTCCCTCAGTGCTGCCCCATCCACAGTGTGATGCTCCCTCAGAGCTGCCCCATCCACCGTGTGATGCTCCCTCACCGCCGTCCCCATCCGCAGTGTGATGCTCCATCAGTGCTGCCCCATCCACAGTGTGATGCTCCCTCAGTGCTGCCCCATCCACAGTGTGATGCTCCCTCAGTACTACCCCATCCTCAGTGTGATGCTCCCTCAGTACTACCCCATCCACAGTGTGATGCTCCCTCAGTGCTGCCCCATCCACAGTGTGATGCTCCCTCAGTACTACCCCACCCACAGTGTGATGCTCCCTCACCGCCGTCCCCACCCACAGTGTGATGCTCCCTCACCGCCGTCCCCATCCACAGTGTGATGCTCCCTCACCGCCGTCCCCATCCACAGTGTGATGCTCCCTCAGTACTACCCCATCCTCAGTGTGATGCTCCCTCACTGCTGTCACCATCCACAGTGTGATGCTCCCTCAGTGCTCCCTCAGTGCTCCCCACCCACAGTGTGATGCTCCTTCACCGCCGTCCCCATCCACAGTGTGATGCTCCCTCACCGCCGTCCCCATCCACAGTGTGATGCTTGCTCACCGCCGTCCCCATCCACAGTGTGATGCTCCCTCAGTGCTGCGCCATCCGCAGTGTGATGATCCCTCACTGCCGTCCCCATCCACAGTGTGATGCTCCTTCACCGCCGTCCCCATCCGCAGTGTGATGCTCCCTCACCGCCGTCCCCATCCACAGTGTGATGCTCGCTCACCGCCGTCCCCATCCACAGTGTGATGCTCCCTCAGTGCTGCCCCATCCGCAGTGTGATGATCCCTCACCGCCGTCCCCATCCACAGTGTGATGCTCCCTCAGTGCTGCCCCATCTACAGTGTGATGCTCCCTCACTGCTGCCCCATCCGCAGTGTGATGCTCCCTCAGTGCTGCCCCATCCACAGTGTGATGCTCCCTCACCGCCGTCCCCATCCACAGTGTGATGCTCCCTCAATGCTGCCCCATACAAAGTGTGATGCTCCCTCACCGCCGTCCCCATCCACAGTGTGATGCTCCCTCAGTGCTGCCCCATCCACAGTGTGATGCTCCCTCACCGCCGTCCCCATCCACAGTGTGATGCTCCCTCAGTGCTGCCCATCCACAGTGTGATGCTCCCTCAGTGCTGCCCCATCCGCAGTGAGATGCTCCCTCACCGCCGTCCCCATCCACAGTGTGATGATCCCTCACCGCCGTCCCCATCCACAGTGTGATGGTCCCTCACCGTCGTCCCCATCCACAGTGTGATGCTCCCTCAGTGCTGCCCCATCCACAGTGTGATGCTCCCTCACCGCCGACCCCATCCACAGTGTGATGCTCCCTCAGTGCTGCCCATCCACAGTGTGATGCTCCCTCACAGCCGTCCCCATCCGCAGTGTGATGCTCCCTCAGTGCTGCCCCATCCGCAGTGTGATGCTCCCTCAGTGCTGCCCCATCCACAGTGTGATGCTCCCTCACCGCCGTCCCCATCCGCGGTGTGATGCTCCCTCACCGCCGTCCCCATCCGCAGTGTGATGCTCCCTCAGTGCTGCCCCATCCACAGTGTGATGCTCCCTCACCGCCGTCCCCATCCGCAGTGTGATGCTCCCTCACCGCCGTCCCCATCTACAGTCTGATGCTCCCTCACCACCGTCCCCATCCACAGTGTGTTGCTCCCTCAGTGCTGCCCATCCACAGTGTGATGCTCCCTCTGTGCCGCCCATCCACAGTGTGATGCTCCCACACTGTCGTCCCCATCCACAGTGTGATGCTCCCTCAGGACTGCCCCATCCACCGTGTGATGCTCCCTCAGAACTGCCCCATCCACCGTGTGATGCTCCCTCACCGCCGTCCCCATCCACAGTGTGATGCTCCCTCAGTGCTGCCCATCCACAGTGTGATGCTCCCTCACAGCCGTCCCCATCCGCAGTGTGATGCTCCCTCAGTGCTGCCCCATCCGCAGTGTAATGCTCCCCCAGTGCTGCCCCATCCGCAGTGTGATGCTCCCTCACCGCCGTCCCCATCCGCGGTGTGATGCTCCCTCACCGCCGTCCCCATCCGCAGTGTGATGCTCCCTCAGTGCTGCCCCATCCACAGTGTGATGCTCCCTCACCGCCGTCCCCATCCGCAGTGTGATGCTCCCTCACCGCCGTCCCCATCTACAGTCTGATGCTCCCTCACCACCGTCCCCATCCACAGTGTGTTGCTCCCTCAGTGCTGCCCATCCACAGTGTGATGCTCCCTCTGTGCCGCCCATCCACAGTGTGATGCTCCCACACTGTCGTCCCCATCCACAGTGTGATGCTCCCTCAGAACTGCCCCATCCACCGTGTGATGCTCCCTCAGTACTGCCCCATCCACAGTGTGATGCTCCCTCAGAACTGCCCCATCCACCGTGTGATGCTCCCTCACCGCCGTCCCCATCCACCGTGTGATGCTCCCTCAGTGCCATCCCCATCTGCAGTGTGATGCTCCCTCAGTGCCATCCCCATCCGCAGTGTGATGCTCCCTCACCGCCGTCCCCATCCGCAGTGTGATGCTCCCTCACCTCCGTCCCCATCCGCAGTGTGATGCTCCCTCAGTGCTGCCCCATCCACAGTGTGATGCTCCCTTACCGTCGTCCCCATCCCCAGTGTGATGCTCCCTCACCGCCGTCCCCATCCACAGTGTGATGATCCCTCAGTGCTGCCCATCCACAGTGTGATGCTGCCTCACCGCCGTCCCCATCCGCAGTGTGATGCTCCCTCACTGCCGTCCCCATCCGCAGTGTGATGCTCCCTCACCGCCATCCCCATCCGCAGTGTGATTCTCCCTCAGTGCTGACCCATCCACAGTCTGATGCTCCCTCAGTGCCGTCCCCATCCACAGTGTGATGCTCCCTCAGTGCTGCCCATCCACACTGTGATGCTCCCTCAGTGCTGCCCCATCCACAGTGTGATGCTCCCTCAGTACTGCCGCATCCGCAGTGTGATGCTCCCTCAGTGCTGCCCATCCACAGTGTGATGCTCCCTCACCGCCGTCCCCATCCGCTGTGTGATGCTCCCTCACCGCCGTCCCCATCCACAGTGTGATGCTCCCTCACCGCCGTCCCCATCCGCAGTGTGATTCTCCCTCAGTGCTGACCCATCCACAGTCTGATGCTCCCTCAGTGCCGTCCCCATCCACAGTGTGATGCTCCCTCAGTGCTGCCCATCCACAGTGTGATGCTCCCTCAGTGCTGCCCATCCACAGTGTAATGCTCCCTCAGTGCTGCCCCATCCACAGTGTGATGCTCCCTCAGTACTGCCGCATCCGCAGTGTGATGCTCCCTCACCGCCGTCCCCATCCGCAGTGTGATGCTCCCTCACCGCCGTCCCCATCCACAGTGTGATGCTCCCTCACCGCCGTCCCCATCCGCAGTGTGATGCTCCCTCAGTACTGCCCCATCCACAGTGTGAATCTCCCTCACCGCCGTCCCCATCCACAGTGTGATGCTCCCTCACCGCCGTCCCCATCCACAGTGTGATGCTCCCTCACCTCCGTCCCCATCCACAGTGTGATGCTCCCTCACCGCCGTCTCCATCCGCAGTGTGATGCTCCCTCAGTACAGCCCCATCCACAGTGTGATGCTCGCTCAGTGCTGCCCATCCACAGTGTGATGCTCCCTCAGTGCTGTCCCTATCCCCAGTGTGATGCTCCCTCAGTGCTGCCCCATCCACAGTGTGATGCTCCCTCACCGCCTTCCCCATCCGCAGTGTGATGCTCCCTCACTGCTGTCACCATCCACAGTGTGATGCTCCCTCAGTGCTGCCCATCCACAGTGTGATGCTCCCTCAGTGCTGCCCCATCCACAGTGTGATGCTCCCTCAGTACTACCCCATCCGCAGTGTGATGATCCCTCAGTGCTGCCCCATCCGCAGTGTGATGCTCCCTCACCGCCGTCCCCATCCACAGTGTGATGCTCCCTCAGTTCTGACCCATCCGCAGTGTGATGATCCCTCAGTGCTGCCCCATCCGCAGTGTGATGCTCCCTCACCGCCGTCCCCATCCACAGTGTGATGCTCCCTCAGTTCTGCCCCATGCACAGTGTGATGCTCCCTCAGTGCTGCCCCATCCACAGTGTGATGCTCCCTCAGAGCTGCCCCATCCACCGTGTGATGCTCCCTCACCGCCGTCCCCATCTGCAGTGTGATGCTCCATCAGTGCTGCCCCATCCACAGTGTGATGCTCCCTCAGTGCTGCCCCATCCACAGTGTGATGCTCCCTCAGTACTACCCCATCCTCAGTGTGATGCTCCCTCAGTACTACCCCATCCACAGTGTGATGCTCCCTCAGTGCTGCCCCATCCACAGTGTGATGCTCCCTCAGTACTACCCCACCCACAGTGTGATGCTCCCTCACCGCCGTCCCCATCCACAGTGTGATGCTCCCTCACCGCCGTCCCCATCCACAGTGTGATGCTCCCTCAGTACTACCCCATCCTCAGTGTGATGCTCCCTCACTGCTGTCACCATCCACAGTGTGATGCTCCCTCAGTGCTCCCTCAGTGCTCCCCACCCACAGTGTGATGCTCCTTCACCGCCGTCCCCATCCACAGTGTGATGCTCCCTCACCGCCGTCCCCATCCACAGTGTGATGCTTGCTCACCGCCGTCCCCATCCACAGTGTGATGCTCCCTCAGTGCTGCGCCATCGGCAGTGTGATGATCCCTCACTGCCGTCCCCATCCACAGTGTGATGCTCCTTCACCGCCGTCCCCATCCGCAGTGTGATGCTCCCTCACCGCCGTCCCCATCCACAGTGTGATGCTCGCTCACCGCCGTCCCCATCCACAGTGTGATGCTCCCTCAGTGCTGCCCCATCCGCAGTGTGATGATCCCTCACCGCCGTCCCCATCCACAGTGTGATGCTCCCTCAGTGCTGCCCCATCCACAGTGTGATGCTCCCTCAGTGCTGCCCCATCCGCAGTGTGATGCTCCCTCACCGCCGTCCCCATCCACAGTGTGATGCTCCCTCAATGCTGCCCCATACAAAGTGTGATGCTCCCTCACCGCCGTCCCCATCCACAGTGTGATGCTCCCTCAGTGCTGCCCCATCCACAGTGTGATGCTCCCTCACCGCCGTCCCCATCCACAGTGTGATGCTCCCTCAGTGCTGCCCATCCACAGTGTGATGCTCCCTCAGTGCTGCCCCATCCGCAGTGAGATGCTCCCTCACCGCCGTCCCCATCCACAGTGTGATGATCCCTCACCGCCGTCCCCATCCACAGTGTGATGCTCCCTCACCGTCGTCCCCATCCACAGTGTGATGCTCCCTCAGTGCTGCCCCATCCACAGTGTGATGCTCCCTCACCGCCGACCCCATCCACAGTGTGATGCTCCCTCAGTGCTGCCCATCCACAGTGTGATGCTCCCTCACAGCCGTCCCCATCCGCAGTGTGATGCTCCCTCAGTGCTGCCCCATCCGCAGTGTGATGCTCCCTCAGTGCTGCCCCATCCGCAGTGTGATGCTCCCTCACCGCCGTCCCCATCCGCGGTGTGATGCTCCCTCACCGCCGTCCCCATCCGCAGTGTGATGCTCCCTCAGTGCTGCCCCATCCACAGTGTGATGCTCCCTCACCGCCGTCCCCATCCGCAGTGTGATGCTCCCTCACCGCCGTCCCCATCTACAGTCTGATGCTCCCTCACCACCGTCCCCATCCACAGTGTGTTGCTCCCTCAGTGCTGCCCATCCACAGTGTGATGCTCCCTCTGTGCCGCCCATCCACAGTGTGATGCTCCCTCTGTGCCGCCCATCCACAGTGTGATGCTCCCACACTGTCGTCCCCATCCACAGTGTGCTGCTCCCTCAGAACTGCCCCATCCACCGTGTGATGCTCCCTCAGAACTGCCCCATCCACCGTGTGATGCTCCCTCAGAACTGCCCCATCCACCGTGTGATGCTCCCTCACCGCCGTCCCCATCCACAGTGTGATGCTCCCTCAGTGCTGCCCATCCACAGTGTGATGCTCCCTCACAGCCGTCCCCATCCGCAGTGTGATGCTCCCTCAGTGCTGCCCCATCCGCAGTGTGATGCTCCCCCAGTGCTGCCCCATCCGCAGTGTGATGCTCCCTCACCGCCGTCCCCATCCGCGGTGTGATGCTCCCTCACCGCCGTCCCCATCCGCAGTGTGATGCTCCCTCAGTGCTGCCCCATCCACAGTGTGATGCTCCCTCACCGCCGTCCCCATCCGCAGTGTGATGCTCCCTCACCGCCGTCCCCATCTACAGTCTGATGCTCCCTCACCACCGTCCCCATCCACAGTGTGTTGCTCCCTCAGTGCTGCCCATCCACAGTGTGATGCTCCCTCTGTGCCGCCCATCCACAGTGTGATGCTCCCACACTGTCGTCCCCATCCACAGTGTGATGCTCCCTCAGAACTGCCCCATCCACCGTGTGATGCTCCCTCAGTACTGCCCCATCCACAGTGTGATGCTCCCTCAGAACTGCCCCATCCACCGTGTGATGCTCCCTCAGCACTACCCCATCCAAAGTGTGATGCTCCCTCAGTGCTGCCCATCCGCAGTGTGATGCTCCCTCACCGCCGTCCCCATCCACAGTGTGATGCTCCCTCACCTCCGTCCCCATCCACAGTGTGATGCTCCCTCACCGCCGTCTCCATCCGCAGTGTGATGCTCCCTCAGTACAGCCCCATCCACAGTGTGATGCTCGCTCAGTGCTGCCCATCCACAGTGTGATGCTCCCTCAGTGCTGTCCCTATCCCCAGTGTGATGCTCCCTCAGTGCTGCCCCATCCACAGTGTGATGCTCCCTCACCGCCTTCCCCATCCGCAGTGTGATGCTCCCTCAGTACTGCCCCATCCACAGTGTGATGCTCGCTCAGTGCTGCCCATCCACAGTGTGATGCTCCCTCAGTGCTGCCCCATCCACAGTGTGATGCTCCCTCAGTGCTGCCCCATCCACAGTGTGATGCTCCCTCAGTACTACCCCATCCGCAGTGTGATGATCCCTCACCACTGTCCCCATCCGCAGTGTGATGATCCCTCAGTGCTGCCCCATCCGCAGTGTGATGCTCCCTCACCGCCGTCCCCATCCACAGTGTGATGCTCCCTCAGTTCTGACCCATCCGCAGTGTGATGATCCCTCAGTGCTGCCCCATCCGCAGTGTGATGCTCCCTCACCGCCGTCCCCATCCACAGTGTGATGCTCCCTCAGTTCTGCCCCATGCACAGTGTGATGCTCCCTCAGTGCTGCCCCATCCACAGTGTGATGCTCCCTCAGAGCTGCCCCATCCACCGTGTGATGCTCCCTCACCGCCGTCCCCATCCGCAGTGTGATGCTCCATCAGTGCTGCCCCATCCACAGTGTGATGCTCCCTCAGTGCTGCCCCATCCACAGTGTGATGCTCCCTCAGTACTACCCCATCCTCAGTGTGATGCTCCCTCAGTACTACCCCATCCACAGTGTGATGCTCCCTCAGTGCTGCCCCATCCACAGTGTGATGCTCCCTCAGTACTACCCCACCCACAGTGTGATGCTCCCTCACCGCCGTCCCCATCCACAGTGTGATGCTCCCTCACCGCCGTCCCCATCCACAGTGTGATGCTCCCTCAGTACTACCCCATCCTCAGTGTGATGCTCCCTCACTGCTGTCACCATCCACAGTGTGATGCTCCCTCAGTGCTCCCTCAGTGCTCCCCACCCACAGTGTGATGCTCCTTCACCGCCGTCCCCATCCACAGTGTGATGCTCCCTCACCGCCGTCCCCATCCACAGTGTGATGCTTGCTCACCGCCGTCCCCATCCACAGTGTGATGCTCCCTCAGTGCTGCGCCATCCGCAGTGTGATGATCCCTCACTGCCGTCCCCATCCACAGTGTGATGCTCCTTCACCGCCGTCCCCATCCGCAGTGTGATGCTCCCACACCGCCGTCCCCATCCACAGTGTGATGCTCGCTCACCGCCGTCCCCATCCACAGTGTGATGCTCCCTCAGTGCTGCCCCATCTGCAGTGTGATGATCCCTCACCGCCGTCCCCATCCACAGTGTGATGCTCCCTCAGTGCTGCCCCATCCACAGTGTGATGCTCCCTCACTGCTGCCCCATCCGCAGTGTGATGCTCCCTCAGTGCTGCCCCATCCACAGTGTGATGCTCCCTCACCGCCGTCCCCATCCACAGTGTGATGCTCCCTCAATGCTGCCCCATACAAAGTGTGATGCTCCCTCACCGCCGTCCCCATCCACAGTGTGATGCTCCCTCAGTGCTGCCCCATCCACAGTGTGATGCTCCCTCACCGCCGTCCCCATCCACAGTGTGATGCTCCCTCAGTGCTGCCCATCCACAGTGTGATGCTCCCTCAGTGCTGCCCCATCCGCAGTGAGATGCTCCCTCACCGCCGTCCCCATCCACAGTGTGATGATCCCTCACCGCCGTCCCCATCCACAGTGTGATGCTCCCTCACCGTCGTCCCCATCCACAGTGTGATGCTCCCTCAGTGCTGCCCCATCCACAGTGTGATGCTCCCTCACCGCCGACCCCATCCACAGTGTGATGCTCCCTCAGTGCTGCCCATCCACAGTGTGATGCTCCCTCACAGCCGTCCCCATCCGCAGTGTGATGCTCCCTCAGTGCTGCCCCATCCGCAGTGTGATGCTCCCTCAGTGCTGCCCCATCCGCAGTGTGATGCTCCCTCACCGCCGTCCCCATCCGCGGTGTGATGCTCCCTCACCGCCGTCCCCATCCGCAGTGTGATGCTCCCTCAGTGCTGCCCCATCCACAGTGTGATGCTCCCTCACCGCCGTCCCCATCCGCAGTGTGATGCTCCCTCACCGCCGTCCCCATCTACAGTCTGATGCTCCCTCACCACCGTCCCCATCCACAGTGTGTTGCTCCCTCAGTGCTGCCCATCCACAGTGTGATGCTCCCTCTGTGCCGCCCATCCACAGTGTGATGCTCCCACACTGTCGTCCCCATCCACAGTGTGATGCTCCCTCAGAACTGCCCCATCCACCGTGTGATGCTCCCTCAGAACTGCCCCATCCACCGTGTGATGCTCCCTCAGAACTGCCCCATCCACCGTGTGATGCTCCCTCACCGCCGTCCCCATCCACAGTGTGATGCTCCCTCAGTGCTGCCCATCCACAGTGTGATGCTCCCTCACAGCCGTCCGCATCCGCAGTGTGATGCTCCCTCAGTGCTGCCCCATCCGCAGTGTGATGCTCCCCCAGTGCTGCCCCATCCGCAGTGTGATGCTCCCTCACCGCCGTCCCCATCCGCGGTGTGATGCTCCCTCACCGCCGTCCCCATCCGCAGTGTGATGCTCCCTCAGTGCTGCCCCATCCACAGTGTGATGCTCCCTCACCGCCGTCCCCATCCGCAGTGTGATGCTCCCTCACCGCCGTCCCCATCTACAGTCTGATGCTCCCTCACCACCGTCCCCATCCACAGTGTGTTGCTCCCTCAGTGCTGCCCATCCACAGTGTGATGCTCCCTCTGTGCCGCCCATCCACAGTGTGATGCTCCCACACTGTCGTCCCCATCCACAGTGTGATGCTCCCTCAGAACTGCCCCATCCACCGTGTGATGCTCCCTCAGTACTGCCCCATCCACAGTGTGATGCTCCCTCAGAACTGCCCCATCCACCGTGTGATGCTCCCTCACCGCCGTCCCCATCCACCGTGTGATGCTCCCTCAGTGCCATCCCCATCTGCAGTGTGATGCTCCCTCAGTGCCATCCCCATCCGCAGTGTGATGCTCCCTCACCGCTGTCCCCATCCGCAGTGTGATGCTCCCTCACCGCCGTCCCCATCCACAGTGTGATGCTCCCTCAGTGCTGCCCCATCCACAGTGTGATGCTCCCTTACCGTCGTCCCCATCCCCAGTGTGATGCTCCCTCACCGCCGTCCCCATCCACAGTGTGATGATCCCTCAGTGCTGCCCATCCACAGTGTGATGCTCCCTCACCGCCGTCCCCATCCGCAGTGTGATGCTCCCTCACTGCCGTCCCCATCCGCAGTGTGATGCTCCCTCACCGCCATCCCCATCCGCAGTGTGATTCACCCTCAGTGCTGACCCATCCACAGTCTGATGCTCCCTCAGTGCCGTCCCCATCCACAGTGTGATGCTCCCTCAGTGCTGCCCATCCACAGTGTGATGCTCCCTCAGTGCTGCCCCATCCACAGTGTGATGCTCCCTCAATACTGCCGCATCCGCAGTGTGATGCTCCCTCAGTGCTGCCCATCCACAGTGTGATGCTCCCTCACCGCCGTCCCCATCCGCTGTGTGATGCTCCCTCACCGCCGTCCCCATCCACAGTGTGATGCTCCCTCACCGCCGTCCCCATCCGCAGTGTGATTCTCCCTCAGTGCTGACCCATCCACAGTCTGATGCTCCCTCAGTGCCGTCCCCATCCACAGTGTGATGCTCCCTCAGTGCTGCCCATCCACAGTGTGATGCTCCCTCAGTGCTGCCCATCCACAGTGTAATGCTCCCTCAGTGCTGCCCCATCCACAGTGTGATGCTCCCTCACCGCCGTCCCCATCCGCAGTGTGATGCTCCCTCACCGCCGTCCCCATCCACAGTGTGATGCTCCCTCACCGCCGTCCCCATCCGCAGTGTGATGCTCCCTCAGTACTGCCCCATCCACAGTGTGAATCTCCCTCACCGCCGTCCCCATCCACAGTGTGATGCTCCCTCACCGCCGTCCCCATCCGCAGTGTGATGCTCCCTCACCGCCGTCCCCATCCACAGTGTGATGCTCCCTCAGTACTACCCCATCCACAGTGTGATGCTCCCTCAGTAGTGCCCATCCACCGTGTGATGCTCCCTCACCGCCGTCCCCATCCACCGTGTGATACTCCCTCACCGCCGTCCCCATCCACCGTGTGATGCTCCCTCAGTGCCATCCCCATCTGCAGTGTGATGCTCCCTCAGTGCCATCCCCATCCGCAGTGTGATGCTCCCTCACCGCCGTCCCCATCCGCAGTGTGATGCTCCCTCACCGCCGTCCCCATCCGCAGTGTGATGCTCCCTCAGTGCTGCCCCATCCACAGTGTGATGCTCCCTTACCGTCGTCCCCATCCCCAGTGTGATGCTCCCTCACCGCCGTCCCCATCCACAGTGTGATGATCCCTCAGTGCTGCCCATCCACAGTGTGATGCTCCCTCACCGCTGCCCATCCACAGTGTGATGCTCCCTAACCGCCGTCCCCATCCGCAGTGTGATGCTCCCTCACTGCCGTCCCCATCCGCAGTGTGATTCTCCATCAGTGCTGACCCATCCACAGTCTGATTCTCCCTCAGTGCCGTCCCCATCCACAGTCTGATGCTCCCTCAGTGCCGTCCCCATCCACAGTGTGATGCTCCCTCAGTGCTGCCCATCCACAGTGTGATGCTCCCTCAGTGCTGCCCCATCCACAGTGTGATGCTCCCTCACCGCCGTCCCCATCCGCAGTGTGATGCTCCCTCACCGCCGTCCCCATCCACAGTGTGATGCTCCCTCACCGCCGTCCCCATCCGCAGTGTGATGCTCCCTCACCGCCGTCCCCATCCACAGTGTGATGCTCCCTCACCGCCGTCCCCATCCGCAGTGTGATGCTCCCTCAGTACTGCCCCATCCACAGTGTGATGCTCCCTCACCGCCGTCCCCCTCCGCAGTGTGATGCTCCCTCACCGCCGTCCCCATCCGCAGTGTGATGCTCCCTCACCGCCGTCCCCATCCACCGTGTGATGCTCCCTCAGTACTACCCCATCCACAGTGTGATGCTCCCTCAGTACTACCCCATCCACAGTGTGATGCTCCCTCAGTAGTGCCCATCCACAGTGTGATGCTCCCTCAGTACTGCCCCATCCACAGTGTGATGCTCCCTCAGTACTACCCCATCCACAGTGTGATGCTCCCTCAGTGCTGCCCATCCACAGTGTGATGCTCCCTCAGTGCTGCCCATCCACAGTGTGATGCTCCCTCAGTGCAGCCCCATCCACAGTGTGATGCTCCCTCACCGCCGTCCCCATCCACAGTGTGATGCTCCCTCAGTGCTGCCCATCCGCAGTGTGATGCTCCCTCAGTGCTGCCCCATCCGCAGTGAGATGCTCCCTCACCGCCGTCCCCATCCACAGTGTGATGCTCCCTCAGTGTTGCCCCATCCGCAGTGTGATGCTCCCTCAGTGCTGCCCCATCCGCAGTGTGATGCTCCCTCAGTACTGCCCCATCCGCAGTGTGATGCTCCCTCAGTGCTGCCCATCCACAGTGTGATGCTCCCTCACCGCCGTCCCCATCCGCAGTGTGATGCTCCCTCAGTACTGCCCCATCCACAGTGTGATGCTCCCTCAGTTCTGCCCATCCACAGTGTGATGCTACCTCAGTTCTGCCCATCCACATTGTGATGCTCCCTCAGTGCTGTCCCATCCACAGTGTGATGCGTCCTCAGTACTGCCCCATCCGCAGTGTGATGCTCCCTCACCGCCGTCCCCATCCACAGTGTGATGCTCCCTCAGTACTGCCCCATCCGCAGTGTGATGCTCCCTCAGTACTGCCCCATCCACAGTGTGATGCTCCCTCACCGCCGTCCCCATCCACAGTGTGATGCTCCCTCAGTACTGCCCCATCCGCAGTGTGATGCTCCCTCAGTACTGCCCCATCCACAGTGTGATGCTCCCTCAGTACTGCCCCATCCACAGTGTGATGCTCCCTCAGTACTGCCCCATCCGCAGTGTGATGCTCCCTCAGTGCTGCCCATCCACAGTGTGATGCTCCCTCAGTGCTGCCCCATCCGCAGTGAGATGCTCCCTCACCGCCGTCCCCATCCACAGTGTGATGCTCCCTCAGTGCTGCCCCATCCACCATGTGATGCTCCCTCAGTGCTGCCCCATCCGCAGTGTGCTGCTCCCTCACCGCCGTCCCCATCCGCAGTGTGATGCTCCCTCACCGCCGTCCCCATCCGCAGTGTGATGCTCCCTCACCGCCGTCCCCATCCGCAGTGTGATGCTCCCTCAGTGCTCCCCACCCACAGTGTGATGCTCCCTCACCGCCGTCCCCATCCACAGTGTGATGCTCCCTCACCGCCGTCCCCATCCACAGTGTGATGCTCCCTCAGTACTGCCCCATCCGCAGTGTGATGCTCCCTCAGTACTGCCCCATCCACAGTGTGATGCTCCCTCAGTACTGCCCCATCCACAGTGTGATGCTCCCTCAGTACTGCCCCATCCGCAGTGTGATGCTCCCTCAGTGCTGCCCATCCACAGTGTGATGCTCCCTCAGTGCTGCCCCATCCGCAGTGAGATGCTCCCTCACCGCCGTCCCCATCCACAGTGTGATTCTCCCTCAGTGCTGCCCCATCCACCATGTGATGCTCCCTCAGTGCTGCCCCATCCGCAGTGTGCTGCTCCCTCACCGCCGTCCCCATCCGCAGTGTGATGCTCCCTCACCGCCGTCCCCATCCGCAGTGTGATGCTCCCTCACCGCCGTCCCCATCCGCAGTGTGATGCTCCCTCAGTGCTCCCCACCCACAGTGTGATGCTCCCTCACCGCCGTCCCCATCCACAGTGTGATGCTCCCTCACCGCCGTCCCCATCCACAGTGTGATGCTCCCTCACCGCCATCCCCATCCACAGTGTGATGCTCCCTCACCGCCGTCCCCATCCGCAGTGTGATGCTCCCTCACCGCCGTCCCCATCCGCAGTGTGATGCTCCCTCACCGCCGTCCCCTTCCGCAGTGTGATGCTCCCTCACCGCTGCCCATCCACAGTGTGATGCTCCCTCACCGCCATCCCCATCCACAGTGTGATGCTCCCTCACCGCCGTCCCCTTCCGCAGTGTGATGCTCCCTCACCGCCATCCCCATCCACAGTGTGATGCTCCCTCACCGCCGTCCCCTTCCGCAGTGTGATGCTCCCTCACCGCCGTCCCCATCCGCAGTGTGATGCTCCCTCACCGCCGTCCCCATCCGCAGTGTGATGCTCCCTCAGTGCTGCCCCATCCACAGTGTGATGCTCCCTCAGTGCTGCCCCATCCACAGTGTGATGCTCCCTCAGTGCTGCCCCATCCGCAGTGTGATGCTCCCTCAGTACTACCCCATCCTCAGTGTGATGCTCCCTCAGTACTACCCCATCCACAGTGTGATGCTCCCTCACTGTCGTCCCCATCCACAGTGTGATGCTCCCTCATAGCTGCCCCATCCACAGTGTGATGATCCCTCAGTGCTGCCCCATCCACAGTGTGATGCTCCCTCACCGTCGTCCCCAACCACAGTGTGATGCTCCCTCACCGCCGTCCCCATCCACAGTGTAATGCTTCCTCAGTGCTGCCCCATCCGCAGTGTGATGCTCCCTCAGTACTGACCCATCCACAGTGTGATGCTCGCTCAGTGCTGCCCATCCACAGTGTGATGCTCCCTCAGTGCTGTCCCTATCCCCAGTGTGATGCTCCCTCAGTGCTGCCCCATCCACAGTGTGATGCTCCCTCACCGCCGTCCCCATTCGCAGTGTGATGCTCCCTCGGTACTGCCCCATCCACAGTGTGATGCTCGCTCAGTGCTGCCCATCCACAGTGTGATGCTCCCTCAGTGCTGCCCCATCCACAGTGTGATGCTCCCTCAGTGCTGCCCCATCCACAGTGTGATGCTCCCTCAGTGCTGCCCCATCCACAGTGTGATGCTCCCTCAGTACTACCCCATCCGCAGTGTGATGATCCCTCAGTGCTGCCCCATCCGCAGTGTGATGATCCCTCAGTGCTGCCCCATCCGCAGTGTGATGCTCCCTCACCGCCGTCCCCATCCACAGTGTGTTGCTCCCTCAGTGCTGCCCATCCACAGTGTGATGCTCCCTCTGTGCCGCCCATCCACAGTGTGATGCTCCCACACTGTCGTCCCCATCCACAGTGTGATGCTCCCTCAGAACTGCCCCATCCACCGTATGATGCTCCCTCAGTACTGCCCCATCCACAGTGTGATGCTCCCTCAGAACTGCCCCATCCACCGTGTGATGCTCCCTCACCGCCGTCCCCATCCACCGTGTGATACTCCCTCACCGCCGTCCCCATCCACCGTGTGATGCTCCCTCAGTGCCATCCCCATCTGCAGTGTGATGCTCCCTCAGTGCCATCCCCATCCGCAGTGTGATGCTCCCTCACCGCCGTCCCCATCCGCAGTGTGATGCTCCCTCACCGCCGTCCCCATCCACAGTGTGATGCTCCCTCAGTGCTGCCCCATCCACAGTGTGATGCTCCCTTACCGTCGTCCCCATCCCCAGTGTGATGCTCCCTCACCGCCGTCCCCATCCACAGTGTGATGATCCCTCAGTGCTGCCCATCCACAGTGTGATGCTCCCTCACCGCCTTCCCCATCCGCAGTGTGATGCTCCCTCACTGCCGTCCCCATCCGCAGTGTGATGCTCCCTCACCGCCATCCCCATCCGCAGTGTGATTCTCCCTCAGTGCTGACCCATCCACAGTCTGATGCTCCCTCAGTGCCGTCCCCATCCACAGTGTGATGCTCCCTCAGTGCTGCCCATCCACAGTGTGATGCTCCCTCAGTGCTGCCCCATCCACAGTGTGATGCTCCCTCAGTACTGCCGCATCCGCAGTGTGATGCTCCTTCAGTGCTGCCCATCCACAGTGTGATGCTCCCTCACCGCCGTCCCCATCCGCAGTGTGATGTTCCCTCACCGCCGTCCCCATCCACAGTGTGATGCTCCCTCACCGCCGTCCCCATCCGCAGTGTGATGCTCCCTCACCGCCATCCCCATCCGCAGTGTGATTCTCCCTCAGTGCTGACCCATCCACAGTCTGATGCTCCCTCAGTGCCGTCCCCATCCACAGTGTGATGCTCCCTCAGTGCTGCCCATCCACAGTGTAATGCTCCCTCAGTGCTGCCCCATCCACAGTGTGATGCTCCCTCAGTACTGCCGCATCCGCAGTGTGATGCTCCCTCACCGCCGTCCCCATCCGCAGTGTGATGCTCCCTCACCGCCGTCCCCATCCACAGTGTGATGCTCCCTCACCGCCGTCCCCATCCGCAGTGTGATGCTCCCTCAGTACTGCCCCATCCACAGTGTGAATCTCCCTCACCGCCGTCCCCATCCGCAGTGTGATGCTCCCTCACCGCCGTCCCCATCCACCGTGTGATGCTCCCTCACCGCCGTCCCCATCCACAGTGTGATGCTCCCTCAGTACTACCCCATCCACAGTGTGATGCTCCCTCAGTAGTACCCATCCACCGTGTGATGCTCCCTCACCGCCGTCCCCATCCACCGTGTGATACTCCCTCACCGCCGTCCCCATCCACAGTGTGATGCTCCCTCAGTGCCATCCCCATCCGCAGTGTGATGCTCCCTCAGTGCCATCCCCATCCGCAGTGTGATGCTCCCTCACCGCCGTCCCCATCCGCAGTGTGATGCTCCCTCACCGCCGTCCCCATCCGCAGTGTGATGCTCCCTCAGTGCTGCCCCATCCACAGTGTGATGCTCCCTTACCGTCGTCCCCATCCCCAGTGTGATGCTCCCTCACCGCCGTCCCCATCCACAGTGTGATGCTCCCTCACCGCCGTCCCCATCCGCAGTGTGATGCTCCCTCACCGCCGTCCCCATCCACAGTGTGATGCTCCCTCACCTCCGTCCCCATCCGCAGTGTGATGCTCCCTCAGTACTGCCCCATCCACAGTGTGATGCTCCCTCACCGCCGTCCCCATCCGCAGTGTGATGCTCCCTCACCGCCGTCCCCATCCGCAGTGTGATGCTCCCTCACCGCCGTCCCCATCCACCGTGTGATGCTCCCTCACCGCCGTCCCCATCCACAGTGTGATGCTCCCTCAGTGCTGCCCCATCCACGATGTGATGCTCCCTCAGTGCTGCCCCATCCGCAGTGTGATGCTCCCTCAGTGCTGCCCCATCCGCAGTGTGATGCTCCCTCAGCACTACCCCATCCACAGTGGGATGCTCCCTCAGTGCTGCCCATCCACAGTGTGATGCTCCCTCACCGCCGTCCCCATCCACAGTGTGATGCTCCCTCACCGCCGTCCCCATCCACAGTGTGATGCTCCCTCACCTCCGTCCCCATCCGCAGTGTGATGCTCCCTCAGTACTGCCCCATCCACAGTGTGATGCTCCCTCACCGCCGTCCCCATCCGCAGTGTGATGCTCCCTCACCGCCGTCCCCATCCGCAGTGTGATGCTCCCTCACCGCCGTCCCCATCCACCGTGTGATGCTCCCTCACCGCCGTCCCCATCCACAGTGTGATGCTCCCTCAGTACTACCCCATCCACAGTGTGATGCTCCCTCAGTAGTGCCCATCCACAGTGTGATGCTCCCTCAGTACTGCCCCATCCACAGTGTGATGCTCCCTCAGTACTACCCCATCCACAGTGTGATGCTCCCTCAGTGCTGCCCATCCACAGTGTGATGCTCCCTCAGTGCTGCCCATCCACAGTGTGATGCTCCCTCAGTGCAGCCCCATCCACAGTGTGATGCTCCCTCACCGCCGTCCCCATCCACAGTGTGATGCTCCCTCAGTGCTGCCCATCCGCAGTGTGATGCTCCCTCAGTGCTGCCCCATCCGCAGTGAGATGCTCCCTCACCGCCGTCCCCATCCACAGTGTGATGCTCCCTCAGTGTTGCCCCATCCGCAGTGTGATGCTCCCTCAGTGCTGCCCCATCCGCAGTGTGATGCTCCCTCAGTACTGCCCCATCCGCAGTGTGATGCTCCCTCAGTGCTGCCCATCCACAGTGTGATGCTCCCTCACCGCCGTCCCCATCCGCAGTGTGATGCTCCCTCAGTACTGCCCCATGCACAGTGTGATGCTCCCTCAGTTCTGCCCATCCACAGTGTGATGCTACCTCAGTTCTGCCCATCCACATTGTGATGCTCCCTCAGTGCTGTCCCATCCACAGTGTGATGCGTCCTCAGTACTGCCCCATCCGCAGTGTGATGCTCCCTCACCGCCGTCCCCATCCACAGTGTGATGCTCCCTCAGTACTGCCCCATCCGCAGTGTGATGCTCCCTCAGTACTGCCCCATCCGCAGTGTGATGCTCCCTCACCGCCGTCCCCATCCACAGTGTGATGCTCCCTCAGTACTGCCCCATCCGCAGTGTGATGCTCCCTCAGTACTGCCCCATCCACAGTGTGATGCTCCCTCAGTACTGCCCCATCCACAGTGTGATGCTCCCTCAGTACTGCCCCATCCGCAGTGTGATGCTCCCTCAGTGCTGCCCATCCACAGTGTGATGCTCCCTCAGTGCTGCCCCATCCGCAGTGAGATGCTCCCTCACCGCCGTCCCCATCCACAGTGTGATGCTCCCTCAGTGCTGCCCCATCCACGATGTGATGCTCCCTCAGTGCTGCCCCATCCGCAGTGTGATGCTCCCTCAGTGCTGCCCCATCCGCAGTGTGATGCTCCCTCAGCACTACCCCATCCACAGTGGGATGCTCCCTCAGTGCTGCCCATCCACAGTGTGATGCTCCCTCACCGCCGTCCCCATCCACAGTGTGATGCTCCCTCACCGCCGTCCCCATCCACAGTGTGATGCTCCCTCACCGCCGTCCCCATCCGCAGTGTGATGCTCCCTCACCGCCGTCCCCACCCGCAGTGTGATGCTCCCTCAGTGCTCCCCACCCACAGTGTGTTGCTCCCTCACCGCCGTCCCCATCCACAGTGTGATGCTCCCTCACCGCCATCCCCATCCACAGTGTGATGCTCCCTCACCGCCGTCCCCATCCGCAGTGTGATGCTCCCTCACCGCCGTCCCCATCCGCAGTGTGATGGTCCCTCACCGCCGTCCCCTTCCGCAGTGTGATGCTCCCTCACCGCTGCCCATCCACAGTGTGATGCTCCCTCACCGCCATCCCCATCCACAGTGTGATGCTCCCTCACCGCCGTCCCCTTCCGCAGTGTGATGCTCCCTCACCGCCATCCCCATCCACAGTGTGATGCTACCTCACCGCCGTCCCCTTCCGCAGTGTGATGCTCCCTCACCGCCGTCCCCATCCGCAGTGTGATGCTCCCTCACCGCCGTCCCCATCCGCAGTGTGATGCTCCCTCAGTGCTGCCCCATCCACAGTGTGATGCTCCCTCAGTGCTGCCCCATCCGCAGTGTTATGCTCCCTCAGTGCTGCCCCATCCGCAGTGTGATGCTCCCTCAGTACTACCCCATCCTCAGTGTGATGCTCCCTCAGTACTACCCCATCCACAGTGTGATGCTCCCTCACTGTCGTCCCCATCCACAGTGTGATGCTCCCTCACTGCCGTCCCCATCCACAGTGTAATGCTTCCTCAGTGCTGCCCCATCCGCAGTGTGATGCTCCCTCAGTACTGACCCATCCACAGTGTGATGATCCCTCACCGTCGTCCCCAACCACAGTGTGATGCTCCCTCACTGCCGTCCCCATCCACAGTGTAATGCTTCCTCAGTGCTGCCCCATCCGCAGTGTGATGCTCCCTCAGTACTGACCCATCCACAGTGTGATGCTCGCTCAGTGCTGCCCATCCACAGTGTGATGCTCCCTCAGTGCTGTCCCTATCCCCAGTGTGATTCTCCCTCAGTGCTGCCCCATCCACAGTGTGATGCTCCCTCACCGCCGTCCCCATTCGCAGTGTGATGCTCCCTCAGTACTGCCCCATCCACAGTGTGATGCTCCCTCAGTACTGCCCCATCCACAGTGTGATGCTCCCTCAGTGCTGTCCCTATCCCCAGTGTGATGCTCCCTCAGTACTGCCCCATCCACAGTGTGATGCTCGCTCAGTGCTGCCCATCCACAGTGTGATGCTCCCTCAGTGCTGCCCCATCCACAGTGTGATGCTCCCTCATAGCTGCCCCATCCACAGTGTGATGCTCCCTCACCGTCGTCCCCAACCACAGTGTGATGCTCCCTCACTGCCGTCCCCATCCACAGTGTAATGCTTCCTCAGTGCTGCCCCATCCGCAGTGTGATGCTCCCTCAGTACTGACCCATCCACAGTGTGATGCTCGCTCAGTGCTGCCCATCCACAGTGTGATGATCCCTCACCGCTGCCCCATCCACAGTGTGATGCTCCCTCAGTGCTGCCCCATCCACAGTGTGATGCTCCCTCAGTGCTGCCCATCCACAGTGTGATGCTCCCTCAGTGCTGCCCCATCCGCAGTGTGATGCTCCCTCAGTGCAGCCCCATCCACAGTGTGATGCTCCCTCACCGTCGTCCCCATCCACAGTGTGATGCTCCCTCACCGCCGTCCCCATCCACAGTGTGATGCTTCCTCAGTGCTGCCCCATCCGCAGTGTGATGCTCCCTCAGTACTGCCCTGTCCACAGTGTGATGCTCGCTCAGTGCTGCCCATCCACAGTGTGATGCTCCCTCAGTACTGACCCATCCACAGTGTGATGCTCCCTCAGTGCTGTCCCTATCCCCAGTGTGATGCTCCCTCAGTGCTGCCCCATCCACAGTGTGATGCTCCCTCACCGCCGTCCCCATCCGCAGTGTGATGCTCCCTCAGTACTGCCCCATCCACAGTGTGATGCTCGCTCAGTGCTGCCCATCCACAGTGTGATGCTCCCTCAGTGCTGCCCCATCCACAGTGTGATGCTCCCTCAGTGCTGCCCCATCCACAGTGTGATGCTCCCTCAGTGCTGCCCCATCCACAGTGTGATGCTCCCTCAGTACTACCCCATCCGCAGTGTGATGATCCCTCACCACTGTCCCCATCCGCAGTGTGATGATCACTCAGTGCTGCCCCATCCGCAGTGTGATGCTCCCTCACCGCCTTCCCCATCCGCAGTGTGATGCTCCCTCAGTTCTGCCCCATCCGCAGTGTGATGATCCCTCAGTGCTGCCCCATCCGCAGTGTGATGATCCCTCAGTGCTGCCCCATCCGCAGTGTGATGCTCCCTCACCGCCGTCCCCATCCACAGTGTGATGCTCCCTCAGTTCTGCCCCATCCGCAGTGTGATGCTCCCTCAGTGCTGCCCCATCCACAGTGTGATGCTCCCTCAGAGCTGCCCCATCCACCGTGTGATGCTCCCTCACCGCCGTCCCCATCCGCAGTGTGATGCTCCATCAGTGCTGCCCCATCCACAGTGTGATGCTCCCTCAGTGCTGCCCCATCCACAGTGTGATGCTCCCTCAGTACTACCCCATCCTCAGTGTGATTCTCCCTCAGTACTACCCCATCCACAGTGTGATGCTCCCTCAGTGCTGCCCCATCCACAGTGTGATGCTCCCTCAGTACTACCCCATCCGCAGTGTGATGCTCCCTCACTGCTGTCCCCATCCACAGTGTGATGCTCCCTCAGTGCTCCCTCAGTGCTCCCCACCCACAGTGTGATGCTCCCTCACCGCCGTCCCCATCCACAGTGTGATGCTCCCTCACCGCCGTCCCCATCGACAGTGCGATGCTCCCTCAGTACTGCCCCATCCTCAGTGTGATGCTCCCTCACTGCTGTCCCCATCCACAGTGTGATGCTCCCTCAGTGCTCCCTCAGTGCTCCCCACCCACAGTGTGATGCTCCTTCACCGCCGTCCCCATCCGCAGTGTGATGCTCCCTCACCGCCGTCCCCATCCGCAGTGTGATGCTCCCTCACCGCCGTCCCCATCCACAGTGTGATGCTCGCTCACCGCCGTCCCCATCCACAGTGTGATGCTCCCTCAGTGCTGCCCCATCCGCAGTGTGATGATCCCTCACCGCCGTCCCCATCCACAGTGTGATGCTCCCTCAGTGCTGCCCCATCCACAGTGTGATGCTCCCTCAGTGCTGCCCCATCCACAGTGTGATGCTCCCTCACCGCCGTCCCCATCCACAGTGTGATGCTCCCTCACCGCCTTCCCCATCCGCAGTGTGATGCTCCCTCAATGCTGCCCCATACAAAGTGTGATGCTCCCTCACTGCCGTCTCCATCCTCAGTGTGATGCTCCCTCAGTGCTGCCCCATCCACAGTGTGATGCTCCCTCAGTGCCGTCCCCATCCGCAGTGTGATGCTCCCTGACAGTCGTCCCCATCCACAGTGTGATGCTCCCTCACCGCCTTCCCCATCCGCAGTGTGATGCTCCCTCAGTGCTGCCCCATCCACAGTGTGATGCTCCCTCACCGCCTTCCCCATCCGCAGTGTGATGCTCCCTCAGTGCTGCCCCATCCGCAGTGTGATGCTCCCTCAGTGCTGCCCATCTGCAGTGTGATGCTCCCTCACCGCCGTCCCCATCCACAGTGTGATGTTCCCTCAGTGCTGCCCCATCCACCGTGTGATGCTCCCTCACCGCCGACCCCATCCGCAGTGTGATGCTCCCTCACCGCCGTCCCCATCCGCAGTGTGATGCTCCCTCACCGCCGTCCCCATCCGCAGTGTGATGCTCCCTCACCGCCGTCCCCATCCGCAGTGTGATGCTCCCTCACCGCCGTCCCCATCCGCAGTGTGATGCTCCCTCACCGCCGTCCCCATCTACAGTCTGATGCTCCCTCACCGCCGTCCCCATCCACAGTGTGATGCTCCCTCTGTGCCGCCCATCCACAGTGTGATGCTCCCACAGTGTCGTCGCCATCCACAGTGTGATGCTCCCTCACTGTCGTCCCCATCCACAGTGTGTTGCTCCCACACTGTCGTCCCCATCCACAGTGTGTTGCTCCCACACTGTCGTCCCCATCCACAGTGTGATCCTCCCTCAGTGTTTCCCATCCACAGTGTGATGCTCCCTC
Source organism: Hemitrygon akajei (assembly GCF_048418815.1). Lineage (NCBI taxonomy): Eukaryota > Metazoa > Chordata > Chondrichthyes > Myliobatiformes > Dasyatidae > Hemitrygon > Hemitrygon akajei. Next base: position 194,826,607 of record NC_133125.1, on the reverse strand, counting down.
ACCGCCGTCCCCATCCACCGTGTGATACTCCCTCACCGCCGTCCCCATCCACCGTGTGATGCTCCCTCAGTGCCATCCCCATCTGCAGTGTAATGCTCCCTCACCGCCGTCCCCATCCGCAGTGTGATGCTCCCTCAGTGCCATCCCCATCCGCAGTGTGATGCTCCCTCACCGCCGTCCCCATCCACAGTGTGATGCTCCCTCACCGCCGTCCCCATCCGCAGTGTGATGCTCCCTCAGTGCTGCCCCATCCACAGTGTGATGCTCCCTCACCGTCGTCCCCATCCCCAGTGTGATGCTCCCTCACCGCCGTCCCCATCCACAGTGTGATGCTCCCTCAGTGCTGCCCATCCACAGTGTGATGCTCCCTCAGTGCTGCCCTTCCACAGTGTGATGCTCCCTCACCGCCGTCCCCATCCGCAGTGTGATGCTCCCTCACCGCCGTCCCCATCCGCAGTGTGATGCTCCCTCACCGCCATCCCCATCCGCAGTGTGATTCTCCCTCAGTGCCGTCCCCATCCACAGTGTGATGCTCCCTCAGTGCTGCCCATCCACAGTGTGATGCTCCCTCAGTGCTGCCCCATCCACAGTGTGATGCTCCCTCACCTCCGTCCCCATCCGCAGTGTGATGCTCCCTCACCGCCGTCCCCATCCGCAGTGTGATGCTCCCTCACCGCCGTCCCCATCCGCAGTGTGATGCTCCCTCAGTACTGCCCCATCCACAGTGTGATGCTCCCTCACCGCCGTCCCCATCCGCAGTGTGATGCTCCCTCAGTACTGCCCCATCCACAGTGTGATGCTCCCTCACCGCCGTCCCCATCCACAGTGTGATGCTCCCTCACCGCCGTCCCCATCCACAGTGTGATGCTCCCTCAGTACTGCCCCATCCACAGTGTGATGCTCCCTCACTGCCGTCCCCATCCGCAGTGTGATGCTCCCTCAGTACTGCCGCATCCACCGTGTGATGCTCCCTCAGTGCTGCCCATCCACAGTGTGATGCTCCCTCACCACCGTCCCCATCCACAGTGTGATGCTCCATCAGTACTACCCCATCCACAGTGTGATGCTCCCTCAGTACTGCCCATCCACAGTGTGATGCTCCCTCAGTACTGCCCCATCCACAGTGTGATGCTCCCTCAGTACTACCCCATCCACAGTGTGATGCCTCCTCACCGCCGTCCCCATCCACATTGTGATGCTCCCTCAGTGCTGCCCATCCACAGTGTGATGCTCCCTCAGTGCAGCCCCATCCACAGTGTGATGCTCCCTCACCGCCGTCCCCATCCACAGTGTGATGCTCCCTCACCGCCGTCCCCATCCACAGTGTGATGCTCCCTCACCGCCGTCCCCATCCACAGTGTGATGCTCCCTCAGTGCTGCCCATCCACAGTGTGATGCTCCCTCAGTGCTGCCCCATCCGCAGTGAGATGCTCCCTCACCGCCGTCCCCATCCACAGTGTGATGCTCCCTCAGTGCTGCCCCATCCACCGTGTGATGCTCCCTCAGTGCTGCCCCATCCGCAGTGTGATGCTCCCTCAGTGCCTCCCCATCCGCAGTGTGATGCTCCCTCACCGCCGTGCCCATCCGCAGTGTGATGCTCCCTCAGTACTGCCCCATCCACAGTGTGATGCTCCCTCAGTTCTGCCCATCCACAGTGTGATGCTACCTCAGTTCTGCCCATCCACATTGTGATGCTCCCTCAGTGCTGTCCCATCCACAGTGTGATGCTTCCTCAGTACTGCCCCATCCGCAGTGTGATGCTCCCTCACCGCCGTCCCCATCCACATGGTGATGCTCCCTCAGTACTGCCCCATCCGCAGTGTGATGCTCCCTCAGTACTGCCCCATCCACAGTGTGATGCTCCCTCACCGCCGTCCCCATCCACAGTGTGATGCTCCCTCAGTACTGCCCCTTCCGCAGTGTGATGCTCCCTCAGTACAGCCCCATCCACAGTGTGATGCTCCCTCAGTACAGCCCCATCCACAGTGTGATGCTCCCTCACCGCCGTCCCCATCCACAGTGTGATGCTCCCTCAGTACTGCCCCATCCGCAGTGTGATGCTCCCTCAGTACTGCCCCATCGGCAGTGTGATGCTCCCTCAGTGCTGCCCATCCACAGTGTGATGCTCCCTCAGTGCTGCCCCATCCGCAGTGAGATGCTCCCTCACCGCCGTCCCCATCCACAGTGTGATGCTCCCTCAGTGCTGCCCCATCCACCGTGTGATGCTCCCTCAGTGCTGCCCCATCCGCAGTGTGATGCTCCCTCAGTACTGCCCCATCCGCAGTGTGATGCTCCCTCAGTGCAGCCCCATCCACAGTGTGATGCTCCCTCACCGCCGTCCCCATCCACAGTGTGATGCTCCCTCACCGCCGTCCCCATCCACAGTGTGATGCTCCCTCACCGCCGTCCCCATCCACAGTGTGATGCTCCCTCAGTGCTGCCCCATCCACCGTGTGATGCTCCCTCACTGCCGTCCCCATCCGCAGTGTGATGCTCCCTCACCGCCGTCCCCATCCGCTGTGTGATGCTTCCTCACCGCCGTCCCCATCCGCAGTGTGATGCTCCCTCACCGCCGTCCCCATCCGCAGTGTGATGCTCCCTCACCGCCGTCCCCATCCACAGTGTGATGCTCCCTCACCGCCATCCCCATCCACAGTGTGATGCTCGCTCACCGCCGTCCCCATCCACAGTGTGATGCTCCCTCAGTGCTGCCCCATCCGCAGTGTGATGATCCCTCACCGCTGTCCCCATCCGCAGTGTGATGCTCCCTCAGTTCTGCCCCATCCACAGTGTGATTATCCCTCACCGCCGTCCCCATCCACAGTGTGATGCTCCCTCACCGTCGTCCCCATCCACAGTGTGATGCTCCCTCACCGTCGTCCCCATCCACAGTGTGATGCTCCCTCAGTGCTGCCCCATCCACAGTGTGATGCTCCCTCACCGCCGTCCCCATCCACAGTGTGATGCTCCCTCAGTGCTGCCCATCCACAGTGTGATGCTCCCTCACCGCCGTCCCCATCCGCAGTGTGATGCTCCCTCAGTGCTGCCCCATCCGCAGTGTGATGCTCCCTCAGTGCTGCCCCATCCGCAGTGTGATGCTCCCTCAGTGCTGCCCATCCCCAGTGTGATGCTCCCTCAGTACTGCCCCATCCACAGTGTGATGCTCCCTCACCGCCGTCCCAATCCGCAGTGTGATGATCCCTCAGTGCTGCCCCATCCACAGTGTGATGCTCCCTCACCGCCGTCCCCATCCGCGGTGTGATGCTCCCTCACCGCCGTCCCCATCCGCAGTGTGATGCTCCCTCAGTGCTGCCCCATCCGCAGTGTGATGCTCCCTCAGTGCTGCCCCATCCGCAGTGTGATGCTCCCTCAGTGCTGCCCCATCCGCAGTGTGATGCTCCCTCACCGCCGTCCCCATCCGCAGTGTGATGCTCCCTCAGTGCTGCCCCATCCACAGTGTGATGCTCCCTCAGTGCTGCCCCATCCGCAGTGTGATGCTCCCTCACCACCGTCCCCATCCGCAGTGTGATGCTCCCTCAGTGCTGCCCATCCACATTGTGATGCTCCCTCAGTGCTGCCCCATCCACAGTGTGTTGCTTCCTCAGTACTGCCCCATCCGCAGTGTGATGCTCCCTCACCGCCGTCCCCATCCATAGTGTGATGCTCCCTCAGTACTGCCCCATCCGCAGTGTGATGCTCCCTCAGTGCTGCCCCATCCACAGTGTGATGCTCCCTCACCGCCGTCCCCATCCACAGTGTGATGCTCCCTCAGTACTGCCCCATCCGCAGTGTGATGCTCCCTCAGTACTGCCCCATCCACAGTGTGATGCTCCCTCACCGCCGTCCCCATCCACAGTGTGATGTTCCCTCAGTACTGCCCCATCCGCAGTGTGATGCTCCCTCAGTACTGCCCCATCGACAGTGTAATGCTCCCTCAGTGCTGCCCCATCCACCGTGTGATGCTCCCTCAGTGCTGCTCCATCCGCAGTGTGATGCTCCCTCAGTGCTGCCCATCCACAGTGTGATGCTCCCTCACCGCCGTCCCCATCCGCAGTGTGATGCTCCCTCAGTACTGCCCCATCCACAGTGTGATGCTCCCTCAGTTCTGCCCATCCACAGTGTGATGCTCCCTCAGTACTGCCCCATCCACAGTGTGATGCTCCCTCAGTGCTGCCCCATCCACAGTGTGATGCTCCCTCACCGCCGTCCCCATCCACAGTGTGATGCTCCCTCAGTACTGCCCCATCCGCAGTGTGATGCTCCCTCAGTACTGCCCCATCCACAGTGTGATGCTCCCTCACCGCCGTCCCCATCCACAGTGTGATGCTCCCTCAGTACTGCCCCATCCGCAGTGTGATGCTCCCTCAGTACTGCCCCATCGACAGTGTGATGCTCCCTCAGTGCTGCCCCATCCACCGTGTGATGCTCCCTCAGTGCTGCTCCATCCGCAGTGTGATGCTCCCTCAGTGCTGCCCATCCACAGTGTGATGTTCCCTCACCGCCGTCCCCATCCGCAGTGTGATGCTCCCTCAGTACTGCCCCATCCACAGTGTGATGCTCCCTCAGTTCTGCCCATCCACAGTGTGATGCTACCTCAGTTCTGCCCATCCACATTGTGATGCTCCCTCAGTGCTGCCCCATCCACAGTGTGATGCTTCCTCAGTACTGCCCCATCCGCAGTGTGATGCTCCCTCACCGCCGTCCCCATCCACAGTGTGATGCTCCCTCAGTACTGCCCCATCCGCAGTGTGATGCTCCCTCAGTACTGCCCCATCCACAGTGTGATGCTCCCTCACCGCCGTCCCCATCCACAGTGTGATGCTCCCTCAGTACTGCCCCATCTGCAGTGTGATGCTCCCTCAGTACTGCCCCATCCACAGTGTGATGCTGCCTCACCGCCATCCCCATCCACAGTGTGATGCTCCCTCAGAACTGCCCCATCCACCGTGTGATGCTCCCTCACCGCCGTCCCCATCCAGTGTGATGCTCCCTCACTGCCGTCCCCATCCACAGTGTGATGCTCCCTCAGTGCTGCCCATCCACAGTGTGATGCTCCCTCACCGCCGTCCCCATCCGCAGTGTGATGCTCCCTCAGTGCTGCCCCATCCACACTGTGATGCTCCCTCAGTGCTGCCCCATCCGCAGTGTGATGCTCCCACACTGTCGTCCCCATCCACAGTGTGTTGCTCCCTCACTGTCGTCCCCATCCACAGTGTGTTGCTCCCACACTGTCGTCCCCATCCACAGTGTGTTGCTCCCACAGTCGTCCCCATCCACAGTGTGATGCTCCCTCACTGTCGTCCCCATCCACAGTGTGTTGCTCCCACACTGTCGTCCCCATCCACAGTGTGTTGCTCCCACACTGTCGTCCCCATCCACAGTGTGATGCTCCCTCAGAACTGCCCCATCCACCGTGTGATGCTCCCTCACCGCCGTCCCCATCCACCGTGTGATACTCCCTCACCGCCGTCCCCATCCACCGTGTGATGCTCCCTCAGTGCCATCCCCATCTGCAGTGTAATGCTCCCTCACCGCCGTCCCCATCCGCAGTGTGATGCTCCCTCACCGCCGTCCCCATCCACAGTGTGTTGCTCCCTCACTGTCGTCCCCATCCACAGTGTGTTGCTCCCACACTGTCGTCCCCATCCACAGTGTGTTGCTCCCACAGTCGTCCCCATCCACAGTGTGATGCTCCCTCACTGTCGTCCCCATCCACAGTGTGTTGCTCCCACACTGTCGTCCCCATCCACAGTGTGTTGCTCCCACACTGTCGTCCCCATCCACAGTGTGATGCTCCCTCAGAACTGCCCCATCCACCGTGTGATGCTCCCTCACCGCCGTCCCCATCCGCAGTGTGATGCTCCCTCACCGCCGTCCCCATCCGCAGTGTGATGCTCCCTCAGTGCTGCCCCATCCACAGTGTGATGCTCCCTCACCGTCGTCCCCATCCCCAGTGTGATGCTCCCTCACCGCCGTCCCCATCCACAGTGTGATGCTCCCTCAGTGCTGCCCATCCACAGTGTGATGCTCCCTCACCGCCGTCCCCAGCCGCAGTGTGATGCTCCTTCACCGCCGTCCCCATCCACAGTGTAATGCTCCCTCATTGCTGCCCCATCCGCAGTGTGATGCTCCCTCAGTACTGCCCCATCCGCAGTGTGATGCTCCCTCAGTACTGCCCATCCACAGTGTGATGCTCCCTCACCGCCGTCCCCATCCGCAGTGTGATGCTCCCTGAGTACTGCCCCATCCACAGTGTGATGCTCCCTCAGTTCTGCCCATCCACAGTGTGATGCTACCTCAGTTCTGCCCATCCACATTGTGATGCTACCTCAGTGCTGTCCCATCCACAGTGTGATGCTTCCTCAGTACTGCCCCATCCGCAGTGTGATGCTCCCTCACCGCCGTCCCCATCCACAGTGTGATGCTCCCTCAGTACTGCCCCATCCGAAGTGTGATGCTCCCTCAGTACTGCCCCATCCACAGTGTGATGCTCCCTCACCGCCGTCCCCATCCACAGTGTGATGCTCCCTCAGTACTGCCCCATCCGCAGTGTGATGCTCCCTCACCGCCGTCCCCATCCACAGTGTGATGCTCCCTCAGTACTGCCCCATCTGCAGTGTGATGCTCCCTTAGTACTGCCCCATCCGCAGTGTGATGCTCCCTCAGTACTGCCCCATCGACAGTGTGATGCTCCCTCAGTGCTCCCCATCCACAGTGTGATGCTCCCTCAGTGCTGCCCCTTCCGCAGTGAGATGCTCCCTCACCGCCGTCCCCATCCACAGTGTGATGCTCCCTCAGTGCTGCCCCAGCCACCATGTGATGCTCCCTCAGTGCTGCCCCATCCACCGTGTGATGCTCCCTCAGTGCTGCCCCATCCGCAGTGTGATGCTCCCTCAGTACTGCCCCATCCGCAGTGTGATGCTCACTCAGTGCTGCCCATCCACAGTGTGATGCTCCCTCACCGCCGTCCCCATCCGCAGTGTGATGCTCCCTCAGTACTGCCCCATCCACAGTGTGATGCTCCCTCAGTTCTGCCCATCCACAGTGTGATGCTACCTCAGTTCTGCCCATCCACATTGTGATGCTCCCTCAGTGCTGCCCCATCCACAGTGTGATGCTTCCTCAGTACTGCCCCATCCGCAGTGTGATGCTCCCTCACCGCCGTCCCCATCCACAGTGTGATGCTCCCTCAGTACTGCCCCATCCGCAGTGTGATGCTCCCTCAGTACTGCCCCATCCACAGTGTGATGCTCCCTCACCGCCGTCCCCATCCGCAGTGTGATGCTCCCTCAGTACTGCCCCATCCACAGTGTGATGCTCCCTCAGTTCTGCCCATCCACAGTGTGATGCTACCTCAGTTCTGCCCATCCACATTGTGATGCTCCCTCAGTGCTGCCCCATCCACAGTGTGATGCTTCCTCAGTACTGCCCCATCCGCAGTGTGATGCTCCCTCACCGCCGTCCCCATCCACAGTGTGATGCTCCCTCAGTACTGCCCCATCCGCAGTGTGATGCTCCCTCAGTACTGCCCCATCCACAGTGTGATGCTCCCTCACCGCCGTCCCCATCCACAGTGTGATGCTCCCTCAGTACTGCCCCATCCGCAGTGTGATGCTCCCTCAGTACTGCCCCATCCACAGTGTGATGCTCCCTCACCGCCGTCCCCATCCACAGTGTGATGCTCCCTCAGAACTGCCCCATCCACCGTGTGATTCTCCCTCACCGCCGTCCCCATCCAGTGTGATGCTCCGTCACTGCCGTCCCCATCCACAGTGTGATGCTCCCTCAGTGCTGCCCATCCACAGTGTGATGCTCCCTCAGTGCTGCCCATCCACAGTGTGATGCTCCCTCACCGCCGTCCCCATCCGCAGTGTGATGCTCCCTCAGTACTGCCCATCCACAGTGTGATGCTACCTCAGTTCTGCCCATCCACATTGTGATGCTCCCTCAGTGCTGTCCCATCCACAGTGTGATGCTTCCTCAGTACTGCCCCATCCGCAGTGTGATGCTCCCTCACCGGCGTCCCCATCCACAGTGTGATGCTCCCTCAGTACTGCCCCATCCGCAGTGTGATGCTCCCTCAGTACTGCCCCATCCACAGTGTGATGCTCCCTCAGTACTGCCCCATCCGCAGTGTGATGCTCCCTCAGTACTGCCCCATCCACAGTGTGATGCTCCCTCACCGCCGTCCCCATCCACAGTGTGATGCTCCCTCAGTGCTGCCCCATCCACCGTGTGATGCTCCCTCAGTGCTGCCCCATCCACCGTGTGATGCTCCCTCACCGCCGTCCCCATCCACAGTGTGATGCTCCCTCAGTGCTGCCCATCCACAGTGTGATGCTCCCTCACCGCCGTTCCCAGCCGCAGTGTGATGCTCCTTCACCGCCGTCCCCATCCACAGTGTAATGCTCCCTCAGTGCTGCCCCATCCGCAGTGTGATGCTCCCTCAGTACTGCCCCATCCGCAGTGTGATGCTCCCTCAGTACTGCCCATCCACAGTGTGATGCTCCCTCACCGCCGTCCCCATCCGCAGTGTGATGCTCCCTCAGTACTGCCCCATCCACAGTGTGATGCTCCCTCAGTTCTGCCCATCCACAGTGTGATGCTACCTCAGTTCTGCCCATCCACATTGTGATGCTACCTCAGTGCTGTCCCATCCACAGTGTGATGCTTCCTCAGTACTGCCCCATCCGCAGTGTGATGCTCCCTCACCGCCGTCCCCATCCAGAGTGTGATGCTCCCTCAGTACTGCCCCATCCGCAGTGTAATGCTCCCTCAGTACTGCCCCATCCACAGTGTGATGCTCCCTCACCGCCGTCCCCATCCACAGTGTGATGCTCCCTCAGAACTTCCCCATCCACCGTGTGATGCTCCCTCACCGCCGTCCCCATCCAGTGTGATGCTCCCTCACTGCCGTCCCCATCCACAGTGTGATGCTCCCTCAGTGCTGCCCATCCACAGTGTGATGCTCCCTCAGTGCTGCCCATCCACAGTGTGATGCTCCCTCACCGCCGTCCCCATCCGCAGTGTGATGCTCCCTCAGTACTGCCCCATCCACAGTGTGATGCTCCCTCAGTTCTGCCCATCCACAGTGTGATGCTACCTCAGTTCTGCCCATCCACATTGTGATGCTCCCTCAGTGCTGTCCCATCCACAGTGTGATGCTTCCTCAGTACTGCCCCATCCGCAGTGTGATGCTCCCTCACCGCCGTCCCCATCCACAGTGTGATGCTCCCTCAGTACTGCCCCATCCGCAGTGTGATGCTCCCTCAGTACTGCCCCATCCACAGTGTGATGCTCCCTCAGTACTGCCCCATCCGCAGTGTGATGCTCCCTCAGTACTGCCCCATCCACAGTGTGATGCTCCCTCACCGCCGTCCCCATCCACAGTGTGATGCTCCCTCAGTACTGCCCCATCCGCAGTGTGATGCTCCCTCAGTACTGCCCCATCCACCGTCTGATGCTCCCTCAGTGCTGCCCCATCCGCAGTGAGATGCTCCCTCACCGCCGTCCCCATCCACAGTGTGATGCTCCCTCAGTGCTGCCCCATCCACCGTGTGATGCTCCCTCTGTGCTGCCCCATCCACCGTGTGATGCTCCCTCAGTGCTGCCCCATCCGCAGTGTGATGCTCCCTCAGTACTGCCCCATCCGCATTGTGATGCTCCCTCAGTGCTGCCCATCCACAGTGTGATGCTCCCTCACCGCCGTCCCCATCCGCAGTATGATGCTCCCTCAGTTCTGCCCATCCACAGTGTGATGCTACCTCAGTTCTGCCCATCCACAATGTGATGCTCCCTCAGTGCTGCCCCATCCACAGTGTGATGCTTCCTCAGTACTGCCCCATCCACATTGTGATGCTCCCTCACCGTCGTCCCCATCCCCAGTGTGATGCTCCCTCACCGCCGTCCCCATCCACAGTGTGATGCTCCTTCACCGCCGTCCCCATCCACAGTGTAATGCTCCCTCAGTGTTGCCCCATCCACCGTGTGATGCTCCCTCAGTGCTGCCCCATCCGCAGTGTGATGCTCCCTCAGTACTGCCCCATCCGCAGTGTGATGCTCCCTCAGTACTGCCCATCCACAGTGTGATGCTCCCTCAGTACTGCCCCATCCGCAGTGTGATGCTCCCTCAGTACTGCCTCATCCACAGTGTGATGCTCCCTCACCGCCGTCCCCATCCACAGTGTGATGCTCCCTCAGTACTGCCCCATCCGCAGTGTGATGCTCCCTCAGTACTGCCCCATCGACAGTGTGATGCTCCCTCAGTGCTGCCCCATCCACAGTGAGATGCTCCCTCACCGCCGTCCCCATCCACAGTGTGATGCTCCCTCAGTGCTGCCCCATCCACCGTGTGATGCTCCCTCAGTGCTGCCCCATCCACCGTGTGATTGTCCCTCACCGCCGTCCCCATCCACAGTGTGATGCTCCCTCAGTGCTGCCCATCCACAGTGTGATGCTCCCTCACCGCCGTTCCCAGCCGCAGTGTGATGCTCCTTCACCGCCGTCCCCATCCACAGTGTGATGCTCCCTCAGTGCTGCCCCATCCGCAGTGTGATGCTCCCTCAGTACTGCCCCATCCGCAGTGTGATGCTCCCTCAGTACTGCCCATCCACAGTGTGATGCTCCCTCACCGCCGTCCCCATCCGCAGTGTGATGCTCCCTCAGTACTGCCCCATCCACAGTGTGATGCTCCCTCAGTTCTGCCCATCCACAGTGTGATGCTACCTCAGTTCTGCCCATCCACATTGTGATGCTACCTCAGTGCTGTCCCATCCACAGTGTGATGCTTCCTCAGTACTGCCCCATCCGCAGTGTGATGCTCCCTCACCGCCGTCCCCATCCACAGTGTGATGCTCCCTCAGTACTGCCCCATCCGCAGTGTGATGCTCCCTCAGTACTGCCCCATCCACAGTGTGATGCTCCCTCACCGCCGTCCCCATCCACCGTGTGATGCTCCCTCACCGCCGTCCCCATCCAGTGTGATGCTCCCTCACTGCCGTCCCCATCCACAGTGTGATGCTCCCTCAGTGCTGCCCATCCACAGTGTGATGCTCCCTCAGTGCTGCCCATCCACAGTGTGATGCTCCCTCACCGCCGTCCCCATCCGCAGTGTGATGCTCCCTCAGTACTGCCCCATCCACAGTGTGATGCTCCCTCAGTTCTGCCCATCCACAGTGTGATGCTACCTCAGTTCTGCCCATCCACATTGTGATGCTCCCTCAGTGCTGTCCCATCCACAGTGTCATGCTTCCTCAGTACTGCCCCATCCGCAGTGTGATGCTCCCTCACCGCCGTCCCCATCCACAGTGTGATGCTCCCTCAGTACTGCCCCATCCGCAGTGTGATGCTCCCTCAGTACTGCCCCATCCACAGTGTGATGCTCCCTCAGTACTGCCCCATCCGCAGTGTGATGCTCCCTCAGTACTGCCCCATCCACAGTGTGATGCTCCCTCACCGCCGTCCCCATCCACAGTGTGATGCTCCCTCAGTACTGCCCCATCCGCAGTGTGATGCTCCCTCAGTACTGCCCCATCGACAGTGTGATGCTCCCTCAGTGCTGCCCCATCCGCAGTGAGATGCTCCCTCACCGCCGTCCCCATCCACAGTGTGATGCTCCCTCAGTGCTGCCCCATCCACCGTGTGATGCTCCCTCAGTGCTGCCCCATCCACCGTGTGATGCTCCCTCAGTGCTGCCCCATCCGCAGTGTGATGCTCCCTCAGTACTGCCCCATCCGCATTGTGATGCTCCCTCAGTGCTGCCCATCCACAGTGTGATGCTCCCTCACCGCCGTCCCCATCCGCAGTGTGATGCTCCCTCAGTACTGCCCCATCCACAGTGTGATGCTCCCTCAGTTCTGCCCATCCACAGTGTGATGCTACCTCAGTTCTGCCCATCCACATTGTGATGCTCCCTCAGTGCTGCCCCATCCACAGTGTGATGCTTCCTCAGTACTGCCCCATCCACATTGTGATGCTCCCTCACCGTCGTCCCCATCCCCAGTGTGATGCTCCCTCACCGCCGTCCCCATCCACAGTGTGATGCTCCTTCACCGCCGTCCCCATCCACAGTGTGATGCTCCCTCAGTGTTGCCCCATCCACCGTGTGATGCTCCCTCAGTGCTGCCCCATCCGCAGTGTGATGCTCCCTCAGTACTGCCCCATCCGCAGTGTGATGCTCCCTCAGTACTGCCCATCCACAGTGTGATGCTCCCTCACCGCCGTCCCCATCCGCAGTTTGATGCTCCCTCAGTACTGCCCCATCCACAGTGTGATGCTCCCTCAGTTCTGCCCATCCACAGTGTGATGCTACCTCAGTTCTGCCCATCCACATTGTGATGCTACCTCAGTGCTGTCCCATCCACAGTGTGATGCTTCCTCAGTACTGCCCCATCTGCAGTGTGATGCTCCCTTACCGCCGTCCCCATCCGCAGTGTGATGCTCCCTCAGTACTGCCCCATCCGCAGTGTGATGCTCCCTCAGTACTGCCCCATCCACAGTGTGATGCTCCCTCACCGCCGTCCTCATCCACAGTGTGATGCTCCCTCAGTACTGCCCCATCCGCAGTGTGATGCTCCCTCACCGCCGTCCCCATCCACAGTGTGATGCTCCCTCAGTACTGCCCCATCCGCAGTGTGATGCTCCCTTAGTACTGCCCCATCCGTAGTGTGATGCTCCCTCAGTACTGCCCCATCGACAGTGTGATGCTCCCTCAGTGCTGCCCATCCACAGTGTGATGCTCCCTCAGTGCTGCCCCATTCGCAGTGAGATGCTCCCTCACCGCCGTCCCCATCCACAGTGTGATGCTCCCTCAGTGCTGCCCCATCCACCGTGTGATGCTCCCTCAGTGCTGCCCCATCCACCGTGTGATGCTCCCTCAGTGCTGCCCCATCCGCAGTGTGATGCTCCCTCAGTACTGCCCCATCCGCAGTGTGATGCTCCCTCAGTGCTGCCCATCCACAGTGTGATGCTCCCTCACCGCCGTCCCCATCCGCAGTGTGATGCTCCCTCAGTACTGCCCCATCCACAGTGTGATGCTCCCTCAGTTCTGCCCATCCACAGTGTGATGCTACCTCAGTTCTGCCCATCCACATTGTGATGCTCCCTCAGTGCTGCCCCATCCACAGTGTGATGCTTCCTCAGTACTGCCCCATCCGCAGTGTGATGCTCCCTCACCGCCGTCCCCATCCACAGTGTGATGCTCCCTCAGTACTGCCCCATCCGCAGTGTGATGCTCCCTCAGTACTGCCCCATCCACAGTGTGATGCTCCCTCACCGCCGTCCCCATCCACAGTGTGATGCTCCCTCACCGCCGTCCCCATCCACAGTGTGATGCTCCCTCAGAACTGCCCCATCCACCGTGTGATGCTCCCTCACCGCCGTCCCCATCCAGTGTGATGCTCCCTCACTGCCGTCCCCATCCACAGTGTGATGGTCCCTCAGTGCTGCCCATCCACAGTGTGATGCTCCCTCACCGCCGTCCCCATCCGCAGTGTGATGCTCCCTCAGTACTGCCCCATCCACAGTGTGATGCTCCCTCAGTTCTGCCCATCCACAGTGTGATGCTACCTCAGTTCTGCCCATCCACATTGTGATGCTCCCTCAGTGCTGTCCCATCCACAGTGTGATGCTTCCTCAGTACTGCCCCATCCGCAGTGTGATGCTCCCTCACCGCCGTCCCCATCCACAGTGTGATGCTCCCTCAGTACTGCCCCATCCGCAGTGTGATGCTCCCTCAGTACTGCCCCATCCACTGTGTGATGCTCCCTCAGTACTGCCCCATCCGCAGTGTGATGCTCCCTCAGTACTGCCCCATCCACAGTGTGATGCTCCCTCACCGCCGTCCCCATCCACAGTGTGATGCTCCCTCAGTACTGCCCCATCCGCAGTGTGATGCTCCCTCAGTACTGCCCCATCGACAGTGTGATGCTCCCTCAGTGCTGCCCCATCCGCAGTGAGATGCTCCCTCACCGCCGTCCCCATCCACAGTGTGATGCTCCCTCAGTGCTGCCCCATCCACCGTGTGATGCTCCCTCAGTGCTGCCCCATCCGCAGTGTGATGCTCCCTCAGTACTGCCCCATCCGCATTGTGATGCTCCCTCAGTGCTGCCCATCCACAGTGTGATGCTCCCTCACCGCCGTCCCCATCCGCAGTGTGATGCTCCCTCAGTACTGCCCCATCCACAGTGTGATGCTCCCTCAGTTCTGCCCATCCACAGTGTGATGCTACCTCAGTTCTGCCCATCCACATTGTGATGCTCCCTCAGTGCTGCCCCATCCACAGTGTGATGCTTCCTCAGTACTGCCCCATCCACATTGTGATGCTCCCTCACCGTCGTCCCCAGCCCCAGTGTGATGCTCCCTCACCGCCGTCCCCATCCACAGTGTGATGCTCCTTCACCGCCGTCCCCATCCACAGTGTAATGCTCCCTCAGTGCTGCCCCATCCGCAGTGTGATGCTCCCTCAGTACTGCCCCATCCGCAGTGTGATGCTCCCTCAGTACTGCCCATCCACAGTGTGATGCTCCCTCACCGCCGTCCCCATCCGCAGTGTGATGCTCCCTCAGTACTGCCCCATCCACAGTGTGATGCTCCCTCAGTTCTGCCCATCCACAGTGTGATGCTACCTCAGTTCTGCCCATCCACATTGTGATGCTACCTCAGTGCTGTCCCATCCACAGTGTGATGCTTCCTCAGTACTGCCCCATCTGCAGTGTGATGCTCCCTCACCGCCGTCCCCATCCACAGTGTGATGCTCCCTCAGTACTGCCCCATCCGCAGTGTGATGCTCCCTCAGTACTGCCCCATCCGCAGTGTGATGCTCCCTCACCGCCGTCCCCATCCACAGTGTGATGCTCCCTCAGTACTGCCCCATCCGCAGTGTGATGCTCCCTTAGTACTGCCCCATCCGTAGTGTGATGCTCCCTCAGTACTGCCCCATCGACAGTGTGATGCTCCCTCAGTGCTGCCCATCCACAGTGTGATGCTCCCTCAGTGCTGCCCCATCCGCAGTGAGATGCTCCCTCACCGCCGTCCCCATCCACAGTGTGATGCTCCCTCAGTGCTGCCCCATCCACCGTGTGATACTCCCTCAGTGCTGCCCCATCCACCGTGTGATGCTCCCTCAGTGCTGCCCCATCCGCAGTGTGATGCTCCCTCAGTACTGCCCCATCCGCAGTGTGATGCTCCCTCAGTGCTGCCCATCCACAGTGTGATGCTCCCTCACCGCCGTCCCCATCCGCAGTGTGATGCTCCCTCAGTACTGCCCCATCCACAGTGTGATGCTCCCTCAGTTCTGCCCATCCACAGTGTGATGCTACCTCAGTTCTGCCCATCCACATTGTGATGCTCCCTCAGTGCTGCCCCATCCACAGTGTGATGCTTCCTCAGTACTGCCCCATCCGCAGTGTGATGCTCCCTCACCGCCGTCCCCATCCACAGTGTGATGCTCCCTCAGTACTGCCCCATCCGCAGTATGATGCTCCCTCAGTACTGCCCCATCCGCAGTGTGATGCTCCCTCAGTACTGCCCCATCGACAGTGTGATGCTCCCTCAGTGCTGCCCCATCCGCAGTGAGATGCTCCCTCACCGCCGTCCCCATCCACAGTGTGATGCTCCCTCAGTGCTGCCCCATCCACCGTGTGATGCTCCCTCAGTGCTGCCCCATCCGCAGTGTGATGCTCCCTCAGTACTGCCCCATCCGCATTGTGATGTTCCCTCAGTGCTGCCCATCCACAGTGAGATGCTCCCTCACCGCCGTCCCCATCCGCAGTGTGATGCTCCCTCAGTACTGCCCCATCCACAGTGTGATGCTCCCTCAGTTCTGCCCATCCACAGTGTGATGCTACCTCAGTTCTGCCCATCCACATTGTGATGCTCCCTCAGTGCTGCCCCATCCACAGTGTGATGCTTCCTCAGTACTGCCCCATCCACATTGTGATGCTCCCTCACCGTCGTCCCCATCCCCAGTGTGATGCTCCCTCACCGCCATCCCCATCCACAGTGTGATGCTCCTTCACCGCCGTCCCCATCCACAGTGTAATGCTCCCTCAGTGTTGCCCCATCCACCGTGTGATGCTCCCTCAGTGCTGCCCCATCCGCAGTGTGATGCTCCCTCAGTACTGCCCCATCCGCAGTGTGATGCTCCCTCAGTACTGCCCATCCACAGTGTGATGCTCCCTCACCGCCGTCCCCATCCGCAGTGTGATGCTCCCTCAGTACTGCCCCATCCACAGTGTGATGCTCCCTCAGTTCTGCCCATCCACAGTGTGATGCTACCTCAGTTCTGCCCATCCACATTGTGATGCTACCTCAGTGCTGTCCCATCCACAGTGTGATGCTTCCTCAGTACTGCCCCATCTGCAGTGTGATGCTCCCTTACCGCCGTCCCCATCCACAGTGTGATGCTCCCTCAGTACTGCCTCATCCGCAGTGTGATGCTCCCTCAGTACTGCCCCATCCACAGTGTGATGCTCCCTCACCGCCGTCCTCATCCACAGTGTGATGCTCCCTCAGTACTGCCCCATCCGCAGTGTGATGCTCCCTCACCGCCGTCCCCATCCACAGTGTGATGCTCCCTCAGTACTGCCCCATCCGCAGTGTGATGCTCCCTTAGTACTGCCCCATCCGTAGTGTGATGCTCCCTCAGTACTGCCCCATCGACAGTGTGATGCTCCCTCAGTGCTGCCCATCCACAGTGTGATGCTCCCTCAGTGCTGCCCCATCCGCAGTGAGATGCTCCCTCACCGCCGTCCCCATCCACAGTGTGATGCTCCCTCAGTGCTGCCCCATCCACCGTGTGATGCTCCCTCAGTGCTGCCCCATCCGCAGTGTGATGCTCCCTCAGTACTGCCCCATCCGCAGTGTGATGCTCCCTCAGTGCTGCCCATCCACAGTGTGATGCTCCCTCACCGCCGTCCCCATCCGCAGTGTGATGCTCCCTCAGTACTGCCCCATCCACAGTGTGATGCTCCCTCAGTTCTGCCCATCCACAGTGTGATGCTACCTCAGTTCTGCCCATCCACATTGTGATGCTCCCTCAGTGCTGCCCCATCCACAGTGTGATGCTTCCTCAGTACTGCCCCATCCGCAGTGTGATGCTCCCTCACCGCCGTCCCCATCCACAGTGTGATGCTCCCTCAGTACTGCCCCATCCGCAGTGTGATGCTCCCTCAGTACTGCCCCATCCACAGTGTGATGCTCCCTCACCGCCGTCCCCATCCACAGTGTGATGCTCCCTCAGAACTGCCCCATCCACCGTGTGATGCTCCCTCACCGCCGTCCCCATCCAGTGTGATGCTCCCTCACTGCCGTCCCCATCCACCGTGTGATGCTCCCTCACCGCCGTCCCCATCCAGTGTGATGCTCCCTCACTGCCGTCCCCATCCCCAGTGATGCTCCCTCACCGCCGTCCCCATCCACAGTGTGATGCTCCCTCACCGCCGTCCCCATCCAGAGTGTGATGCTCCCTCAGTACTGCCCCATCCGCAGTGTGATGCTCCCTCAGTACTGCCCCATCCACAGTGTGATGCTCCCTCACCGCCGTCCCCATCCACAGTGTGATGCTCCCTCAGAACTGCCCCATCCACCGTGTGATGCTCCCTCACCGCCGTCCCCATCCAGTGTGATGCTCCCTCACTGCCGTCCCCATCCACAGTGTGATGCTCCCTCAGTGCTGCCCATCCACAGTGTGATGCTCCCTCAGTGCTGCCCATCCACAGTGTGATGCTCCCTCACCGCCGTCCCCATCCGCAGTGTGATGCTCCCTCAGTACTGCCCCATCCACAGTGTGATGCTCCCTCAGTTCTGCCCATCCACAGTCTGATGCTACCTCAGTTCTGCCCATCCACATTGTGATGCTCCCTCAGTGCTGTCCCATCCACAGTGTGATGCTTCCTCAGTACTGCCCCATCCGCAGTGTGATGCTCCCTCACCGCCGTCCCCATCCACCGTGTGATGCTCCCTCAGTACTGCCCCATCCACAGTGTGATGCTTCCTCAGTACTGCCCCATCCGCAGTGTGATGCTCCCTCACCTCCGTCCCCATCCACAGTGTGATGCTCCCTCAGTACTGCCCCATCCGCAGTGTGATGCTCCCTCAGTACTGCCCCATCCACAGTGTGATGCTCCCTCAGTACTGCCCCATCCGCAGTGTGATGCTCCCTCACCGCCGTCCCCATCCACAGTGTGATGCTCCCTCAGTACTGCCCCATCCGCAGTGTGATGCTCCCTCAGTACTGCCCCATCGACAGTGTGATGCTCCCTCAGTGCTGCCCCATCCGCAGTGAGATGCTCCCTCACCGCCGTCCCCATCCACAGTGTGATGCTCCCTCAGTGCTGCCCCATCCACCGTGTGATGCTCCCTCAGTGCTGCCCCATCCACCGTGTGATGCTCCCTCAGTGCTGCCCCATCCGCAGTGTGATGCTCCCTCAGTACTGCCCCATCCGCATTGTGATGCTCCCTCAGTGCTGCCCATCCACAGTGTGATGCTCCCTCACCGCCGTCCCCATCCGCAGTGTGATGCTCCCTCAGTACTGCCCCATCCACAGTGTGATGCTCCCTCAGTTCTGCCCATCCACAGTGTGATGCTACCTCAGTTCTGCCCATCCACATTGTGATGCTCCCTCAGTGCTGCCCCATCCACAGTGTGATGCTTCCTCAGTACTGCCCCATCCACATTGTGATGCTCCCTCACCGTCGTCCCCATCCCCAGTGTGATGCTCCCTCACCGCCGTCCCCATCCACAGTGTGATGCTCCTTCACCGCCGTCCCCATCCACAGTGTAATGCTCCCTCAGTGCTGCCCCATCCGCAGTGTGATGCTCCCTCAGTACTGCCCCATCCGCAGTGTGATGCTCCCTCACCGCCGTCCCCATCCGCAGTGTGATGCTCCCTCAGTACTGCCCCATCCACAGTGTGATGCTCCCTCAGTTCTGCCCATCCACAGTCTGATGCTACCTCAGTTCTGCCCATCCACATTGTGATGCTCCCTCAGTGCTGTCCCATCCACAGTGTGATGCTTCCTCAGTACTGCCCCATCCGCAGTGTGATGCTCCCTCACCGCCGTCCCCATCCACCGTGTGATGCTCCCTCAGTACTGCCCCATCCACAGTGTGATGCTTCCTCAGTACTGCCCCATCCGCAGTGTGATGCTCCCTCACCTCCGTCCCCATCCACAGTGTGATGCTCCCTCAGTACTGCCCCATCCGCAGTGTGATGCTCCCTCAGTACTGCCCCATCCACAGTGTGATGCTCCCTCAGTACTGCCCCATCCGCAGTGTGATGCTCCCTCACCGCCGTCCCCATCCACAGTGTGATGCTCCCTCAGTACTGCCCCATCCGCAGTGTGATGCTCCCTCAGTACTGCCCCATCGACAGTGTGATGCTCCCTCAGTGCTGCCCCATCCGCAGTGAGATGCTCCCTCACCGCCGTCCCCATCCACAGTGTGATGCTCCCTCAGTGCTGCCCCATCCACCGTGTGATGCTCCCTCAGTGCTGCCCCATCCACCGTGTGATGCTCCCTCAGTGCTGCCCCATCCGCAGTGTGATGCTCCCTCAGTACTGCCCCATCCGCATTGTGATGCTCCCTCAGTGCTGCCCATCCACAGTGTGATGCTCCCTCACCGCCGTCCCCATCCGCAGTGTGATGCTCCCTCAGTACTGCCCCATCCACAGTGTGATGCTCCCTCAGTTCTGCCCATCCACAGTGTGATGCTACCTCAGTTCTGCCCATCCACATTGTGATGCTCCCTCAGTGCTGCCCCATCCACAGTGTGATGCTTCCTCAGTACTGCCCCATCCACATTGTGATGCTCCCTCACCGTCGTCCCCATCCCCAGTGTGATGCTCCCTCACCGCCGTCCCCATCCACAGTGTGATGCTCCTTCACCGCCGTCCCCATCCACAGTGTAATGCTCCCTCAGTGCTGCCCCATCCGCAGTGTGATGCTCCCTCAGTACTGCCCCATCCGCAGTGTGATGCTCCCTCACCGCCGTCCCCATCCGCAGTGTGATGCTCCCTCAGTACTGCCCCATCCACAGTGTGATGCTCCCTCAGTTCTGCCCATCCACAGTGTGATGCTACCTCAGTTCTGCCCATCCACATTGTGATGCTACCTCAGTGCTGTCCCATCCACAGTGTGATGCTTCCTCAGTACTGCCCCATCTGCAGTGTGATGCTCCCTCACCGCCGTCCCCATCCACAGTGTGATGCTCCCTCAGTACTGCCCCATCCGCAGTGTGATGCTCCCTCACCGCCGTCCCCATCCACAGTGTGATGCTCCCTCAGTACTGCCCCATCCGCAGTGTGATGCTCCCTCACCGCCGTCCCCATCCACAGTGTGATGCTCCCTCAGTACTGCCCCATCCGCAGTGTGATGCTCCCTTAGTACTGCCCCATCCGTAGTGTGATGCTCCCTCAGTACTGCCCCATCGACAGTGTGATGCTCCCTCAGTGCTGCCCATCCACAGTGTGATGCTCCCTCAGTGCTGCCCCATCCGCAGTGAGATGCTCCCTCACCGCCGTCCCCATCCACAGTGTGATGCTCCCTCAGTGCTGCCCCATCCACCGTGTGATGCTCCCTCAGTGCTGCCCCATCCACCGTGTGATGCTCCCTCAGTGCTGCCCCATCCGCAGTGTGATGCTCCCTCAGTACTGCCCCATCCGCAGTGTGATGCTCCCTCAGTGCTGCCCATCCGCAGTGTGATGCTCCCTCAGTGCTGCCCATCCACAGTGTGATGCTCCCTCACCGCCGTCCTCATCCGCAGTGTGATGCTCCCTCAGTACTGCCCCATCCACAGTGTCATGCTCCCTCAGTTCTGCCCATCCACAGTGTGATGCTACCTCAGTTCTGCCCATCCACATTGTGATGCTCCCTCAGTGCTGCCCCATCCACAGTGTGATGCTTCCTCAGTACTGCCCCATCCGCAGTGTGATGCTCCCTCACCGCCGTCCCCATCCACAGTGTGATGCTCCCTCAGTACTGCCCCATCCGCAGTGTGATGCTCCCTCAGTACTGCCCCATCCACAGTGTGATGCTCCCTCACCGCCGTCCCCATCCACAGTGTGATGCTCCCTCAGTACTGCCCCATCCGCAGTGTGATGCTCCCTCAGTACTGCCCCATCCACAGTGTGATGCTCCCTCACCGCCGTCCCCATCCACAGTGTGATGCTCCCTCAGAACTGCCCCATCCACCGTGTGATGCTCCCTCACCGCCGTCCCCATCCAGTGTGATGCTCCCTCACTGCCGTCCCCATCCACAGTGTGATGCTCCCTCAGTGCTGCCCATCCACAGTGTGATGCTCCCTCACCGCCGTCCCCATCCGCAGTGTGATGCTCCCTCAGTACTGCCCCATCCACAGTGTGATGCTCCCTCAGTTCTGCCCATCCACAGTGTGATGCTCCCTCAGTTCTGCCCATCCACATTGTGATGCTCCCTCAGTGCTGTCCCATCCACAGTGTGATGCTTCCTCAGTACTGCCCCATCCGCAGTGTGATGCTCCCTCACCGCCGTCCCCATCCACAGTGTGATGCTCCCTCAGTACTGCCCCATCCGCAGTGTGATGCTCCCTCAGTACTGCCGCATCCACAGTGTGATGCTCCCTCAGTACTGCCCCATCCGCAGTGTGATGCTCCCTCAGTACTGCCCCATCCACAGTGTGATACTCCCTCACCGCCGTCCCCATCCACAGTGTGATGCTCCCTCAGTACTGCCCCATCCGTAATGTGATGCTCCCTCTGTACTGCCCCATCGACAGTGTGATGCTCCCTCAGTGCTGCCCATCCACAGTGTGATGCTCCCTCAGTGCTGCCCCATCCGCAGTGTGATGCTCACTCACCGCCGTCCCCATCCACAGTGTGATGCTCCCTCAGTGCTGCCCCATCCACCGTGTGATGCTCCCTCAGTGCTGCCCCATCCACCGTGTGATGCTCCCTCAGTGCTGCCCCATCCGCAGTGTGATGCTCCCTCAGTACTGCCCCATCCGCGGTGTGATGCTCCCTCAGTGCTGCCCATCCACAGTGTGATGCTCTCTCACCGCCGTCCCCATCCGCAGTGTGATGCTCCCTCAGTACTGCCCCATCCACAGTGTGATGCTCCCTCACCGCCGTCCCCATCCACAGTGTGATGCTCCCTCAGTACTGCCCCATCCGCAGTGTGATGCTCCCTCAGTACTGCCCATCCACAGTGTGATGCTCCCTCACCGCCGTCCCCATCCGCAGTGTGATGCTCCCTCAGTGCTGCCCCATCCACAGTGTGATGCTCCCTCAGTGCTGCCCCATCCGCAGTGTGATGCTCCCTCAGTGCTGCCCCATCCGCAGTGTGATGCTCCCACACTGTCGTCCCCATCCACAGTGTGTTGCTCCCTCACTGTCGTCCCCATCCACAGTGTGTTGCTCCCAGACTGTCGTCCCCATCCACAGTGTGTTGCTCCCACACTGTCGTCCCCATCCACCGTGTGATGCTCCCTCACCGCCGTCCCCATCCACCGTGTGATACTCCCTCACCGCCGTCCCCATCCACCGTGTGATGCCCCCTCAGTGCCATCCTCATCTGCAGTGTAATGCTCCCTCAACGCCGTCCCCATCCGCAGTGTGATGCTCCCTCAGTACTGCCCCATCCACAGTGTGATGCTCCCTCAGTTCTGCCCATCCACAGTGTGATGCTACCTCAGTTCTGCCCATCCACATTGTGATGCTCCCTCAGTGCTGCCCCATCCACAGTGTGATGCTTCCTCAGTACTGCCCCATCCGCAGTGTGATGCTCCCTCACCGCCGTCCCCATCCACAGTGTGATGCTCCCTCAGTACTGCCCCATCCGCAGTGTGATGCTCCCTCAGTACTGCCCCATCCACAGTGTGATGCTCCCTCACCGCCGTCCCCATCCACAGTGTGATGCTCCTTCAGTACTGCCCCATCCGCAGTGTGATGCTCCCTCAGTACTGCCCCATCCACAGTGTGATGCTCCCTCACCGCCGTCCCCATCCACAGTGTGATGCTCCCTCAGAACTGCCCCATCCACCGTGTGATGCTCCCTCACCGCCGTCCCCATCCAGTGTGATGCTCCCTCACTGCCGTCCCCATCCACAGTGTGATGCTCCCTCAGTGCTGCCCATCCACAGTGTGATGCTCCCTCAGTGCTGCCCATCCACAGTGTGATGCTCCCTCACCGCCGTCCCCATCCGCAGTGTGATGCTCCCTCAGTACTGCCCCATCCACAGTGTGATGCTCCCTCAGTTCTGCCCATCCACAGTGTGATGCTACCTCAGTTCTGCCCATCCACATTGTGATGCTCCCTCAGTGCTGTCCCATCCACAGTGTGATGCTTCCTCAGTACTGCCCCATCCGCAGTGTGATGCTCCCTCACCGCCGTCCCCATCCACAGTGCGATGCTCCCTCAGTACTGCCCCATCCGCAGTGTGATGCTCCCTCAGTACTGCCCCATCCACAGTGTGATGCTCCCTCAGTACTGCCCCATCCGCAGTGTGATGCTCCCTCAGTACTGCCCCATCCACAGTGTGATGCTCCCTCACCGCCGTCCCCATCCACAGTGTGATGCTCCCTCAGTACTGCCCCATCCGCAGTGTGATGCTCCCTCTGTACTTCCCCATCGACAGTGTGATGCTCCCTCAGTGCTGCCCATCCACAGTGTGATGCTCCCTCAGTGCTGCCCCATCCGCAGTGAGATGCTCCCTCACCGCCGTCCCCATCCACAGTGTGATGCTCCCTCAGTGCTGCCCCATCCACCGTGTGATGCTCCCTCAGTGCTGCCCCATCCACCGTGTGATGCTCCCTCAGTGCTGCCCCATCCGCAGTGTGATGCTCCCTCAGTGCTGCCCCATCCGCAGTGTGATGCTCCCTCAGTGCTGCCCATCCACAGTGTGATGCTCCCTCACCGCCGTCCCCATCCGCAGTGTGATGCTCCCTCAGTACTGCCCCATCCACAGTGTGATGCTCCCTCAGTTCTGCCCATCCACAGTGTGATGCTACCTCAGTTCTGCCCATCCACATTGTGATGCTCCCTCAGTGCTGCCCCATCCACAGTGTGATGCTTCCTCAGTACTGCCCCATCCGCAGTGTGATGCTCCCTCACCGCCGTCCCCATCCGCAGTGTGATGCTCCCTCAGTACTGCCCCATCCGCAGTGTGATGCTCCCTCAGTACTGCCCCATCCACAGTGTGATGCTCCCTCACCGCCGTCCCCATCCACAGTGTGATGCTCCCTCAGTACTGCCCCATCCGCAGTGTGATGCTCCCTCAGTACTGCCCCATCCACAGTGTGATGCTCCCTCACCGCCGTCCCCATCCACAGTGTGATGCTCCCTCAGTACTGCCCCATCCGCAGTGTGATGCTCCCTTAGTACTGCCCCATCCGTAGTGTGATGCTCCCTCAGTACTGCCCCATCGACAGTGTGATGCTCCCTCAGTGCTGCCCATCCACAGTGTGATGCTCCCTCAGTGCTGCCCCATCCGCAGTGAGATGCTCCCTCACCGCCGTCCCCATCCACAGTGTGATGCTCCCTCAGTGCTGCCCCATCCACCGTGTGATGCTCCCTCAGTGCTGCCCCATCCACCGTGTGATGCTCCCTCAGTGCTGCCCCATCCGCAGTGTGATGCTCCCTCAGTACTGCCCCATCCGCAGTGTGATGCTCCCTCAGTGCTGCCCATCCACAGTGTGATGCTCCCTCACCGCCGTCCCCATCCGCAGTGTGATGCTCCCTCAGTACTGCCCCATCCACAGTGTGATGCTCCCTCAGTTCTGCCCATCCACAGTGTGATGCTACCTCAGTTCTGCCCATCCACATTGTGATGCTCCCTCAGTGCTGCCCCATCCACAGTGTGATGCTTCCTCAGTACTGCCCCATCCGCAGTGTGATGCTCCCTCACCGCCGTCCCCATCCACAGTGTGATGCTCCCTCAGTACTGCCCCATCCGCAGTATGATGCTCCCTCAGTACTGCCCCATCCGCAGTGTGATGCTCCCTCAGTACTGCCCCATCGACAGTGTGATGCTCCCTCAGTGCTGCCCCATCCGCAGTGAGATGCTCCCTCACCGCCGTCCCCATCCACAGTGTGATGCTCCCTCAGTGCTGCCCCATCCACCGTGTGATGCTCCCTCAGTGCTGCCCCATCCGCAGTGTGATGCTCCCTCAGTACTGCCCCATCCGCATTGTGATGTTCCCTCAGTGCTGCCCATCCACAGTGAGATGCTCCCTCACCGCCGTCCCCATCCGCAGTGTGATGCTCCCTCAGTACTGCCCCATCCACAGTGTGATGCTCCCTCAGTTCTGCCCATCCACAGTGTGATGCTACCTCAGTTCTGCCCATCCACATTGTGATGCTCCCTCAGTGCTGCCCCATCCACAGTGTGATGCTTCCTCAGTACTGCCCCATCCACATTGTGATGCTCCCTCACCGTCGTCCCCATCCCCAGTGTGATGCTCCCTCACCGCCGTCCCCATCCACAGTGTGATGCTCCTTCACCGCCGTCCCCATCCACAGTGTAATGCTCCCTCAGTGTTGCCCCATCCACCGTGTGATGCTCCCTCAGTGCTGCCCCATCCGCAGTGTGATGCTCCCTCAGTACTGCCCCATCCGCAGTGTGATGCTCCCTCAGTACTGCCCATCCACAGTGTGATGCTCCCTCACCGCCGTCCCCATCCGCAGTGTGATGCTCCCTCAGTACTGCCCCATCCACAGTGTGATGCTCCCTCAGTTCTGCCCATCCACAGTGTGATGCTACCTCAGTTCTGCCCATCCACATTGTGATGCTACCTCAGTGCTGTCCCATCCACAGTGTGATGCTTCCTCAGTACTGCCCCATCTGCAGTGTGATGCTCCCTTACCGCCGTCCCCATCCACAGTGTGATGCTCCCTCAGTACTGCCTCATCCGCAGTGTGATGCTCCCTCAGTACTGCCCCATCCACAGTGTGATGCTCCCTCACCGCCGTCCTCATCCACAGTGTGATGCTCCCTCAGTACTGCCCCATCCGCAGTGTGATGCTCCCTTAGTACTGCCCCATCCGTAGTGTGATGCTCCCTCAGTACTGCCCCATCGACAGTGTGATGCTCCCTCAGTGCTGCCCATCCACAGTGTGATGCTCCCTCAGTGCTGCCCCATCCGCAGTGAGATGCTCCCTCACCGCCGTCCCCATCCACAGTGTGATGCTCCCTCAGTGCTGCCCCATCCACCGTGTGATGCTCCCTCAGTGCTGCCCCATCCGCAGTGTGATGCTCCCTCAGTACTGCCCCATCCGCAGTGTGATGCTCCCTCAGTGCTGCCCATCCACAGTGTGATGCTCCCTCACCGCCGTCCCCATCCGCAGTGTGATGCTCCCTCAGTACTGCCCCATCCACAGTGTGATGCTCCCTCAGTTCTGCCCATCCACAGTGTGATGCTACCTCAGTTCTGCCCATCCACATTGTGATGCTCCCTCAGTGCTGCCCCATCCACAGTGTGATGCTTCCTCAGTACTGCCCCATCCGCAGTGTGATGCTCCCTCACCGCCGTCCCCATCCACAGTGTGATGCTCCCTCAGTACTGCCCCATCCGCAGTGTGATGCTCCCTCAGTACTGCCCCATCCACAGTGTGATGCTCCCTCACCGCCGTCCCCATCCACAGTGTGATGCTCCCTCAGAACTGCCCCATCCACCGTGTGATGCTCCCTCACCGCCGTCCCCATCCAGTGTGATGCTCCCTCACTGCCGTCCCCATCCACCGTGTGATGCTCCCTCACCGCCGTCCCCATCCAGTGTGATGCTCCCTCACTGCCGTCCCCATCCCCAGTGATGCTCCCTCACCACCGTCCCCATCCACAGTGTGATGCTCCCTCACCGCCGTCCCCATCCAGAGTGTGATGCTCCCTCAGTACTGCCCCATCCGCAGTGTGATGCTCCCTCAGTACTGCCCCATCCACAGTGTGATGCTCCCTCACCGCCGTCCCCATCCACAGTGTGATGCTCCCTCAGAACTGCCCCATCCACCGTGTGATGCTCCCTCACCGCCGTCCCCATCCAGTGTGATGCTCCCTCACTGCCGTCCCCATCCACAGTGTGATGCTCCCTCAGTGCTGCCCATCCACAGTGTGATGCTCCCTCAGTGCTGCCCATCCACAGTGTGATGCTCCCTCACCGCCGTCCCCATCCGCAGTGTGATGCTCCCTCAGTACTGCCCCATCCACAGTGTGATGCTCCCTCAGTTCTGCCCATCCACAGTCTGATGCTACCTCAGTTCTGCCCATCCACATTGTGATGCTCCCTCAGTGCTGTCCCATCCACAGTGTGATGCTTCCTCAGTACTGCCCCATCCGCAGTGTGATGCTCCCTCACCGCCGTCCCCATCCACCGTGTGATGCTCCCTCAGTACTGCCCCATCCACAGTGTGATGCTTCCTCAGTACTGCCCCATCCGCAGTGTGATGCTCCCTCACCTCCGTCCCCATCCACAGTGTGATGCTCCCTCAGTACTGCCCCATCCGCAGTGTGATGCTCCCTCAGTACTGCCCCATCCACAGTGTGATGCTCCCTCAGTACTGCCCCATCCGCAGTGTGATGCTCCCTCACCGCCGTCCCCATCCACAGTGTGATGCTCCCTCAGTACTGCCCCATCCGCAGTGTGATGCTCCCTCAGTACTGCCCCATCGACAGTGTGATGCTCCCTCAGTGCTGCCCCATCCGCAGTGAGATGCTCCCTCACCGCCGTCCCCATCCACAGTGTGATGCTCCCTCAGTGCTGCCCCATCCACCGTGTGATGCTCCCTCAGTGCTGCCCCATCCACCGTGTGATGCTCCCTCAGTGCTGCCCCATCCGCAGTGTGATGCTCCCTCAGTACTGCCCCATCCGCATTGTGATGCTCCCTCAGTGCTGCCCATCCACAGTGTGATGCTCCCTCACCGCCGTCCCCATCCGCAGTGTGATGCTCCCTCAGTACTGCCCCATCCACAGTGTGATGCTCCCTCAGTTCTGCCCATCCACAGTGTGATGCTACCTCAGTTCTGCCCATCCACATTGTGATGCTCCCTCAGTGCTGCCCCATCCACAGTGTGATGCTTCCTCAGTACTGCCCCATCCACATTGTGATGCTCCCTCACCGTCGTCCCCATCCCCAGTGTGATGCTCCCTCACCGCCGTCCCCATCCACAGTGTGATGCTCCTTCACCGCCGTCCCCATCCACAGTGTAATGCTCCCTCAGTGCTGCCCCATCCGCAGTGTGATGCTCCCTCAGTACTGCCCCATCCGCAGTGTGATGCTCCCTCACCGCCGTCCCCATCCGCAGTGTGATGCTCCCTCAGTACTGCCCCATCCACAGTGTGATGCTCCCTCAGTTCTGCCCATCCACAGTGTGATGCTACCTCAGTTCTGCCCATCCACATTGTGATGCTACCTCAGTGCTGTCCCATCCACAGTGTGATGCTTCCTCAGTACTGCCCCATCTGCAGTGTGATGCTCCCTCACCGCCGTCCCCATCCACAGTGTGATGCTCCCTCAGTACTGCCCCATCCGCAGTGTGATGCTCCCTCAGTACTGCCCCATCCGCAGTGTGATGCTCCCTCACCGCCGTCCCCATCCACAGTGTGATGCTCCCTCAGTACTGCCCCATCCGCAGTGTGATGCTCCCTCACCGCCGTCCCCATCCACAGTGTGATGCTCCCTCAGTACTGCCCCATCCGCAGTGTGATGCTCCCTTAGTACTGCCCCATCCGTAGTGTGATGCTCCCTCAGTACTGCCCCATCGACAGTGTGATGCTCCCTCAGTGCTGCCCATCCACAGTGTGATGCTCCCTCAGTGCTGCCCCATCCGCAGTGAGATGCTCCCTCACCGCCGTCCCCATCCACAGTGTGATGCTCCCTCAGTGCTGCCCCATCCACCGTGTGATGCTCCCTCAGTGCTGCCCCATCCACCGTGTGATGCTCCCTCAGTGCTGCCCCATCCGCAGTGTGATGCTCCCTCAGTACTGCCCCATCCGCAGTGTGATGCTCCCTCAGTGCTGCCCATCCGCAGTGTGATGCTCCCTCAGTGCTGCCCATCCACAGTGTGATGCTCCCTCACCGCCGTCCTCATCCGCAGTGTGATGCTCCCTCAGTACTGCCCCATCCACAGTGTCATGCTCCCTCAGTTCTGCCCATCCACAGTGTGATGCTACCTCAGTTCTGCCCATCCACATTGTGATGCTCCCTCAGTGCTGCCCCATCCACAGTGTGATGCTTCCTCAGTACTGCCCCATCCGCAGTGTGATGCTCCCTCACCGCCGTCCCCATCCACAGTGTGATGCTCCCTCAGTACTGCCCCATCCGCAGTGTGATGCTCCCTCAGTACTGCCCCATCCACAGTGTGATGCTCCCTCACCGCCGTCCCCATCCACAGTGTGATGCTCCCTCAGTACTGCCCCATCCGCAGTGTGATGCTCCCTCAGTACTGCCCCATCCACAGTGTGATGCTCCCTCACCGCCGTCCCCATCCACAGTGTGATGCTCCCTCAGAACTGCCCCATCCACCGTGTGATGCTCCCTCACCGCCGTCCCATCCAGTGTGATGCTCCCTCACTGCCGTCCCCATCCACAGTGTGATGCTCCCTCAGTGCTGCCCATCCACAGTGTGATGCTCCCTCACCGCCGTCCCCATCCGCAGTGTGATGCTCCCTCAGTACTGCCCCATCCACAGTGTGATGCTCCCTCAGTTCTGCCCATCCTCAGTGTGATGCTCCCTCAGTTCTGCCCATCCACAGTGTGATGCTCCCTCAGTACTGCCCCATCCGTAGTGTGATGCTCCCTCTGTACTGCCCCATCGACAGTGTGATGCTCCCTCAGTGCTGCCCATCCACAGTGTGATGCTCCCTCAGTGCTGCCCCATCCGCAGTGTGATGCTCCCTCAGTACTGCCCCATCCGCGGTGTGATGCTCCCTCAGTGCTGCCCATCCACAGTGTGATGCTCTCTCACCGCCGTCCCCATCCGCAGTGTGATGCTCCCTCAGTACTGCCCCATCCACAGTGTGATGCTCCCTCACCGCCGTCCCCATCCACAGTGTGATGCTCCCTCAGTACTGCCCCATCCGCAGTGTGATGCTCCCTCAGTACTGCCCATCCACAGTGTGATGCTCCCTCACCGCCGTCCCCATCCGCAGTGTGATGCTCCCTCAGTGCTGCCCCATCCACAGTGTGATGCTCCCTCAGTGCTGCCCCATCCGCAGTGTGTTGCTCCCTCAGTGCTGCCCCATCCGCAGTGTGATGCTCCCACACTGTCGTCCCCATCCACAGTGTGTTGCTCCCTCACTGTCGTCCCCATCCACAGTGTGTTGCTCCCACACTGTCGTCCCCATCCACAGTGTGTTGCTCCCACACTGTCGTCCCCATCCACCGTGTGATGCTCCCTCACCGCCGTCCCCATCCACCGTGTGATACTCCCTCACCGCCGTCCGCATCCACCGTGTGATGCCCCCTCAGTGCCATCCTCATCTGCAGTGTAATGCTCCCTCAACGCCGTCCCCATCCGCAGTGTGATGCTCCCTCAGTACTGCCCCATCCACAGTGTGATGCTCCCTCAGTTCTGCCCATCCACAGTGTGATGCTACCTCAGTTCTGCCCATCCACATTGTGATGCTCCCTCAGTGCTGCCCCATCCACAGTGTGATGCTTCCTCAGTACTGCCCCATCCGCAGTGTGATGCTCCCTCACCGCCGTCCCCATCCACAGTGTGATGCTCCCTCAGTACTGCCCCATCCGCAGTGTGATGCTCCCTCAGTACTGCCCCATCCACAGTGTGATGCTCCCTCACCGCCGTCCCCATCCACAGTGTGATGCTCCTTCAGTACTGCCCCATCCGCAGTGTGATGCTCCCTCAGTACTGCCCCATCCACAGTGTGATGCTCCCTCACCGCCGTCCCCATCCACAGTGTGATGCTCCCTCAGAACTGCCCCATCCACCGTGTGATGCTCCCTCACCGCCGTCCCCATCCAGTGTGATGCTCCCTCACTGCCGTCCCCATCCACAGTGTGATGCTCCCTCAGTGCTGCCCATCCACAGTGTGATGCTCCCTCAGTGCTGCCCATCCACAGTGTGATGCTCCCTCACCGCCGTCCCCATCCGCAGTGTGATGCTCCCTCAGTACTGCCCCATCCACAGTGTGATGCTCCCTCAGTTCTGCCCATCCACAGTGTGATGCTACCTCAGTTCTGCCCATCCACATTGTGATGCTCCCTCAGTGCTGTCCCATCCACAGTGTGATGCTTCCTCAGTACTGCCCCATCCGCAGTGTGATGCTCCCTCACCGCCGTCCCCATCCACAGTGTGATGCTCCCTCAGTACTGCCCCATCCGCAGTGTGATGCTCCCTCAGTACTGCCCCATCCACAGTGTGATGCTCCCTCAGTACTGCCCCATCCGCAGTGTGATGCTCCCTCAGTACTGCCCCATCCACAGTGTGATGCTCCCTCACCGCCGTCCCCATCCACAGTGTGATGCTCCCTCAGTACTGCCCCATCCGCAGTGTGATGCTCCCTCTGTACTTCCCCATCGACAGTGTGATGCTCCCTCAGTGCTGCCCATCCACAGTGTGATGCTCCCTCAGTGCTGCCCCATCCGCAGTGAGATGCTCCCTCACCGCCGTCCCCATCCACAGTGTGATGCTCCCTCAGTGCTGCCCCATCCACCGTGTGATGCTCCCTCAGTGCTGCCCCATCCACCGTGTGATGCTCCCTCAGTGCTGCCCCATCCGCAGTGTGATGCTCCCTCAGTACTGCCCCATCCGCAGTGTGATGCTCCCTCAGTGCTGCCCATCCACAGTGTGATGCTCCCTCACCGCCGTCCCCATCCGCAGTGTGATGCTCCCTCAGTACTGCCCCATCCACAGTGTGATGCTCCCTCAGTTCTGCCCATCCACAGTGTGATGCTACCTCAGTTCTGCCCATCCACATTGTGATGCTCCCTCAGTGCTGCCCCATCCACAGTGTGATGCTTCCTCAGTACTGCCCCATCCGCAGTGTGATGCTCCCTCACCGCCGTCCCCATCCGCAGTGTGATGCTCCCTCAGTACTGCCCCATCCGCAGTGTGATGCTCCCTCAGTACTGCCCCATCCACAGTGTGATGCTCCCTCACCGCCGTCCCCATCCACAGTGTGATGCTCCCTCAGTACTGCCCCATCCGCAGTGTGATGCTCCCTCAGTACTGCCCCATCCACAGTGTGATGCTCCCTCACCGCCGTCCCCATCCACAGTGTGATGCTCCCTCAGAACTGCCCCATCCACCATGTGATGCTCCCTCACCGCCGTCCCCATCCAGTGTGATGCTCCCTCACTGCCGTCCCCATCCACAGTGTGATGCTCCCTCAGTGCTGCCCATCCACAGTGTGATGCTCCCTCTGTACTGCCCCATCGACAGTGTGATGCTCCCTCAGTGCTGCCCTTCCACAGTGTGATGCTCCCTCAGTGCTGCCCCATCCGCAGTGAGATGCTCCCTCACCGCCGTCCCCATCCACAGTGTGATGCTCCCTCAGTGCTGCCCCATCCACCGTGTGATGCTCCCTCAGTGCTGCCCCATCCACCGTGTGATGCTCCCTCAGTGCTGCCCCATCCGCAGTGTGATGCTCCCTCAGTACTGCCCCATCCGCAGTGTGATGCTCCCTCAGTGCTGCCCATCCACAGTGTGATGCTCCCTCACCGCCGTCCCCATCCGCAGTGTGATGCTCCCTCAGTACTGCCCCATCCACAGTGTGATGCTCCCTCAGTTCTGCCCATCTACAGTGTGATGCTACCTCAGTTCTGCCCATCCACATTGTGATGCTCCCTCAGTGCTGCCCCATCCACAGTGTGATGCTTCCTCAGTACTGCCCCATCCGCAGTGTGATGCTCCCTCACCGCCGTCCCCATCCACAGTGTGATGCTCCCTCAGTACTGCCCCATCCGCAGTGTGATGCTCCCTCAGTACTGCCCCATCCACAGTGTGATGCTCCCTCACCGCCGTCCCCATCCACAGTGTGATGCTCCCTCAGTACTGCCCCATCCGCAGTGTGATGCTCCCTCAGTACTGCCCCATCCACAGTGTGATGCTCCCTCACCGCCGTCCCCATCCACAGTGTGATGCTCCCTCAGAACTGCCCCATCCACCATGTGATGCTCCCTCACCGCCGTCCCCATCCAGTGTGATGCTCCCTCACTGCCGTCCCCATCCACAGTGTGATGCTCCCTCAGTGCTGCCCATCCACAGTGTGATGCTCCCTCAGTGCTGCCCATCCACAGTGTGATGCTCCCTCACCGCCGTCCCCATCCGCAGTGTGATGCTCCCTCAGTGCTGCCCCATCCGCAGTGTGATGCTCCCTCAGTGCTGCCCCATCCGCAGTGTGATGCTCCCACACTGTCGTCCCCATCCACAGTGTGTTGCTCCCTCACTGTCGTCCCCATCCACAGTGTGTTGCTCCCACACTGTCGTCCCCATCCACAGTGTGTTGCTCCCACACTGTCGTCCCCATCCACAGTGTGATGGTCCCTCACTGTCGTCCCCATCCACAGTGTGTTGCTCCCACACTGTCGTCCCCATCCACAGTGTGTTGCTCCCACACTGTCGTCCCCATCCACAGTGTGATGCTCCCTCAGAACTGCCCCATCCACCGTGTGATGCTCCCTCACCGCCGTCCCCATCCACCGTGTGATACTCCCTCACCGCCGTCCCCATCCACCGTGTGGTGCTCCCTCAGTGCCATCCCCATCTGCAGTGTAATGCTCCCTCACCGCCGTCCCCATCCGCAGTGTGATGCTCCCTCAGTGCCATCCCCATCCGCAGTGTGATGCTCCCTCACCGCCGTCCCCATCCACAGTGTGATGCTCCCTCACCGCCGTCCCCATCCGCAGTGTGATGCTCCCTCAGTGCTGCCCCATCCACAGTGTGATGCTCCCTCACCGTCGTCACCATCCCCAGTGTGATGCTCCCTCACCGCCGTCCCCATCCACAGTGTGATGCTCCCTCAGTGCTGCCCATCCACAGTGTGATGCTCCCTCAGTGCTGCCCATCCACAGTGTGATGCTCCCTCACCGCCGTCCCCATCCGCAGTGTGATGCTCCCTCAGTGCTGCCCATCCACAGTGTGATGCTCCCTCAGTGCTGCCCATCCACAGTGTGATGCTCCCTCACCGCCGTCCCCATCCGCAGTGTGATGCTCCCTCAGTGCTGCCCCATCCACCGTGTGATGCAGGGGGCGCATACAGTTGGGATCAGGGCCAATGACCCCATTCTCCACGACATACCCAAGGATAGCGAGCCAGGTGGTTCCGAACACACACTTGTCCCTGTTATAAGTAAGGTTCAGGGCTTTGGCCACTTGGAAAATCGGTGGAGGTTGGCGTTGTGATCCGACCAGTCGTGACCACAGATGGTGATATTATCCAGATAGGGAAATGTGGCCTTCAGTTGGCACTGTTCCACCATCCGGTCCATTTCCCTCTGAAAGACAGAGACACCATTCGTGACACTGAAGGGGACGCGCAGGAAGTGATAGAGCCTGCTGCCCGCCTCGAAGGTGGTGTAGGGGCGGTCCTCTGGGCGGATGGGGAGCTGGTGATAAGCGAATTTCAGATCTATTGTCGAGTACACCTTGTACTGAGCTATCTAGTTGACCATATCCGCGATGCGGGTTAGGGGGTACGTGTCAAGCTGTGTGAACCTATCGATGGTCTGGCTATAGTCCACGACCATCCTATTTTTCTGCCCAGTCCGAACAACAACCACCTGGGCCCTCCAAGGACTTGTGCTTGGCTCAATGATCCCCTCCCTGAGCAGCCGCTGCACCTCTGACTGAATGAAGGCCCTGTCCCCCACGCTGTACCTCCTGCTTTTAGTTGCCACAGGTTTACAGTCGGGGGTCAGGTTGGCAAACAGCGGTGGGGGAGGGATCTTGAGGGTGGAGAGGCTGCAAGTGGTGTCCGTAGCACGGCTGTTGGCATGGTGCTGGGTGGGATGTGTGGGTCGGTGTGTGTGTGTGTGGTCAGTAGCGGGGTATATGATGAAGTCCAACAAAATTGAGGATTTCTGACAGTGATTGGTGGGAGGGGCCCGTCATTCTCCATTGTCACACTTTCGAGATGGCTCTGGAAGTCCAGCCCCAATAGCACAGGCGCGCACAGTCGAGGCATGACCAGGAACGCAAAGTTCCGATATTCTGTGCCCTGCACCATCAATGTCGCTACACAACCCACCCGGATGTCTGTGGAATGCGACCCAGAAGCCAAGGTGACCCTCTGGCTTACCGGCCGTGTCACGAGTCCGCAGCGTTACACTGTGTCCGGGTCAATAAAACTCTCAGTGCTGCCCGTGTCAAACAGGCAGCTAGTCCTGTGCCCCTCCACCAGGATGTCCATCATTGACCTTGCGAGCTGGTGCGGGGCACTTTGGTCGAGGGTTACTGAGGCCAGAGTTGAACTGCTGTCTTGGTGCCCGGTAAACACCGGTGGGTCGGGGACGGGGCGATGTGGCGCTGACAAAGATGGTGGCCCCCATGCCTCACACGAGGTGGGCAGGCAAGATGGCGGCCCCCATGCCTCGCACGAGGCGGGCAGCCAAGATGGCGGCCCCCATGCCTCACACGCAGCGCTGCCCGACCCCGCTCGTGGTTTAGTCTTACAGACCTTGGCGAAATGGCCCTTCTTCCCGCAGCTGGAGCAGGTCACTGGACTGGAAATTAATAAAATTGATGCACCATCAATAACTCTCTGAGACATGAGGCGAGATATTGGCTTTTATTGACTGGAAGAAAGAACAAGCAGTAATTGACCACCATACTACATCCTGGAGACTGAGGGCAGGGCTCAAGCCTCAATCACCTTTATACCGGGGTCTGTGGGAGGAGCCACAGGAGCAGTCAGCAGGGGGGTGTGTCCAGGCAGGTATATGTAGTTCACCACAATACCCCTCATAATTTTGTATACTACTATCAAAATCTCCCCTTATTCTCCTGTGGTGGAATAAAGTCCTACCCTGTTAAGCCTTCCCTGATAACATTAGATCCTCAAGTCCCAGCAACGTCTTTCCTGTAGGAAGGTGACCAAAACTACACAAAATACTCCAAATTTAGCCTCTCCATCATCTTACAAAACTTCAACATACTCCTGTACTTTATATGTTGATTTATGAAGGCCAATGTACCCAAAGCTCTCTTTACCACCCTATTACCCATGCTACCACTTTCAAGGAATTAAGAATCTGTATTGCAAGATCCCATTGTTCTACCATACTCCTCAGTGCCCGGCCATTGACTGTGTAGGTTTCTTCCCCATTGCTCTCGGAATTCTGAACCAGTCACCCCTCTCACACCCCCTTCACATTCTGGAACTCTTTATGCTACCTTTTGTGTTATTGACACCTTCACAACAATTCTTTTTGCACTATCTCAATTTATACTTCGCCCCATTTCACTGTCTTTGGACTCCTTGCCCTACTTATGTTTGTATTTATTTCCACATATAGTATCATATTTTATCCATCCGCTACAGGCGAACAAGGAATTTTATTGCACCCTGGTGTTTATGATGGTAACCTTATCTGATTCTGAATTGGAGCTTACTTTGATAAGTATAATCTTATTACCCTGGTATGGATGGAAATTAAAAGAAGTGTGGTTGTTAGGGAGGTAGAGGGAGAAAATGTGTGTGTGAGAGGGAGGGGGAATAGAGAGATGGGACGAAAGAGAGTGAGAGAGAGAGACAGAGCCATACAGACAGAGACAAAGAGATTGATAGAGAGAATCAGAAAGAGACTGAGATAGTCAGAAATAATTTTTCCATTAGGTACTTTGTGCAGTAGTAAGTACAGTATCACGAACTTCAGATCCACAACACCACACTACATTCGGTTAAACACTATTTAAAATACAATACGCAATAAATACTAAAAATTATTGCATGTGATTTAAAATACAAATACACATAATATAACTGACTGTCAAAGATGCTATGCATACTATCTATTCAAAATTGGGTGTTAGGGAAGCAAATGGAAGAAGGCACAAAACTGGATAAAGCTTCTGACGCTGATAGGAAAGGACCTGCAGTGGTATCCAGATGGCACGAGGGTGCAATATGTGTGAAGTGTATGTGTGATGTCCTCTACTATTTGTTGAGCCTTCTTTATCGTCCGTCTCTGATAGATGCTGCTGAGTGATTCTTGTTCCTGGCCAATGATTTTACTACTTATCCTGACAATTCTGTGGAGGGGTTGATAAGTGCTCATTGCTCTGATCCATGCCATAATGTTGTAGGTTAATATTGATATAATGTATGGCTGGACCCGAGTTTCCATATCTTCCAAAGGAAAAATAGCCGTTGTAGGCACTTGGAGAGTATCAACCATATCTAATGGGCATAAATAAATGGATATGTAAATTCCTGAGCCCTGGTCAGAGGGTGACTGGTAATGGAACCAGAGGCTCCAAGCTCCAACTACTGGTGGACAAAGCTGTCATGTGAGACTCTAAGACCAGGCAAACCAACCCAAGTACAGTCTGGATCGACTGCCAGAAGCTATGTGACTCAATGCCCCACACATGGATCCAGGAATGCCTGTCTCTGTACAAGACACTAAGGACTTCATCAAGAACTCAATGGGCTACTGAAGGATAATGCTAGAAGTTAACTCAAAGCTATTAGCATAACTGACCATCAGATGTGGATTATTCTAGAGTAATGATCTACCCCCCCCCGCTATTCTGCATAGGCTTGAACCCCCTCAGGAGTGGATCTTGGTACAAGTTAAATAGTGGAGTGCCCATTAGCCACCTGGATGGCATCAAGCTGTATGCTAGAAATGAAAGAGACTTTGATTCACTAATCCACCTGACAAGGGTGTACAGCAGAGACGTCGGGATGTCATTTGGACTGCAGCTGGATGGTAGTGAAAAGAGCCAAACTCATCAAGACTGAAAGAGTCAAGTTACCTAAAGGACCTATACTAAACGTACAGGACAGCTACAGGTACCGGGGTTCCTGAAGGCGCATGGAAGCCATGATGAGGACACAAGAACGGCTGCAACATTCAAGAACCTCCAAAGAGTGAGACAGGTCCTAAAAAGCCAGCTGAATGGGAAGAACAAAATCAGTGCCATCAACACATTCACCCTACCAGTCATCAGATACCAAGCTGCAATAGTGTACTGGCCAAGGAACGAACTGGAAGCCGCTGGCATGAAGACCCAGAAATGACTAACAATACTTGGATGGTTTCAAGCACAGTCCAATGTCGAGTGACTATCCACTGGCCAGAATAAAGGAGGACAGCGGCTTGGAATTGTCAAGGCCACAGCCCTGGAGGAAATGTTAAACATGAGTATTTCAGGAAGATGGCCCCTAAGGATGACCTGCTAGGAGAATACCTCAGACAGCAGGCAGGGGATATGGAAATGGAAGCGGGTGAAGCACAGCTGATGGACCAGAGGACAAGCCACTGCATGAGATGTACCATTGCCAGATATCAGAGGTGGCTGACATAAGAAAGCCTGCCAATGGCTGGAAATGGCAGGGCTGAGGCACAACACAGAGGCGCTGCTCAAGGCTGCACAAGAGAAATAGAAGCAGGGGTCTGTCACGCGAGACAAGACCCAAGATGCAGACTGCGCAAGGAATCCACTGAAACCATCCAGCACGTAGTAGCCGCGTGCAAGATGCAGGGAGGGACAGCAAACACTGAAAGGCACAACCAAGCTGCAGGAACGTTCTTGCGGAGTATGGATTGGACACTCCCAAGTCCAAATGGGAAACACCTGAGAAGGTAGAGGAGAACAACAGAGCTAAGATCTTGCAGATACAGACTGATAAGCAGGTACTGGCCAGCTAACCAGACACAGTGGACTAAGAACAGAAGAAAGCAAAAATAATAGATGTGGCAATCCATGTGGAGCTGTGATACCTGGACTGCGAGAGTGGCTCCAACAAATCCCGGGAACTTGGTCCGGAAGAGTGCACTACCAGAAACAGCAAGGATACTGTGCCAAACCCTAAAGCTCCCAGGCCTCTGGTAGAGCGCCCGAGACTGAAGGAAAAATACACATACATACCACCTGTAAGGGGTGAGAAAAAATATATATGCACAAAACGATAGAAATCTAGAGAGAGAGAATGTAAGTGAATAGAGGAGAGAGAAATATACAACCAGAAGATTTAGGAGCAGAATTAGGTCATTTGGCCCATCGTGTCTGCTCTGTCATTAGATCACGGCTGATCTATTTCCCACTCAGCCTTAATCTCCTCCCTTCTCCCTGTAACTTTTCATACACTGACTCATCAAGAACCTATCAAACTCCACCTTAAATCCACCCAGTCACGGCCTCCACAGCAACAAATTGCACAGGCGCACCACCGTCTGGCTAAAGAAATTCCCCTAAACTGACATCCATCTATTCTGAGGCTGTGCCTTCTGGTCCAGACTCCCTCACTATAGGAAACATCCTCTCCACATCACTCTGTCTAGGTCTTTCAAATTTCAGTGGGTTTGAACCCTCTCCAATGTTAGCACATCCTTTTTTAGATAAGGAGCCCAAAACTGCTCACAATACTCTAAATGAGGACTCACCAGTGCCTTGTAAACAAGAGAAAGTCTGCAGACGCTGGAAATCCAAGCAACACACTCAAAACGCTGGAGGAACTCAGCAGGCCAGGCAGCATCTATGGAAAAGAGTAAACAGTCAATGTTTCGGGCTGAGACCCTTCAGCAGAACTGGAGAGGAAAGGTGAGAAGATAAAGGGCTGGAGAGGTGGGTAACTGATAGGAGAGGACAAAAGCCCATGGAAGAAAGGGAAGGTGGAGGAGTACTAGAGGGAGGTGATGATCAGGTGAGAGAGAGAAATGGAAACAAGGAATGGTGAAAAAGAGGGAGGGCCATTACCGGAAGTTCAAGAAATCGATGTTCGTGCCATCAGGTTGGAGGCTACCCAGATGGAATATAAGGTGTTGCTCTTCCAACCTGAGTGTGGCCTCATCGTGCCAGTAGAGGAGGCTCTGGACTGACATTCGTATCCTTGTTTTTATATTCTAGTTCTCTTGAAAAGAATGCTAACATTGCATTTGCTTTCCTCACCACTGACCCAACCTGCAAGTTAACCTTTAGGGAACACTGCATGAGGACCTTTGCACATCAGATTTATGAATTTTCTTCCTCTTTAGAAAATAGTTGGCCTTTTCATTTCTTCTACCTAAGTGCATGACTTTCCTTCTGCCACATATTTGCCCATTCTTTTAATCGATGTCCTGCTGCAGTCTCCCTGCTTCCTCAATATTACCTGCCCTCCACCTATCTTTGTCTTATCTGCATACTTGCCCAGAAAGCCATCAATGCCATCTTCCAAATCAAAGACATACAACATAAAAGAGTTGGCCCCAAAACTGACCCCTGCAGAACAACAACAGTTACCAGCAGACAACAAGATTAGGCCCCATTTATTCCCATTCTTTGCCTCCTGCCAATCAGCCAATGCTCTATCCATGTTAGTATATTTCTTGTAATACCATGAGCTTGTATTTTGTTAAATAGCCTCATGTCTGGCACCTTGTCAAAGGCCTCCTGAAAATGCAGTTCACAGCATCCGTTGATTCTCCTTTGACTATCTTGCCTGTTACTCCCTCAAAGAATTCCAACAGGTTTGTCAGGTGAGATTTTCTCTTGCGGAAACCATGCTAACTATGGCCTATTTTATCATATGCTTCGAACTACCCTGAAACTTCATCCTTAACAATTAACTTTAACATCTTCCTAACCACTGAGGCCAGGATAACTAGCCTATAATTTCCTTTCTTCTGCCTCCCTCCTTTCCTGAAGTGTGGAGAGACATTTATAATTTGCCAGTCCTCTGGAGCCATGCCAGAATCTATCAATTCTTGAAAGAATCAATATATGGAGATTGTTCCAATGTCCAAAATAAACGAGATGGCTGGAAATATTCAGCAGGTCTGGCAGCATCAGTAGAGAGAGACAATATTACAGCATTGATCCTCAGGCGGTAATTTGGTTTGTGCGTACTGCGTGACAGTGGCTTTTTGAAAGGTGCTATATGAATGCAGACTTTTGTTCTTATGGAGTCTTGTTGTGGATAACCCTGGCAGTGGACTGATCGATGTGGGTGTAGCTTAAAGACTGTGGGTCTTACAAAGAACAGCCATGTGCCCTGGTTGTCTCTCAATGACGTGTATGAGATGAGCATCACAAGGGAAGAGTATCTGCCGCTCACCTACTACCAGTTACCACAACCGGAGGACAATAACTGCAAACTTATGAACAAGGGAAAATCTGCAGATGCTGGAAATCCGAGCAACACACAGAATGCTGGAGGAACTCTGCAGGCCAGGCAGCAACTATGGAAAAGAGTACAGTCAACGTTTCAGGCTGAGACCCACCAGCCAGACTGCAAACTTGCTCTGTGTCAAGCGAAAACTGTTCTCTTTCTAATCTGTTAGAAAGCAAATTGTTCTTTTTATTCAAATATCTGCTTTAAATTGTAGTGACAAGCATTTCAAGTACTTCCAACTTAATCTGAAAGGGAGGGAGAGGAATAGGATGACAGAGAGGAAGAGAGAGAGTGTGTGAGATGGAATGAGAGAGAAGCTCCTCAGCCCCACTCCTCGCCCTTCTCCCCGTAACCTTTGATGCTGTGTCCTATCAATAATCTATCAATCCCTGCCTTAAATAAACCCAATGACCTGGCCTCCACAGCTGCCTGTGGTAACAAATTCCACAAATTTGCCACAAATTTCTCTAGTGAAACGAATTTCTCTGCATCTCAGTTTTAAATGGACACCTCTCTATTCTGAGGCTCTGCCCTCTTGTCCTAGACCCCCACCATGGGAAACATCCTTTCCACATCTCTGTCTAGCCCTTTCAACATTCAAAAGGGTGTTGCTCCTCCAACCTGAGTGTGGCCTTATTCCGACAGTAGAGGAGGCCATAGGCTGGCATGTTGGTATGGGAATGGGAAGTGGAATTGAAATATGGCCACTGGAAGATCCTGATGTTTCTGGCGGATGGAGCATAGGTGCTCGGCAAAGAGGTCTCCCAATCTACGTTGGGATTCACTGATATGCAGGAGGCCATGCCAGGAGCACCAGAAACAGTAGGTGATCCCAACAGACTCACAAGTGAAATGCTTTCACACCACTAAGGAACGTCTGGGGGTCGGAATGGTAGTGAGGAAGGAGGTGTAGGATAGGTGTAGCACATGTTCCGCTTGCAAAGTTGAGTGCCAGGAAGAAGATCAGTGGGGAGAGACAAATGGACAAGGGAATCCCATAGGGAGGGATCCCTGTGGAAAGCAGAAAGTTAGGGGGGAGGGGAGAAAGATGTGCTTACGGTGGAATCCCATTGGAGATGACAGAATTACAGAGAATTATGTGCTGTATGTGGAGGGTGATGGGGTGGTAGGTTAGGACAAGAGGAACCCTATCCTGGATGGGGTGAGGGCAGATGAGCGCAGAATGTAAGAATGCGGTTGAGGGCAGCGTTGATGGTGAAGGAAGGTAAGCCCCTTTCTTTGAAGAAGGTCATAAGATATAGAAGCAGAAATTAGGCCATTTGACCCATTGAGTCTGCTCCGCCATTCAGTCATGGCTGATACTTTTCTTTCCCTCCCCTTCCCCATTCCCAGACCTCCTCCCCGTAACCTTTGATGCCCTCTCCAACCAAGAACCTATCAAGTTCTGCCTTAAAAACACCCAATGACCCAGCCGCCTGTGGTAATAAATTACAAAAATTCACCACCATCTGGCTGAAGAAATTTGTCTGCATCTTGTTTTAAATTGATGCCCCTCTATCCTGAGGCTATGCCCTCTTGATCTTGACTCCTCTACCATGGGAAACATCCTTTCCACATCTAGTTGGTCTAGGCCTTTCAACATTCATATGTTTCAATGAGATCCCCCATCATTCTTCTAAATTCTAACAAGATCAGATGCAGAGCCATCAAACGTACCTTGTATGATAACCCTTTCATTCCCAGAATCATCAGTGTGAACCTCCTCTGAACCGTCTCCAATGCCAGCACATCTTTCTTTGCTGAGAAGCAAAAAAAAAAGTTCATAATACTCAAGGAGAGGCCTTCTCAGTGCCTTATAAAGCCTCAGCATCACATCCTTGCTCTTAAATCCAAGATCTCTTGAAATGAATACTAATATGGCATTTGCCTTCCTCATCACTGACTCAACCTGCAAGTTAACATTTAGGGTGGTTTGCACAAGGACTCTCAAATCCTCAAAATTGCGACTCAGATTCTTGGATTTTCTCCCCATTTAGAAAATAGTCTGCACATTTATTGCTTCTCATTTATTTCAAGCACCAAAGTGCATGATCATGCATTTTCCAATACTGTATTTCATTTGCCACTTTCTTGCCCATTCTCCTAATCTGTCTTAGTCTTTCTGCAACCTAGCTGTTTCCATCCACAACTGTACCTGCCCATCCACCAATCTTTTACCTGCAAACTAGGCAACAAAGCCACCTATACCGTCACCTAAATCATTGGTATACAGCTTAAAACGAAGTGGTCCGAACATCAACCCTTGTGGAATGCCACTTGCTACTGGCAGCCAGCTGCAAAAGGATTTTTTATTCCCACTCACTGCTTCCTACCCATCAGCCAATGCTCTAACCACGTTAGTAACTTTCCTGTAAGAACATGGGCTCTGAACTTGGTAAGCAGCCTCATGTGTGGCACCTTTCCAAAGGCTTTCAAAGAGTCCAAATGTACAACATCCTCTACATCACCTTTATCTATCTTACTTGTAACCTCCTCAAGAATTCCAACTGGTTCGTCAGGCAAGATTTTCCCTTGAGGAAACTGTGATGACTTTGTCCTATCTTGTCCTGTGTCACCAAGTACTCCATAACCTCATCTTCAAAACCACTGAGGTTAGGCAAACTGGTCTATAATTTCCTTTCTGCTGCCTCCCTCCTATCTTAAAGATTGGAGTGACATTTACAATTTTCCACTCCTCTGGCACCATGCCAGAGTCCAATGATTTTTGACAGATCAGTACTAATAACTCCACAGTCTCCACTGCTACCTCTTTCTGAACCCTAGAGTACAGTTTATCTGGAACTCTTAGGTCTTTCACCTTCTCCCTTGTAATAG
Source organism: Hemitrygon akajei (assembly GCF_048418815.1). Classification (NCBI taxonomy): domain Eukaryota; kingdom Metazoa; phylum Chordata; class Chondrichthyes; order Myliobatiformes; family Dasyatidae; genus Hemitrygon; species Hemitrygon akajei. The sequence continues at coordinate 194,782,527 of NC_133125.1, read as the reverse complement.
TAACTGCACACTTGGCTTCCCTCGCACCCTTCATCATCTGGCACACTGCTGGTGTCTTCCACAATGAAGACTGAGGCAAAATACTCATTTAATTCATCCGCCATCTCCTTATCCCCCATTGTTATTTCTCCAGACTCATTTTCTAGCAGCCCTATATCCACTCTTATCTCCCATTTATTTTTTACTTGAAAAAGCTTTTACTATCCATTTTTATATTGTTTGCTAGCTTACTTTCATATTTCATCTTTTCCCTTCTAATGATTCTTTTATTTGCTCTCTGTACGGTTTTTAAAGCTTCCCAATCCCTTATCTTCATTGTATGCCTTCCCTTTTGCTTTTACATTAGCTTTGACTTCCCCACGGTTGCACTGTATACCCATTTTGAGTATTTCTTTGTTTTTGGAATATATCTGTCCCACACCTTCCTCATTTTTCCTAGAAACTCACGTCATTACTGCTCTGCTGTCATCCCTGCCACAGCTCCTTCCAACTTACTCATATGAGTGGAGTAATTTCCAGTACTCTACTGAAGGAGGACATCTCCTTAGTTCTGGAATAAAAAGCCTCATTCTGAGAGCAGATGCAGTGGAAATGGAGGAATTGAGAGAAAAGGATGGCATTTTTACAAGTAACAGGGTGGGAAAAGGTATAGTCCAGGTAGCTGTGAAAGTCAGTAGGTTTATAAAAGTTATCAGTAGATAAGCTGTGTCTAGAGTTAGACACAGAGAGATTGAGAAAGGGGAGGGTTGTGTTGGAAGTGGACCAGGTAAATTTGAGGGCAGGGTGGAAGATGAAGGCAAAGTTGATAAAGTCAACAAGCTCTGCATGGGTTCAGGAAGCAGCACCAATATAGTCGTCAATGTAGTACAGGAAAAGCTGGAGAGTGATACAGTGTAGGCTTGGAACACAGACCGATCCATATAGTCGTCAAAAAGGCAGGAATAGCTGGGATCCATTGCAGTGCCCATGGCTACACCTTTTGTTTGAATGAAATGGGAGGAGCTAAAAGAGAAATTATTGAGAGTGAGGACCAGCTTTGCCAGATGGAGGAGAGTGGTGGTGGAGGGGAACTGATTGGATCTGGTGTCCAGAAAGAAATGGAGAACTTTGAGGCCTTCTAGTTGGGGATGGAGTTGTTTAAGGACTGAGCATCCACAGTGCAAATAAGATAATAGGGGCCAGGGAGGTGGAAATCATTGAAAAGATCAAGAGCATGTGAAGTGTTATGATGTAGGTTAGAAGAGACTGAACCAGGGGATAAAACTGAGTTGAGGTATGCAGATAGAATTTCAGTAGGGCAGGAACAAGCAGAAACAATGGGAGTTTCTTCCAATGACCACCTATTTTAATTCCACTTCCCATTCCCATTCCAACATATCAGTCCAGAGCCTCCTCTACAGAAGTGATAAGGCCACACTCAGGTTGAAGGAACAACACCTTATATTCAGCCTGAGTAACCTCGAACCTGATGACATGAACATCGATTTTTCAAACTTCCGGTAATGCCTCCCCCCTCTTTATCTCTTGCACCTATCATCTACTACTTTGTATTCTTTCCTCCTCTCCCACATCCTTCGTACTTTGACCTCATCTTTTTTCTCCAGTCCTGATGAAGGGTCTTGACTCAAAACGTCGACTGTTTAACTCTTTCCCATGGATGCTACCAGGCCTGCTGAGTTCCAGCATCTGCAGATTTTCTCTTGTTTATAAAACCCTGGTTCAGCTGCACCTGGAGTATTCCATACAGTTTTGGTTGCCTCACTATAGGACTGGTGTGGGTATTCGGAGAAGGGGTTTACCAGGATGCTTCCTGGACTGGGGGCATGTGCTGTAACAAGAGGCTGGACAAACTTGAGTTGTTTTCTCTGGAGCAGCAGAACCTGCTGATAGAGGTTCACAAGATTATGAGAGGCATAGATAGACTAGATAGTATCTTTTTGCTTGTGTTGAAAAATCTAATATCAGAGGGCATGCATTTAAGGAGAGAGAGGGTAATTTCAAAGAAGATGTGAGTGGCAAGTGTTTTACTGTGGCGAATGTCCGGAATGTGCTGCCTGGGGTGTTGGTAGAAGCAAATATATTAGGGACTTCTGAAAGATGTTTAGACAGGCACATGAATATGAGGGAAATCGAAGGATATGGACATTGTGTAGGCAGAAGGGATTAGTTCAGTTGGATATCTGATCAATAATTTAATTGGTCTGGTACACCATTGTGGGCCTGTTCCTGTACTAAAAAACTGTTCTAAATTTTATGTTCTATAGATATTTAAACAGAGAGATAGGAATGGAGAGGAGAGAATGAGTGTGGCAGATAGAGAGGGATGGACAGAAAGGTTGCGAATTAGGCAGAGAAAGTGGGATACGCTGTGGGAGCTGCAGAGATAAAGAAGTTTATGAGGGAATGTGTGATAGTTGTATCCGAGACAGAAGGTCTGAGGGGGCAGACTGATAATGTTGGAGATGGAGACTAAGGGAAAGAGGGAGAGAAATAGAGAAAGAGAGTGAGAATGGATTGTGGGAAGGACAGAAGTAGTTAGGGAATGAAAGAGAGATGAAATAAGAGATGGAGGTAGAGGGGAAAGAAAGGACAGAGTTCTGAGAAAGAGAGAGAGAGCAGGAGTCAGAGGGAGATAATTAAAATTGGAGAATGAGGGAGGTGGAGACACGAAACAGCTCTCTGCACTGTTGACTGCTCATCCTTTTGTGAATCCACATTGAACATCCTCTGTTTGCCAAGATTAGTCCTTGCCAGCCATCTCGGTTGCTAGGGAGACCAGATAAAGAATGGCATTGTCTTTGTAATCACCATAGCCCTGTTTTCCTTGCAATTCCAGTGAATCTCAGCAATCCTTGGCCTCCTTCTTTTCCGCACTTCACAGGGAATAACAGAGGCAATTTAAGGAAAACAAACCCGAGACAGAGGAAGGGGCACACTCCCAGAGAGGATGGTGAAGGAGATGGTGGGGGAGGTGAGGGAATAGTCTTGAGTGCTGTATATTGGGAAGGACATAGGGAAAAGATCTGGAAGGCGTGACTAACAGTTTTGTCATGTCAATGGGCTAGTAGAGACAAAATGGACCGAATGGCCACAAACTCTGCCAGTTACCACGTATTGCAGTCCAGGAAAATTCATGGTCAGGAGTCTGAGTTTATTTACTTTAATTTTCTCAGAAGGTTGAGGTGACTTGGCGTATCACCAAGCACGCTAACAAACTTCCACAGATGTACTGATGAAGTGTCTCAGCCCAAAATGTTGACTCTTTATTCCAATCCATAGATGATTCCTGACTTGCTGAGCTCCTCCAGCATTTTGCGAGGCTGTTGCTCTGGTTTTCCAGCACCTACTGAATCTCGTGCCTACAGATGTACTGTTGAATGTGCCTGACTGGTTGCATCACCGTCTCATATGGCTAATTTGAATGCACAGGAATGCAAGCAGCTGCAGAGAATAGCCAACCAAGCTCAATACATCTTGGCCATATCCCTCTCGGGCATCGGAAGTATCTACAGGAGGTGCTGTCTCAAGAAGTCAACATCGGTCATCGAAGATCCTCACCATCTGGGCCTTGCTATCTTCATACAGCTATCACTGGGCAGGAAATACAGAAGCCTGAAGTCCCCACACCAGGTTCAAGAACAGCTGTCATTTTGTTCTTGAACCAACAGACACTACCCTAGTCATACCTCGTATAGCAACACTACAAGTGACTACTTTGATCACTCTGCTCTAAAATGGATATTTCATTTTCAATTCTGTTCTTTCCTCTGAGAGTTATGTAAAATTGTGCTTAATTCACATTTTTCTTGAGAATGCTGCTTATCTGCTGCTATGTACCCATGATGTTGCTGCTGGTAAGTTTTCCATTGCACCTGTGCACATGCCAATAAACTTGACTTTGACTTTGATTGATGGTGCAGGAACTGGGATATGTAGAGATGATGGGCAATGGAGGGGAACCTTCAGGTGGCAGTGTTCCCCTGCCCCTGCTGCCCTTGTGCCTGGAAGATGTTTTTGGTTGTGGAAGTATTGTCATAGTAGGCTGGATGAGTAACTGTAGTGAATGAGAATCGGGTTTATTATTACTGACAAACGATGTGAAATTACTGGCAGCAAGACAGTTCTTCAGCCCATCACCCCTACTGGGGCATAGGCTGCTAACAATAGCTCACCAGAGTCCTCTGTCTTGGGCCAGTCTTTCAAATTGACCCCAGCTGTAGTCCATCTTCTAAAGCAAACACGAGGAAATCTGCAGATGCTGGAAATCCAAGCAACACACACAAAATGCTGGTGGAACACAGCAGGCCAGGCAGCATCTATAAGGAGAAACGCTGTCGACGTTTTGGCCCAAAACATCGACAGTGCTTCAGTCCTGACGAAGGGTCTCGGCCCGAAATGTCGACAGATATATAGATGCTGCCTGGCCTGCTGTGTTCCACCAGCATTTTGTGTGTGTTGCGTCCATCTTCTAAGATCTTTCCTCTCCCAGGGATGAGGTCTGTTGGTGTTTTGTAGCTCTGGGTTTTTACGAGATGGGGTTCCTAGCCTCATGCCCAACCCTCCTCCTTTTGTAACTGGGCTTGAGACTGTCTATGGAGAGCTTAGCAGTACAATGCAAAACATTAAAATATTATAAATTACAATGAAAAATAAAAAATAGGTAGAGCAAATAAAGAGCAAAAATACTGAGGTGGTATTCATGGGTTCATGGATAATTCAGAGATCTGATGCTGGAGGGGAAGAAGGTGTTCCTAAAATGTTGAATCTGGGTCCTTAAGCTCCTGTTCCTCCTCCCTGAGAGTATGTCCTGGGAGGCGGGTGTCCTTAAAGATGGATGTCACCTTTTGAAGATGTCTTCAATGCAGGGGAAGCTTGTGCTCATGATGGATCTGACTGAGTTTACAGCCATCTGCAGCCTCTTGTGATGCAGTGCATTGGCACCTCCATACCAGATGGTGATGCAACTAGTCAGAATGCTCTCCACGAGAAACTTGCTAATGTCTGTGGTGACATACCAAATCTCCTCAAACTCCTAGTGAAATTCAGCTGGAAGTGTGCCTTCTTTGTAATTGCACTGAACTGTTAGACCCAGAATAGAACTTAAGAGATGTTGACACCCGGGAACTTTGCTTACACTTTCCACTGCTGACCCCTTGATGAGAATGGTGTGTGTTCCCTTGACTTCCTCTTCCTGAAGTGCACGATTGGTTCCTTGCTCTTACTGATGCTCAGTGTGGAGGGGGAGCTGCTGAAGAATGTGTTTGGCATGTTGGCCTTCATCTGTCAAAGTATTTAATACAGGTACTGGGATGTCAAGATCATATTTTCAGTACAGTGTATTGTTCTGATCACCCTGCTATAGGAAGGATGTTATTAAGCTGGCAATAGTCCAAAAAATATTTATGAGGATGTTACTGGGAGCAGAGTTATATGGAGAGGCTGGCTATGTTGAGATTATTTTCCATGTGTGTGGAAGGCTGAGGGATGACATTATAAAGCTTTAGAAATCATGAGGTTCAGAGAGGAATAGCCACGATTTTCCCTAGGCAATGGGAGTCCAAAACCAGAGGGCACAGTTTATTGTGAGAGGAGCAAGATTGACAAGGAACCTGAGAGGCAGAAGGTGGTGGGTGTATGTTAACAAACTGCCAGAGGAACTCCAACAAAAACTACAACGATTTTTCTCTGAGTAAAGTGTGATAATCCCAAACCCAAAGCCAAACTCTTTGCTACCCAGTTTTCAACAAAATTTCATTGGCTACCTTAATAAGTTAGTCTGGGACAGGTTACTCAGGGGCTCATTGACTGATGTCTTCATCAGAACTCCTACTACTTATTCATAGGACTAATCAGTAAACTCCAAGACCTGAGCCTCAATATCCCCTTGTGCAATTGGATCTGGATTTCCTCACTTGTAGACCCCAGTCAGTCTGGTTTGGCAAAATCATCTCCTCACAATCTCCATCAGCAACAGGACTATATGCTTAGCCCCCTGCTCTACTCACTTTACACCTATGACTGTGTGGCTAAGTACAGCTCCAACACCATATACAAGTTTGCTGATGACCCAACTGTTGTGGGCTGTATCAAAGGTGGTAATGAATCAGCATACAGGAGGGAGATTGAAAATTTGGCTGGGGTGTAATAGCAACGATCTCTCACTCACTGTCAGTAAGACCAAGGAACTGACTGTAGACATCAGGAGAGGAAAACCAGAGGTCCAAGAGCCAGTGGTCATGGGAGGATCAGAGGTGGAGGGGTCAGTAACTTTAAATTCCTGGGTGTTACCATCTCAGAGGAACTGTCCTGGACCTAACATGTAAACATCATTTCAATGAAAGCAAGACAGTGCCTCTGCTTCCTCAGGAGTCTGCGGAGATTGGGCATGTCATTAAAAACCTTGGCAAACTTCTATAGATGTGTGGTGGAAAGTGTGTTGAGTGGCTGCATCATGGCCTGGTCTGGGAACACCAATACCTTTGAGCAGAAAATCCGACAAAAGTTACTGGATTCGACCCAGTGCATCACAGATAAAGCCCTCCCAACCGTCGAGCACATTTACATGGAACATTGCCGTAGAAAAGCATCATCCATCATCAAAGATCCTTACCACCCAAGCCACGGTCTTTTCTCACTGCTGCCATCAGGCTCTTGAACAAAAGGGGATAACTACACTTATTCTACTTCTGGTGTCCCCACACAATGACCTCACTGTAAGGACTATTTATCTCGTTATTTCATGAGCTCATTGTTTATTACTATTTATTTATATTTCCATTTGCAGTTTGTTTTTCATTGATCCTGTTTATAGTAACTGTTCTATAGATTTGCTAAGTATGCTTGCAGGAAAAATAATTTCAAGGTTGTATGTGGTGACATGATGTACTCTGATAATAAATTTTACTTTGAATTTAAGACCATAAGACAGAAGAGCAGAATTAGGCCATTTGGACAATAAAATCTGCTGCACCACTCGGTCTTGTCTGATTTTGTTTCCCTCTCAAATACATTCACCTGCCCTCTCCCTGTAACCTCTGATGCTCTTACTAGTCAAAGGCCTATCAACGTCCACTTTAAATATACCCAATGGCTTAGCCTCCATAACTTCCTGTGATAATGAATTCCACAGATTCACCACCCTCCGGCTAAGGAAATTCCTGCTCATCTCTGTTGAAAAGGAGATCATTCTGAGGCTGTGCCATCTAGTCCTAGACTCTCTCACTATTGAAAACATCCTCTCCATGTTCACTCTATCCAGGCCTTTCAATGGACTCTCCCTTCCTTTCACTGTCTTGTAAAGCGTGTCATTAATGTTCTGTGTTTAGGTATATACCTACCTGCCTGTGATGCTGCTGCAAGCAAGTTTTTCACTCTACTTGTGCACATGACAATAAACTTGAGCTGACCTGGAAGGGCAGAGCCTCCCACAGATGGGGCAGTGTCTCCTGATGGTATGCTCTTTCCATTACTGAGACAGAGCTGCTTTGTGCTCTGGGTGTACTCCAGGTCCCTTACACCATCCAACCTTGCCCCCTCTGTTCTGAGTGGATATGAGCCAATGGCCTGAATGGCTTTCAAACTGATATCAAGCCTCTGAGGCATGCAGTTCGGGGTCCAGTCATTGGTGACAATACTGAAGATCGAAGTCCGAAGTTAAGGCCCGAGGAATCCCTGAGTCTGTGAGTCTGCATGTCCACTGGAGAGGTCAGAGCCCCGACATCTGGGAGTCTGTGAGTCCACTGGAGGTCCTGAGGCGGCCTGCCCTTGGGTTGGGGGCCTTTCTGTATGTGTGTGGAAAGTAGGGAGGAAGGCATCTTGTTTTTCCATTGCTTTGTCTTGTTGCTATTGATTGCTCAGCTTAAATTTGTGAGTATCCTATGTGTCAGCGGGGTACAGGCGCAAAGCTTACCAAAGCAGCGGGGCCTGGGTCCTAGTGCAGGGGGTGTCTTGGTGTTTGGACAATTTATACACCAGGCCAGAGGGACATTACCCTGCTCTCAGTGGGACTAAGGCTGACGCTGTGTCCTGCTCCGGGCCTTGTGTCTGCGACATTCATGATGATTTGCCCTGCCGTGTAATGAACTGAGGCTGACGCTGTGTCCTGCTCCGGCTGCTCTGAGCTTCAGGTCTAGGGAACTCACTGTCGTCCTGAATGCTGCTGCTTGCTATTTATTATTGTTAGCATGAATTATGAATTTTTTCTCTCTGCACTGGGTGTTGGTCTTTTTTTTAAATTGGGTTATTTTGGGTTTCTTGTCTTGTGGCTGCCTGTAAACAGATGAATCACAAGGATTTATAATTTATATATGCTTTGATAATTAAGTGCACCGAGAACTTTGACCTATGTTAGCGATGGAATGTGTGGCAACAATTGTCCCCAGAACACATCCTTAGGTTGTGTTGGTTGTTAATGCAAACAATGCATTTCACTCTATGCTTCGATGTACATGATGAAAAATTGAACCTGAATTTGAAGAAAGGGAAGACCTCAAATGTGAGGGCTGATTGATAGGTTCGTGGCCTAAGGTAGAAGGATTCAATTTTAGAAAACCTAGCACATTTATTTTTCAACATAGTCCCCTCCTACATTTACACACTTAGCCCAGCGGTTGTGGAGCATATGGATCTTGGACCTCCAGAAAGTGTCCACAGCAGGGGTGATTGATAAGTTCATGGCCTAACGTAGAAGGAGATGAGTTATCATATACATATGGGCATATAGTATGTAATCATATACCTCCACCATATAGCGATCATGACTATGATTATATTCTTTCACCGTGGAGTGAGATATCGACTGCTCTAATCCTGAGCTCATTTTAAATTCCTCCACAGCAAATGTCCAAGTTGAGTTTATTGTCCAATAAATAAATTTATTGAGACATTAAACTCTGGAGTGAGAATATAGATAATTCAATTAATTTTTACTCCAGCTCAGTGCTCAGTGGTGTTGGAAGGACTGTCTTTGTGAAACAATGTGGGGTGGACCCACTGGACTTACCTCAATCTACAGGGAAACTCTCTGACTAAATACATCTGGGGTCCAGGTCTGTAGCTCCCTAAACTTGGCCAAAGTTAAAGTCAAGTTTATTGTCAAATGCACACGTACACCAACGAGGACATCCTCTAAAGGCGATGCCTCAAAGAAAGCGGCATTAAGGACTCTCTCCTTCTAGGACAAGCCCTCTTCTTGTTATTACCAACGGGGGAGGTTGACAGGAGTGTAAAATCTGACGCTCAGTGTCTTGGGAACAGTCTCTACCCCTCCACCATCAGTTTTCTGAATGGTCCATAGGCCGCCAACAGCAGCTCGCTTTGACCAGGGCCGAAGGTTGATCGGCCCTCTAGCTTCCGCTTTCACCACCTCTTCATAGGTCTTCTCAGCAAAGATCCGTCTTCTCTCAGGGAAGATATCTTTGGAGCTTCTGTTGCCATTTCTGTAGCTCTGGGTTTTTACAAGATGGGGTTGCTAGCACTATGCACAACCGTCCTGCTTTTGCAGCCGGGTTGGGACCGTCCATGGAACATTACCTTGCTATTCCTCTTTTGCACCGTCTCTCTCTCTCAGTCTAATCTACCTATTATTGTAACATATAGTATTATGCCTTGCACTGAATTGCTGTCAGAAAACATATGTCAGTGATAATAAACCTAATTTTAATTCTGACCATGCACAGATGCAATGAAAAACCAGCATGAAGCATCAGATAAACAGCATTCACAAGAAGACATAAATTATACACCATTTTACAAGAAAAATACAGTTAGAATAAAAAAGCAATATCCATTTTAGTGTAAAGAGATCACATTGGTCATATATAAAAAATAAAAGAGAGACGAGAGTAGATATCGGACCACTAGAAAGTGAGGTCGGGGATATAATAACGGGGGACTTGGAACTGGCAGATGAACTAAATGAGTATTTTGCGATATTCTTCACCGTGGCACACACTAGCAGTGTGCCAGGTGTTGGATGAGAAGTGAGTGCAGTTACTATCACAAGGGGGAAGGTGCTCAAAAAGATGAAAGACCTAAAGGTACATGTCACCCAGACCAGATGAACTGCACCCTAAGGTTTTGAAAGTGGTAGCAGCAGAGACTGTGGATGCATTAGTAATGATCTTTCAAGAATTATTGGACTCTGGCATGGTGCAAGAGGTCTGGAAAATTGCAAATGTCACTCCACTCTTTAAGAAAGGAGGGAGACAGCAGGAAGGAAATTATAGACCAGTTTGCCTGTCCTCAGTGGTTCGGAAGATGCAGAAGTCAATTATTAAGGGTGAGGTCATGGAGTATTTGGTGACACAAGACCAGATAGGACAGAGTCAGCATTGTTTCCTTAAGGGAAAATCTTGCCTGACAAACCTGTTGGAATTCTTTGAGGAGATTACAAGTAGGATAGATAAAGGGGATACAGAGGATGTTCTATATTTAGATTTTCAGAAGGCCTTTGATAAGGTGCCACACATGAGGCTGCTTCCCAAGTTAAGAGCCCGTGGTATTATAGGAAAGTTACTAATATGGTTAGAGCATTGGCTGATTGGTAGGAGGCAGTGAGTGGGAATAAAAGGATCCTTTTCTGGTTGGCTGCCATGACTAGTTGTGTTCTGCAGGAGTCGGTGTTGGGACCACTTCTTTTTATGCTGTATATCAATAAGTGAAATGATGGACTTGGCTTTGTTGCCAAGTTTGCAGATAACACAAGATTGATGTAGGGGGCAGGTAGTGTTGAGGAAACAGGAAGGCTGCAGAAGGACTTAGGAAAATAGGCAAGAAAGTGGCAAATGAAATACAATGTTGGAAAGTGATTGGTCATACAATTTAGAAGAAAGAAATCTGCAGACAATTTTCTAAACAGGGAGAAAATCCAAAACTCTGAGATGCAAAGGGATTTGGGAGTCCTTGTACAGAACACCCTAAAGGTTAATTTGCAAGTAGAGTCTTTTCAAGAATACAAGAGCAAGGATGTGATGCTGAGGCTTTATAAGGCACTGGTGAGGCCTCACCTTGAGTATAGTGAACTGTTTTGGGCTCCTGATCTAAGAAAAGATGTGCTGGCATTGTAGGTGGACCAGAGGAGGCTCACAAGGATGACTCTGGCAATGAAAGTTTCAACTTTACTGGCTAGGAGAGCTATCTTGCTATATTGGAAAGACTCTAATCTGCCTACTCTTTTTATTGGCTCTCCTTCATTATGTCATGTCTAAGCTTGGAGAAAATTAGAAGCCGGACATTTGATACATCTTTTAATTTTGAACAAGTCTGGCGACCCTTTATTCAATATTTTCATATGATTTAATTTATTTTTTATTTATTTATTTTTCTTTATTCTCTTTGGGGAAAATCCTTATCCATGAAGGTTCAGAGATGACTGGAAGGACGTTTTATTTCTCTTTCTCTTTTTTCTAATTTTATCCTCAAATGGACTGCCCAATCTTTCTTTTCCTTTTTTTTTGGTTTTAGTTTAGTTAGTGGGGTTTTTTTTTTCCCTTTATCAAATAAAATTTCCAATTTTTTTATGATTGTTATGAGGAGTTGTAGTTTTTTGACTATATTGTATATATAACAGCGTAACATTTTACCTATCTGATCTTAACAATATATACTTTCTGTTTTTTTATTGCTGTTTATATGTCTCTTGTATTATCTGTTTGCTAAACTTCTCCTCTGATTTGTATATTCTTTATTGGAAAATCAATAAAAACATTGAAAAATGAAATGGCAATGAAAGGAATGTTCATATGAGGAATATGAGGTATCATATGAGGAATGTTTGTTGACTCTGGGCCTGTACTTGCTGGAAGTATGAGGGGGATCTCACTAAAATATTTCAAATGTTGAATGGCCTAGACAAAGTGGATATGGTAAGGATATTTGGAGGGGGAGTCCAGGATGAGGGGGTACAGCCTCAGGTTAGAGAGGCGTCCATTTAAAACAGAGATGCAGAGAAATTTCTTGAACCAAAGGGTGGTGAATTTGTTGCCGCGTGCAGCTGTGGAGGCCAGCTCGTTGGGTGTACTTAAGGCAAAGCTTTATAGTTCTTGTTTGAACATGGCATCAAAACTTACAGGGAGAAGGCCAGGGAGCAGAAGTGAGGAGGGGTAGAAAAAGGATTAACCATGACTGCATGGCAGAGCAGACTTGATGGGCCAAATGGCCTAATTCTGCTCCTATGATCTTATATTTCTGCTATTCTGTGCTAGCAACTAGGGTTGTGCTGGTTGGTTCAAGAACCTGATCTTGGTGGGGAAGTAGCTGTTCCTGACTTGGTGGTGTGGGACCTCAGGCTTCTGTTCCTCCTGACGATAGATCTGAGAAGATGGCCAGGCCCAGGCTAGTGGGAAACTTTGATGATGGACGTTGTCTTCTTGAGGCAATGCCTCCTGTGAATACTACCGACGATGAGGACGAATGTGCCTTGATGTATTGGGCAGAGCCCACTATTCTCCTTAGCTTCTTACATCCCTATGCAATTTCTCTTCGACTCGAGGACAAGAGGTCTACCTTAGCCTGACCTTCATATCTCTCTGTGGTAGAGAATTCAAATGGTTTCCAGCCTCATTAATGTTCATTGGTATCTATCACCTTAGAGTCATTGTCTGGCCTAACCTTTCATTCCCTTAATGTTAACAAATCTTCCTAAACCATAGGTGTATAGTGGGTATCCTTTTCCCAGGGTCGAAATGAATACTAATAGACAGGGTGCATTTAAGCTGAGAGGGAAAGTTCAAAGGAGACGTGTGGGGCAAGTTTTTTTATACAGAGAGTAGTGAATGCTAATTTGCTGCCAAGGGTGGTGATAGAGACAGATGCAATAGAGTCATTTGGATAGACATATGAATATGCAGCAAAAGGAGGCCGTGGACAATGTGCAGGCAGAAGAGAATAGATGTCATTAACTTAACTTGGGACAGTATTGTGGATCAAAGGGCCTGTTCCTGTACTATATTGTTCTGTATCATGTTCAGCAGTATCGTGAAGGATCCCACCCACCCTGCTCGTGGACTGTTTGTCCCCCTCCCATCAGGGAGGAAGCTACGCAGCACCCACGCCAGGACCACCAAAGTCAAAAACAGTTACTTCCCTCCAAGCCATCAGGATGGAAAGCGTGCAAGGAGCTGTCCGGATTCGAACCTGGGACCATTTGTCTCGAAATCCATTGCTGATGTCGCTATACCACTAGCCAGCTAAGACCCTTCCTCAGGACTTGATGAACAGTCTTAGTCCAAATCATCAATTTGTTATTCCCCTCCATTGATGCTGCCTGACCTGCTGGGTACGCCCAGCATTTTGTGTGTGTTACTCTGGATTTCCAGCATCTGTGGAATCTCTCAGGTTTATATTTATTGTGGTTCTTTTTAATTTTTTTTATGCTGCATCAGTGATTCCACCCTCAGTGGCCACTTTATTAGGTACACCTGTACATCAGCTCATTAATGCAAATATCTAATCAGTCAATCATGTGGCAGCAACTCAAAACATAAAAGCATGCAGACATAGTCAAAAGGTTCAGTTGTTGTTCAGACCAAACATCAGAATGGGGAAGAAATGTGATCTAAGTGACTTTGACTGTAGATCGCTTGCTGGTGCCAGATGGGCTGGTTTGTGTATCTCAAAATGCTGATATTCTGGGTTTTTCACGCTCTGGAACTTACAGAGAATGGTGTGAAAAAACAAAACACATGCAGTGAACAGCAGTTCTGTGGATGAAAATGCCTTGATAATGAGAGGGGTCAGAGGTGAATGGCCAGGCTGGTTCAACAGTAACTCAAATAACCACACGTTACAACAGTGATGTTCAGAAAGGCATCTCTGAGCACACGTCAAACCCTAAAGTGGATGTGCTACAGCAGCAAAAGTCCACACTATGTTCTACTCCTGTACCTAATGAAGTGGCCACAGAGTAAATGTTTTATATTGCTGGGTCTCAACCCTGGAGCTCCCCCATCATAACTATCAGCACCCTCAGGAATATGGTTGAAGTCCGATCGCAAACCAGAGAACATCTGCAGATGCTGGAAATCCGATCAACACACACAAAATGTTGGAAGAACTCAGCCGACTAGGCAGCATCTAGGAAAAGGGTATAGTCGATGTTTCGGGTCAAACCCTTTCAACAGGGCAGAGGGTTTTGGCCCAAACTGTTGACTGTACTCTTTTCCTAGATGCTGCCTGGCCTGCTGCTTTTCTCCAGCATTTTGTGTGTATGACCATCACCACTCCATCCCACCAACCCCAACCTTCTTATGAAGAATCAGGGAGGAATAGGAAGTGAATGGTAACCTAACTGGTCCCCCCCCGCGCTTACTGTCAACCATGAGATACAGACACCCATCACCTGGTTTTACACCGGATGAGCCTCTGGGGAAGTTTAAGCCCAAAGATCCACTCGATCCCATGGGATTCCCAACCCAGGTTTGAAATCTTCAGCTATATTTAAGGATGTGAAGTCTTTGGAGCGGGTGCAAAGCAAGTTGGTCAGGATGCTGTTTGGATTAGAAAGCACGATCTAGTAGGAGAGGTTGGACAAATTTGGGTTATTCTCTCTGGAGTGGACGTAGAGGCTGAGGGGAGATCTGATAGAGGTTTATAAAATTTTGAGAGATATGGATTGGGGTGAGAGTCAGAATCTTTTGCACAACCTTCAAATAAATGCCTAGTACTACACGGCTTAGTTTACAATGTGTGGTGCAAGTTTTTTCTTACATTTAAAGTGTTGGCTACATGGAAAGTTGGTGGAGGCAGATACGATAGAAGGATTTAAGGGGCTCATACATAGAAACATAAATCAGTGGAGAACAGAAGGATATGGACCATATGCAGGCTGAATGGATTAGGTATCATCATCTTTTAGGGTGGCAGGGTGGAGATACATCTCTACCAAAGGAGATATAAAGTGCTCCTTCCTTCCGCCAGTCTGCAGGCCACCCTCCGGCGAGGTGTAACACCTGCTGAACCCCCAATCAGGGTCATATGAAGCCATGGAGCAGGTGGTGGATGGTCATATGAGCAGCTAAAGCATATCACAAGTCCTGGTTATGTGACCACTGACGCCAGGCAGACAACCTCTGAAGAGTATTGATAATGGCTGGGTCGCCCATCTTGGAAAGACACTGCAAAAGAAGGCAATGGCAAACCACTTCTGCAGAAAAAGTTTGCCAGGAACACTCATGCTCGTAGAAAAGCCACAATCGCCCACTTCATATGACA
The DNA here is from genome assembly GCF_048418815.1 of Hemitrygon akajei. Classification (NCBI taxonomy): domain Eukaryota; kingdom Metazoa; phylum Chordata; class Chondrichthyes; order Myliobatiformes; family Dasyatidae; genus Hemitrygon; species Hemitrygon akajei. The sequence continues at coordinate 194,767,317 of NC_133125.1, read as the reverse complement.
TGGCACATAACGAACAAATCATCATCTCAATGAGTTTGGCACCACATTGTGGGCTGAAGGGCCTGTTCCTGTGCTGTACACTAGGTCTAAACTCCAGGATTAAAACATAGAACGTAGACCATTGTTATGGCATCAGAATAGATACAAAAGCAACATTTAAGAGACATTTAGACAAACATATGAACAAGCAGAGAATGGGGAGGGGGAGATATAGAACTTATGCAGGCGGGTGGGATTAGTTAGGTTGCCTTCATGGTCAGTACACACAATGTGGGCCGAAAGGCGTGTTCCTCTGTTGTCCTGTTCTGTGTTCCATATTCTATGCTCAGCCTAGCCAACTGGGAGCTGTCTGAATTTCAGCTTCTCTCCGCCTTCTTCCTTAGCCCCGGCAGGAGGAGCGATGGAGTGCAGATCCCAGGAGTGGAAGGGTGGCGCCCCACCACCCCAACACCGACACACACACACACACACCACTTTTTCCCTGGGTCCTACAGTAGTGCAGCAGCATCTGACAATGCCTAATCAACCCTCGTAACACGCACAATAGCATTCTAAAGCTGAAAGGCTTCGACCCCAGTACCGTTGGGGCATTATCTGGCCAATCCTTTCCCCTGCATACCTTACCCTGATGCACAGCACGATCCCAGAAGGAGAAATGACTCATCTCACCCCAGTGACCCCGCCACGTGGACTCCGCGCACTGGTCGTGGCTGTTCAGCCCCGAGGAACGCGCCAGAAAGGGAAGAAAGTCAGCTTTCACCCAGCCCTTAACAGACAAGAAGAAAAAAAATAACAGCGGATAAAGCGGAACCTTTTCTGCGACCTTCTCATTTTGGGACCGGCCAGATGATTTCATGAGTTCAATCTGGGACGAGGAATTAGAAGGTTTGTTCCTCAAAGAGCAGCTGACGTCGCCAGCCATTTTATCCTGGGGCGGGACGGCTGCTAAATATAGTGGGCGAGGGCGTGGCAGAGGGAACCTGAGGTGGGTGGGGGCAGCATCTGGCTGCGGGATAGTGGTGTGAAAGTTCCCCTCTCCCCGGACGCGGGTCAGGCTCTGAGGTAACGCTGATCAGCGGACCGTGAGTTGGCTGGGCTCCGGGGGTGTGTGTATGTGTACGCACTACTCCCTGAGTCATTCTGGGGCAGCCGTGTTCGAGTGCGCTGAGATCATGGACAAGTTCACTGATCTCCCTCTCCAAACTGCCTTGATCCCCAGGAGGGAGAAGGGAATAAGACCACAGGAGCACAATCAGCCCATCCAGTCTGCTCCGCCATTCCATCATGGCTAATTTATTTTCCTTCTTAGCCCCATACTGTCACCGTCTCCCCATAGGCTTTAAACACCTTTACTAATTGAAAACCATCAACCTCCACTTTAAATATACTTGGCCTCCACAGCCATATGTGGCAATAAATTCACAGATTCACCACCCTCAACTCTGTTCTAAAGAGATGTCCTTGTATTCTGAGGCTGTGCCCTTTGGCCCAGGAGTTTCAAACTACTGGAAATATTCTCCACGTCAATTTATCTAGGCTCCTCCCCGTCGTCCCTCTAAACTCCAGCGAATACAGGCCCAAAAACATAAAAATGCTGTCCATTCGTTAACCTTTTCATTCCAGTGATAATCATTGTGAATCTCTGCTGCACAATGCCAACACATCCTTCCTTAGATAGGGGCCTAAAACTGCTCACAATACTCCAGCGACGACAGGCAAAGACACTTTTCATACATTCCTTTCCGAGTCTTGTGGCTTCACGATCTCTCTGAGTGCCTCCCTTTATGTAATCCTCTCCTGCTATTCTGGGCAAAACAGACAATGTACCTCTCCCCAACATCTTCTTTCCTCCCGCTATGTTCCAGCCCATCATTTCTCTCTGGTGACCTTGATTCCCTTTCTCCCATGGTTCATTCTCTTCTATCAAATTCCTCCTTCTTCAGCCCACCTCTTCTCCTGATCCCCTCCCAGCTTCTTAGTTCATCACCCACCCACCTTCATATTCTGGCTTCTTCCCCCTTCCTTTCCAGTCCCGATGAAGGGTCTCAACCCAAAACGTAGACTGTTCAATCCTCTGGTGTTTCCCCCCCCCTCCCCCTTTCTTTCTCCCGAGGCCTCCCGTCCCATGATCCTTTCCCTTCTCCAGCTCTGTATCACTTTCGCCAATCACCTTTCCAGCTCTTAGCTTCATCCCACCCCCTCCGGTCTTCTCCGATCATTTCGCATTTCCCCCCTCCCCCCACTACTTTCAAATCTCTTACTATCTTTCCTTTCGGTCAGTCCTGACGAAGAGTCTCGGCCTGAAACGTCGACATTGCTTCTCCCTATAGATGCTGCCTGGCCTGCTGTGTTCCACCAGCATTTTGTGTGTGTTACTGTTCAATCCTGTCCATAAATGCTGCCTGACCTGCTGAGCTTCTCGCGTATTTTGTGTGTGTCGTTCATCACCTCCAGCATCTGCAGAATCGCTTGTGTTTAGGAAATGCGGGCCTTGGCACTGATTCCCAGAACTCAAAGCATAAGAATGAAAGATTTCCCTGGGACTGCGGTGCTGGAAACTGAAGCAATAAACCTATTTGCTATTCAGTGAGATGTAAACTGCAGATTATTACAGTAATGTCTCCTTCTGTCTGTTTATGTAGAACCCACGCTGTGAAAACACACACCCCATCGGTTGCTCTGCAGAAGCATTTTATTATCTCAGGGATTACATCATTTCAGGTCCCCGCACCCCAGAGTCATATTAATAATCCTACCCCATCACCCTGCTCCCCATCTCCTCATCGACAAACCTTTTTGTCTTCTCATTGCTAAAGGCTTTATTTTGCACTGAGATCTCCATAGCCAGCCTCTCTTGCTGTGGGAAGAGCTGACCGTCTTCTCCTGCTTTTGAAGGTCCCTCAAAGAGGAGGGGGGTGCTGCTTGTGTGAACTGCAGGCACCCGTGGGTTGCAGGAGAGATTAGATTATCTTTATTTGCCGCATGTACATCGAGCACACAGTGAAATGCATCATTTGTGTCAATTACCGACACAGTCCAAGGATGTGCTGGGTCGCAGCGTGCAAATGTCACCACACTTCTGGCACCATCATAACATGCCCTCACTTTACTAACCCGTATGTGTTTGGAATTTGGGAGGAAACCGGAGCACTCGGAGGAAACTCACACAGTCACAAACAAGGAGAAGGAACAAACCCCTTACGGGCAGAAACTGAATATTGATTGCTGGCGCTGTAATAGTGTGAGGTTAAAACTATACCTGTGTGCCATCTCTATGTGCACAAAACAGTGTAACATAGAAAATTACTATAAATTACAATAAGAAATGTATAAATAAATATTGCAAAAAGAGAGCACAATAGTGTTCATATGCTGATGGACCATTCATAAATCTGATGGTGGAGGGGAGGAAGCTGTTCCTAAGATGTTAAGTGTGCATCTTTAGGCTACTACATCTCCTCCCTGATGGTAGTAATGAGAAAAGGGCAGGATCCTTAATGAAGGATGCCACCTTCCTGAAGCATGTCCTCGATGGTGGGGAGGCTAGTGCCTATCATGGAGCTGGCTGAATTTGAAATTTCTGCAGCTTTTTCTGATCCTGTGCGGTGGCCCCTCCATACCACATGGTGATGCCACCAGTTAGAATGCTCTCCACGGTATACCTTTAGAAATTTGCTGGAGTCTTTTTTGTCTAAGTCTCCAGATGATATAATTACATAACGCCTCCTTCATAATTACATCAATATGCTGGGCTCAAGATGGGTCTTTAGGGCTGTTGACGCTCAGGAACCTCAAAACTGATTCTCATTTTGATGATGCAGTTAAATGCTAAAGTGGCCTTTATTTCAGGGAGATTTGAGTACAGGAGTAAAATCTCACTGCAATTGTGATGCCACACACCCTTTGGGTTCCTGGACTGAGGGAGCATATAGATCATAAGATATAGGAGCATAATTAGGCTATTCTGCTCATTGGGTCTGCTCCACCATTTGGTTATGGCTGATTCATTTTCTCTTTCAAACACATTTTCCTGTTTTCTTCCAGTAACTTTTGATGCCCTGACTAAAGAACTTGTCAACCTCCACTTTAAATATACCCAGTGACTTGGCCTCTACAGGCATCGGTGGCAATGAATTCCACAGCTCTTTGAGAGACTTAACATGGATGGTCCCAAGCCCGGCTGTGAATGGTGGAGGGTTGGACATGGGGCTAGCAACTCCATCCCATAAAAAACCCAGAGCTACCGAAATGCCAACAGAAGCTCCAAAGACCTCATCCTTGGGAGAGGAGGAATCTACCAAGAAGATGACTATACCTGGAGAAAGGATGAAGGACTGGCCCAAATCAGAGGTGAGCTACTGTAGTACTATACTTACAGTAGCTAAGACTTGCCAGCAGATAACAGGGTGAGCAGGTTTACCATGTGCAGAGGGAGCAAGTCAGCTGGGACCACCTTCTCTGGAGTACAGAAGAAGAAGAAGAAGAGTAGAGCAGAGGATTGGCACTTGGATGGAGGGTTATGGATGGTTTTGACTGATCATGGAGTAGGTTTCTAAAGATCAATTCAACGTTGTGGGCTGAAGTACTCATGTTGTACTGTATTGTTCTGTGCTCTATGTTCTGTCATACCAAACCCTAACAGTACTTACAGGGCATGACACTGGGCGTCCTCCCAGACTAAGGAGTCTTGGATCAGGGTTCACTGGCTGAGATGGAGGGGAAGATTATAGGGGATGGAACTGAGAAACCTCTTCATTCAGGGTTGGTACGAGTCACGGAGCAGTACCACACAGATACATGCCCTTTGGCCCAACCAATCCATGCCATCCATGGTGCCCACCCAGCTAGTCCAAATTTCTTGCATTTGGCTCATATCCCTCCATATACTTATCCAAGTGCTTTTTAAATGATAATGCTTGTCTTAACCACTTCTACTGACAGCTCCTTCCATATCCTCACCACCCTCGCAAAAGTTGCTCCTCCACTCCCTTTTAAATCCTTCCCCTCTCACCCTAAATCTATCCCACCCCCTCAGATTTGATCTCCCCTGACCTGGAGAACAAACTGTTACCATGCACCTTATAGTTGTCATAGTTCAGTTTTAAAGACCTTTGTAATGTTGACCCTCATTTCCCTACATTCCAGGGATGAAAGATCAATGCTGGATAACCCCTCCCTACAACCGGCAACATCCTTATAAATCTTCTCTGCAAGCTTTCCAGTCTAACCACATCTCTGCATGGTGACTAAACTGTACACAGTACTCCTTGGAGACCCTCCACTGGTCAAGATCGACCATGGATATTGCGTCCCAGCCGTGTATGTGATACTGAAGCCAGGGCAGTACAATATGGAGAACAAGCTGTTGCCCATGTAGCAGGCTCCCCCTCTCCACGCATCCAATGAATCCGAAGGAACGGCAGAGACTGATACAGTTTGACACCAGCAGTGTCGCAGGAGTTACCAGTCAGTGTTGAACTCAGTGTAGCACTGCCTTAGGGACTCCAGATCTGGACTTTCCCAAAGCCTTCCACTTGAGTGGGTATAGCCGCGAGGCAACGGAGGTGGGCGATCAGAGTTTTCCTTCTCCTAGATGAGCTGCCAGCCACCGCTGACAAGCCCCATCTGAACAAAGCGACTGGTTTTAAGGCACCAGTAACCCGCTTTTGCCCCTTCTGTTAGTAGAAACAGTTCCGCCGGGCTTAGTAGCTGAGTCACACGTGAAGCCCAGGAGCTGGACTTGGTTGTCAGAGGCTATTTGATATGCATGCCATTGGTAATATTTAAAAGGGAGTGGGAGCTTGTCCCCACTACCTCTGCCCTTCGTCCCACCTCCCCCCCCCAGCCATAAAACCTTGAGGAACCACAGTAGTCCAAAAGCAAAAATATTTATTTACTTATTAATTCATCTTTATTTTCATAGTTTGTCTTCTTGTGCACATTGGTTACTTGCCAGTCTTTGTTTGTGAATAGTTTTTACTGATTCTATTGTAATTCCTTGTTCTACTGAGAATATCTGAAAGAACCTCAGGATATATGGTGTCATGTACAGTATGTAGTCTGCTAATAAATGAACTTTGAACTCCAAGGAGTGACCTCACCGATGGCTTAGGCAACATGTAACATCCTGGACTTCTCTGCACCCAGCACTGTGGAGGTGCACTCATTTAACATACCCGGAACAGTAATGGAGCTGGCTGAGGGTGCAAGTGTGTGAGTAGGGGGTGGGGTAAAATGAGGGGTGGAGAGAAGAGAGAGATGATAAAGAGGAAGAGATGGCACGTGAGTGGGAGAAGGAACGGGAAGGACAGGAGGGAAAAGAGAGAATGAGAATAAGAGAGAGAGAGGAGAGGGAGAAATATAGAAAGAAAGGGAGAAAAAAGAGGAAGAAGAGAAAACAAAGGAGAAATAAAGACAGAGAGTGGGTGAGAGATTGTAGAGGGTGGAAGTGGGAAAGGGGAGGAGAATGAAAAAGAGAGAGCGAGTGCCAGCAACCTACTGCGCTCAGTGTCATCTCCAGCATTGTGCTCTCTCTGGCAACTGACAGCAGCCTCTGTGCTCACGGACCCTTGCTGTGATCTGCTGGATCATTAATCACCAGCTTCATTGCTAACGTCTGCCCTCCAACATCAGCACAGTGCATCACGTCACACGTGAGGAAGCTGTTCATGGACTGCACGGTGTGTTTACAGGGCACTGAGGCACACACACAAACACTCCCAAACAACACAGATGCACATATTGGCATGCACACACAAGCAACAACCATGCATGCACACACACACACACACACACACACACACACACACACACACACACACACACACACACACACACACACACACACACACACACACACTCACACACACACACACACACTTAAATCACCATGCACACACACACACACACACACACACACACACACACACACACACACACACACACACACACACACACACACACACACACACACACACACACACACACTTAAATCACCATGCACACATAGAATCCTAGAACATTACAGCATAGAAATATGTCTTCCGCCCATCTAGTTTGTGTGAACTGTTATCCTGCCCAGTTCCATCAACCCTCAACTGGAAATAGCCCTCCATACCCTTCCTATCCAGGTATCTATCCAAGCTTCTCTTAAATGTTGAAATCAAACCCACATCCACTACTTCCACAAGCAGTGCATTCCACACTTTCTCCTTTCTCTGAGTGAAGAAGATCCTCACCTCAGTTTCCCCTTAAATATTTCACCTTTCACCCTTAACCTGTGACAGCCAGTTCTAGTCTCACCCAACCTCAGCTTGCACTTTCCCCATCTATACACACACAATTATGTACTGTACACACACACAAACACACTGACACATACTCCCAGAGAGACATGTGGACTGTACCAGTGTTGATGAAAAGCCAAGGCAGTGTGGATGAAGAGCTGATATTTCTCCAGGATGAGAAGCCCAGAATTAGAGGCCACAGACTCAGAGTAAAGTGTTGGCCACTCGGCACAGGGACAAGAGGTGTTGTTCCCAAGGGACTGGTGAATCCTTGGAATCCTTTCCCCAGCGGGCAGTCAAGGCCCTGACACTGGGAATGATGGAGGTTGGGGAATGAAGGATTCTCACTCACTCACACAGACAGTCCAAGGTCAAATAAAGACTTCTCAAAAATAGTTGTGTTAAAGATTGGCTTTGTTGCCACAGCTACATCGAAACATGCAGTAAAATCCAACATTTGTGTCATTGAGGATGTGCAGGGGGCAGCCCACAAGTGTTGCTTCCAGCACCAACAGAGCATGCCTACGACTTAGTAACTCGAATTCCCATGTCTTTGGAATGTGGGAGGAAACCAGAGCACCCAGAGGAAACCCAGGGCGGTCATGGGGCAAACAGACAAACTTCTGACAGAGTGTGGCGGGAATTGAACCCGTTATTCAGTTCCTCCTGCATTTTATGTGTGTTGCTCAAGATGTCCAGCATCCACAGAATCTCTTGTGTTATGACGCCCCTCAAAATCTGATTTTAATTCGATAAGTTCACTTATTGCTTTCCTGAGCCCTGTCTGCTCAATGTTCCCTCAAGCCTTCCCTTTTGTTCAAGAAATCAGCCTCATGAATTCCCTCTCCAATGCATGGAATTCCCCTGTTAAAGAAGGCTGAGACCATACACAAACCCAGCTGTGGCCTCATCTGCACCTGAACACTTGTAGTAAGACTCCCCCTCATTCGCTCTCTATGTCCCTATCAATCGACGCTTCCCTGTGGTGTGACATGGGCGATCATGGTCTTATGACCTTGATGTTTCTTGGCAAACTATTCCACAGAAGTGGTTTGTCATTGCCTTCTTCTGAGCAGTGTCTTTACGAGACAGGTGACCCCACCCATTATCAATTCTCTTCAGAGATTGTCTGCCTGGCATTAGTGGTTGCATACCCAGAACTTGTGATATGCACCGGCTGCTCATACGACTGTTCGCCACCCTGCTCCCATGGCTTCACATGACCCTGACCTTGGGGGTGGGGGGGGGGCGCGTGGCTAAGAAGGTGCTACACTTTGCCCAATGGTATCCTGCTGGCTAGTGCCTTATACCTCCTTTGGTAGAGATGTATCTCCACCCCACCACCCCAACAATACAGCCCAGAAATAAGGCCCATCAGCCCACAATGTTTTTGCCAGCCATGACACCAAGTTAAACTAATCCTTTCTGCCTGCATATGATGAAACTCCAACCATTTCCTCTATATTCCTGTGTCTGTCTAAAAATGATTTGAATACATTATCTTATCTGTTTCCACCACTCCTGGCAGCATGTTCCAGACACGTACCATTTTCGTGTAAAGAAATTTGCCTGTACTTATCATTTGAACTTTCACCCTCTCACCTTAAAGTTACATGCTCTACAATTTGATATTTCTACCCCGAGATAAAGATTCTGACAGTCTTCTCTATGTATGTCTCTCATGGTTGAATAAACTTCCATCAAGTCTCCCCTCAGCCTCTAGTGAAAATAATATAAACTTGTCTAAACGTCCTTTATAGCTTCTGCCCTCTAAAACAGGCAGTATCCTCATAAACCTCTTCTCCAAAGCCTCTACATCCATCCATGCTATAATGGGGCTGACCAGAGTTGCACATGATGCTCCAAGTGTGACATAACCAAGGTTTTCTAGAGCTGACTTATGACTTCCTGACTCATCCTCCAACCCTGTACTGATGAAGTCAAGCATGACATCAGTCAGGGTCATTTATGGCAGCAAATAAACCTATCAGCATGGGAGGTGGGAGCAAACAAAATCCTGGTGGAAACCCATTCAGGCACAGGGCAAATGTGCATAGACAGTGCCGGAGGTCAGCACTGAACCTGGGTAACTGGGCTGTAAGAATGGATCGATTGGAGCTTACCTTCTATGCCTTACCTAAGCTGGTGGTGACTCCTTTAAACCCCCAGTGGTGGTGTCTTGATTCATATCTTGTTTCCAATGCCTGTCTCATCAGCATGCTGCTGTCTCTGGGGATTAGGCTCACGAGATGTGACTGGGAAGTGCTCAAACTGTGTCCTTTAAACAGGGAACTGGAAACAAGATTTTTACTGGACTCTGCTCTGCACTGCACTGTGGCTGTGGCCTGCCCTGGCTGCAGTGATGCCTGACTTTGTATCTGTGACATTTACTTAGCTCGGTGATGAACTGAGGCTGTGGTCTGCTCTGGCTACAGTGATGCCTGACTTTGTGAACTTGTGATGTTTACTTAGCTCGGTGATGAACTGAGGCTGTGGTCTGCTCTGGCTACAGTGATGCCTGACTTTGTGAACTTGTGATGTTTACTTGGCTCGGTGATGAACTGAGGCTGTGGTCTGCTCTGGCTACAGTGATGCCTGACTTTGTGAACTTGTGATGTTTACTTGGCTCGGTGATGAACTGAGGCTGTGGTCTGCTCTGGCTACAGTGACGCCTGACTTTGTGAACTTGTGATGTTTACTTGGCTCGGTGATGAACTGAGGCTGTGGTCTGCTCTGGCTACAGTGATGCCTGACTTTGTGAACTTGTGATGTTTACTTGGCTCGGTGATGAACTGAGGCTGTGGTCTGCTCTGGCTACAGTGATGCCTGACTTTGTGAACTTGTGATGTTTACTTGGCTCGGTGATGAACTGAGGCTGTGGTCTGCTCTGGCTACAGTGATGCCTGACTTCATGTTTGGACACACTTTCGGAAAATTTCAGATCTGAATGCTATTTGCTTACTTTTATTGCTTGCACAATTTTTCTTCTCTGCATATTGGTATTTGTTGGTCTTTTTGTTAATGGGTTCTATTGTGTTTCTTTTCTGTGGCTGCCTGTAAGAGATGAATCTCAATGTTGTATAATGTATACATACTTGGATAATAAATGTACTTTGAACTTTGGATAAAGGTGTTGCCACTAGGGATTTAAAGGAATCCACACCAGCTTAGGTGAGGCATAGAAGGTGGGCTCCAGTTGATCCACCCTCTCCACTCAGTACTAGTCACTCATCTCCCACTGAGTCCCCGGAATGGGACACAAAACTTACAATGTCCTGAGTCATGTAGCCATTCAACATGTAGTCCAACACAAGATGGCATGGATATTATCTCTTCTCTCTCTCCCATTGGGCAGAAGATATAAAGGCCCACTAGCTCAAGAACAGCTTTTACTCTGCTACTCTGCTTTTACCAGACTCTTGAATGGACCTCTTGTATGGTAAAGATGGTCTCTTTGCTTCAAAGCTTACCTCATGTAGAATCTTGCACTTTATCATTTAGCTGCACGGCACTTTCTCTGGAACTCTTACACCTTATACTGCATTGTTATTGTTTTACCTTGTTCTAGTTCAATGCGTTGTGATGATTTGATCTGTATAAACAGTATACAAGACACAGTTTTCAAAGTATCTCAGTACGTGTCAATAATAAACCACTCCTGATACCACTCCCACCCAGGTCCACACATAGGGACCTGAGGTCAATGTTTATCCCTTTAGTAGGCATCAATCTCCCTGCTGTTTGTGGGATCTTCCTGTGTGGGAATTGGTCTTCCTGCAGTGCAGCAGTGACCACACCCCCTGATCATATCATGGAGTGGAGATCCAGAGGCTGAGAAAGGTGCTACGGAAATCCAGTTCTTTGCCTTAATAGGAAGTGGTGTGGTGGTGGTAGTGACTGGGGGCTGGTGGGGGGGGGGGGGTGGTTGGAGGTGGAGGATCTTCATGAAAGCAGGTTGAGCAATGGATTTCCATAAACCATGGGCTCATAAGCCCATAAGACCATAAGAAATAGCAGCATATTTGGCCCATTGAGTCAACTCTACCATTCCATTGTCACTGATTTATTATCCCTCTCAACCCCATTCTCCCAGTAATCTTTGACAGCCTGACTAATCAAGAATCTATCAAACTGCTTTTAATATATCCGTTGACTTGGCCTCCACAGCTGGCTAGGGTAATGAATTCTACAGATTCACTGCCCTCTGCCTAAAGAAATCTCCCCTCAGCTCTGATCCAGGTGGATGTCCCTCTACAGTGAGGCTGTGCCCTCTGGTCTTAGACTCACCCTCCATAGGAAGCATCCATCCGCATGCTGTTTTCAGCCAGCATGGCATTCCCACCCCTCATCCTACCAATTCCCGGGAAGGGTTGAATTCCTTTCAGTGGCAACCATCACAGAACTTGAGGAGGCATCTACCTTGTTGTGGACTGGAGTTCCATTCGTGACCAACAAAACTCCCCTGTGATCCTTGCAGATGAATTCCAATCAGATCCTGTAGCCCCAGAAATGGAGCATTCTAAACCCAGAACCTCAGCCCTTGAGAGAGTTGGGAAAGGGGGCATTTTGACCTGGCAGGTCATTAACACAAGAGATTCTGCAGATGCTGGAAGTCCAGAGCAACACACACACACACACACACACACACACACACACACACACACACACACACACACAACTCACTCACTCACTCACTCACTCACTCACTCACTCACTCACTCACTCACTCACACACTCACTCACCCACCCACCCACCCACCAGGTCGGGCAGCATTATAGAAAAGGAATGCAAGGGAATCACAAAGAAAGAAATCCCTGTGGAAAGCAGACTTCCGGACTTCCGTCATCCTCAATGGGATCCTACCATCAAACACATTTTAACTCTTGTCCCCCACTCCCTGATTTCCATAGGATCATTTTCTCCGTGAATGCTTTGTCCATGCATTCCTTCCAGCTTCCCACTTCATCACCCCTCTCCCAACATCTTCCTTCCCCCTTCCCCCTCACTTGGCTTCGCCCATCACCTGCCAGCTTGTGATCCTTCTCCTCCCCACTCCCCCACCCCATTTTCTTATTCTGGCTTCTGCCTTCTTCCTTTCCAGTCCTGATGAAGGGTCTCAGCCCGAAATGTTGAATATTTATTCCTCTCCATAGATGCTGCCATATCTGCTGAGTTCCTCCAGTACTTTGTGTGTATTATTCTGACCTTGCACCTCATTTCCAGATGTACCGAATTTTCAACATTTTAGCAACATCTTTTAATGTTATTCTTTGTACTTCATTATCCATAAATTGGTTTATTATTGTCACGTGTATCGAGATATGGTGAAAAACTTGTCTTGCATACAGTTCATATAGATCAGATCTTTCCTTTTCATGTTCTTTTTCTCATTCTCAATTTCTCACTGTCTTGTTTTCCTACTTTCTCTTTCCCTCACCTTCTCCCTCTCTCTTTCTATCCTTCTCATTGATTTGGAACATGCTCCCACTTTCTCTCCCTCTTCCTCCTTCACTCTCTCACTCTTTCTCTCACCCTTCTCTCCTTCCTTCCCTTCTTTCCTTCTGCACTACTTTTCCCTCCTTCAACAACAAATTCCCACCTTCTCCCTGAGTCTTTCCCTCATTCTTCTCTCTCCCTCTACTTTCTCACCCCTCTACTTTCTGCCCCATCTGCTTCCTCTCCTCCCCTCCTTTTTTTAAATAAATGACTTGGATGAGGAAGTGGAGGGATGGGTTGGTAAGTTTGCTGATGACACAAAGGTTGAGGGTGTTGTGGATAGTGTGGAGGGCTGTCAGAGGTTACAGTGGGACATTGACAGGATGCAAAACCGGGCTGAGAAATGGCAGATGGAGTTCAACCAAAATAAGTGTGAAGTGGTTTATGTTGATGGGTCAAATATGATATCAGAATATAGTATTAATGGTAAGTCTCTTGGTGGTATAGAGGATCAGAGGGATCTTGGGGTCTGAGTCCATAGGACGCTCAAAGCTGCTGCGCAGGTTGACTCTGTGGTTAAGAAGGCATACGGTGTATTGGCCTTCATCAATCATGGAATTGAATTTAGGAGCCGAGAGGTAATGTTGCAGCTACGTAGGACCCTGGTCAGACCCACTTTGAGTACTGTGCTCCGTTCTGGTCATCTCACTACAGGAAGGATGTGGAAACCATAGAAAGGGTGCAGAGGAGATTTACAAGGATGTTGCCTGGATTGGGGAGCATGTCTTATGAAAGCAGGTTGAGTGAACTTGGCCTTTTCTCCTTGGACCGATGGAGGATGAGAGGTGACCTGATAGAGATGTATAAGATGTTCAGAGTCATTGATCGTGTGGATAGTCAGAGGCTTTTTCCCCAGGGCTGAAATGGTTGTCACAAGAAGAAACAGGTTTAAGGTGCTGAGGAGTAGGTGCAGAGAGTTAGTTTTTTACTCAGAGTGGTGAGTGTGTGGAGTGGGCTGCCAGCAACAGCGGTGGAGACGGATACAATAGGGTCTTTTAAGAGACTTTTGGATAGGTACATGAAGCTTAGAAAAATAGAGTGCTATAGGTAAGCCTAGTAATTTCTAATGTAGGGACATGTTCAGCACAGCTTTGTGGGCCGAAGGGCCTGTATTGTGCTGTAGGTTTTCTATGTTTCTATGTTTTTTTCTCCCTCCCTCCCTCCTGTGAGGTTATCCACTTTGGTGGCAAGAACAGGAAGGCAGATTACTATCTAAATGGAGTCAAGTTAGGAAAAGGGGAAGTACAACGAGTTCTAGGTGTTCTTGTACATCAGTCAATGAAAGCAAGCATGCAGGTACAGCAGGCAGTGAAGAAAGCTAATGGCATGCTGGCTTTTATAAGAAGAGGAATTGAGTATAGGAGTAAAGAGGTCCTTCTGCAGCTGTACAGGGACCTGGTGAGACCCCACCTGGAGTATTGTGTGCAGTTTTGGTCTCCAAATTTGAGGAAGGACATTCTTGCTATTGAGGGAGTGCAGCGTAGGTTCACAAGGTTAATTCCCGGAATGGAGGGACTGTCATATGTTGAAAGATTGGAGCGACTGGGCTTGTATACACTGGAATTTAGAAGGATGAGAGGGGATCTGATTGAAACATATAAGATTATTAAGGGATTGGTCATGCTGGAGGCAGGAAGCATGTTCCCGCTGATGGGTGAGTCCAGAACTAGAGGCCACAGTTTAAGAATAAGGGGTAGGCCATTTAGAACTGAGATGCAGAAAAACTTTTTCACCCAGAGAGTGGTGGATATGTGGAATGCTCTGCCCCAGAAGGCAATGGAGGCCAAGTCTCTGGATGCATTCAAGAGAGAGTTGGATAGAGCTCTTATAGATAGCGGGGTCAAGGGATATGGGGAGAGGGCAGGAACGGGGTACTGATTGTGTATGATTAGCCATGATCACAGTGAATGGCGGTGCTGGCTAGAAGGGCCGAATGGCCTACTCCTGCACCTATTGTCTATTGTCCTTCCCTCCCTCTTTCTTTCCCTCCCTCGCTCCCTCCTTTATTTTCTCCCTCCCTGTTGCTCTCCACTTTTTTCTTTCCTTTCCCCTTCTTTTCTTTCCCATTTCCCTCACTACACCTCTCCCTCTGTCCTCTCTCCCCCCCCCGCTGTCCCTCCCTCTGATCCCCTCCCTCTTTCCCTCGCATACACTCTGCCACCCACCTTGTTTCTCCATAGATCGTTACCCAGATCTTGCATTTCTTGCCCTACCCTTGCCTTTTGCCCCAACCTCCGTGCGCGCACACGCACACACACACTCTCACGCTTCCTCACACACTCTCGCTCTCTCTCACATACCACAGACACACGCACTCTCACTCCTATTCGCACACATTTACTTTCTCTCTCACACACGCACTCACTCTCTCACGTACAGTCTCTGTCACACATACTACCAGTCTTTCACCCACACACAATCTCTTTTACTCACATACATAGACGCATACATTTGCAATATCTCCCTCACTTTCTCTCTCTCTCTCCCTCTCTCATACACACACACACACACACACACACACACACACACACACACACACACACACACACACACACACACACACACACACACACACACACACACACACACACACACACACACACACAGAGCAAGAGCCAGGGGCTGACACCCTGATTTAAAAACATTGCAAATTGAACCCGTACGGACTGGCATGACTCGGCCAAAACCGCTGAGACAGAATTCCTTTAAAAATAAATAGTTATACTGAAGATTCTTCAGAAAGCTATCTGAAAACAAGAATGGTAAATGTGACCTTCTTAGGCAATGGGGAAGTGCGGAGTGTGGGAGGGAGGGTGAGCACAGACACAGAGCCTATTCCTCATTGCCTGGGACAGTTATTGGCTGCTTGATGCGGAACCAACGCTCCGTGCTAACTCGGTTACTTACAACGAGCCTCATTAATAAGAATCTGAGTGTGTGCGAGATCAAGGCGGCGGTGCCTGAGCCGCTCTGTGTAACTGTAGCCTCGCCTGCCTCCAAGCATAGCGGTGATGTCAAAATACCCGTGGGTGTGACCACAAAGATTTTGTTTCTTCTCTCTCAAAACACGAGTAGCTTAAGAAGCTGTGTGTGTCTGTGTGTGAGAGAGAGAGAGTGTACACAAGAGACAAACAGCGAGAACCAGCGCCCCGAGGAGTGGATGTAAGCGGGAGAAGGTCGTTTGTTAAGGTAATGGACTGACTTTTGATTATTGGCGGCTTTGTTTTGACAGGAGTGTAGGACGTAATTGAACCGCGCTAAAGTTTGACATGTTGTGGAACCGGTTCCACGGCAGTGCGCTTTGACGAGCCGTCTCTCAAGCGGTTGCACTCCGACTGAATGCCAGAGAGAGAGAGAGAATAAATCAAGGTGATGTCTCAGTTAACAGGAGGGCAGTAAGCTCGGGGGCATGTCCGGCTTGAGATGGTGAACCGTGTTTCGAGCGACTGTCAAAACCCGATGGACAGGCGAAGAAACGAAGGGTGTATGGGGGGGGGGGGGGGTGGTGACGGGAGGAGAGAAGGTGAGAGAGAAACAGGGCGTAGAGAGGGTTAGACGGGGGAGAGTATGGGAGAGGGAGGGTTGGGGGAGAGACGGTTAGGAAGAGGGAGGGAGAGAAACAGGGCGTAGAGAGGGATAGGGAAGAGGATGGGAGAGAGGGTTAGGGGGCAGAGGGAGACAAGAGTAGAGCTGAGGAGGGTGGGTGAGAAAAATGGCAGAAAGAGGGGGTTGTATGGGGAGAGAGGGGGAGAGAAGGGGTTGAGAAAGGGGAAGGAGAAAGAGAGGATGAGGGGAAAGAAAAGGGAGACAGGAGAAACAGAAGGAGGAAGGAGACAGAGCAGAAAGTCAAAAGAGGAGAGGAACAAGGACAGGGTATGTGCGAGAGAGAGGCAGAGTGCAAGAAGAGTGGCAGAAAATAAGGAAAGACAAGGGAGAGCAGAAGAGTGTAATAGTGGATGAGAGAAGACAATATAGCAGGCAGGATTGAGGGCTGAGGAACGGAGAGAAATGGAGGGAGAGTAAGACAGGTAGATAGATAGGAAGAGAGAGACCTCGAGAGTATGTGAATATGGTGAGAACTCCATGGAATGTGGAGGAAGGGGATGTAAGGGAGGTGGGGAGAGAGCTGTGATCAAGAAAATTAAGGAACCAGATCCACAAGAATGAAGTCACGGAGTGTGAGAGGCAGACAACCAAAACTTGGACTGAGTGGAAGGAGTGAGTGACCGCAGAGTAGAATGGAGTAGCAGAGGCAGAGGCAACACCCCCCCCCCCCCCCCCGGTGGGGTCGATGGGAGAAAAAGCAGAATGAACAAGAGAGAGGGATTGAACACCAAAGCAGAGAATCAACTGGTTGTGAGGAGGGGCTGTTAGAGAGCAGGAGGGTGGAAGAGTGAGTAAAGCTGGGACAAACGCGAATGGGGAGAACGAAACAGAGGCAGAATAAAAGACAGGTGCATGACTGGAGGACAAGAAAAGAGAAGCCCCAGAGAAGGGGCTGTGGTTGTTGTTACAGCCCTGATAGAATCGGAGAGCCTTTGGGTGTACCTCTGCAGATTGTGGCATTGTAATGAATTTAACAAGGCAGTTTCTGAATAATAAGCTGATTGGGAAGTTTGGTGGGTTCCTGCTGCTGGAAGATGATGTTTTGGCACAGGGAGACCTCCTGCCTCTGTGTGCGCAATGGGCACATTTCAGAAACACAAGAAATTCAGCAGATGCTGGAAATCTGAAGCACCGCAAACACATAGAACACTCATGGAACTTGGTCGGTCAGGCAGCATAAGCAGTGAGGAATAAACAGTCTATGCCTCGGATGAGTCCTGATGAAGGGCCTCAGTATGAAATGGCAACTGTTTATTCCCCTCCATAAGACAATGAGACCATAAGCAGAATAAGGCCATCCAGCCCATCTATTCTGTTCTGCCATCCCATCATGACTGATCCGGGATCTCACTTAACCCCATATACCAGCCATCTCACCATATCTTTTGGTGACTAATCAGAGCAATATCAATTTTTACTTTTAAGTATACCCATGGTCTTAGCCTCCACAGCTTTCTGTGGCAGAGGATTGCACAGATTCACTACTCTCTAGCTAAAATTCCTCCTTACTTCTGTTCTAAAGGGTTGCCCCTCAACTTTGAGGCTGTGCTAGGCAACCCACCATAGGAAACATTCTCTCTACATCCACCTTATCTAGTCCTTTCAACATTCAGTAGGTTTCAATGAGATCCCCATACATTCTTCTGAATTCCAGTGAGTACAGGCCCAAAGCTGCCAAATGCTCCTCGCATGTTAACCCCTTCATTCCTGGAATCATCCTCGTGAACTTCCTCTGGACTTTTTTCAATGACAACACATCCTTTCTGAGATATGGGGTCCAAAACTGTGACAATACTCCAACTGTGGTCCAACTAGTGTCTTATAAAGTCTCTTTGCACTTCTGATGTTTGTATTTTTCCCCATTTAGATTATAGTCTGCACTATTGTTCCTTTTACCAAAATGCATTATCATGCATTTCCCAACACTGTATTCCATCTTTTACTTTATTGCCCATTCTTCCAATTTGTCTAAGTCTTGCTGTAATCAGATTGCTTTCTTAGCACTACCAACCCCCTCCACTTATCTTTATATCATCTGCAAACTTTGCTACAAAGTCATCAGTTCCATGATCTAAATCATCAACAAACAACATGAGAAGTAGAGGTCCCAATACTGACCTTTGATGAACACCACTAGTCACTGGCAGCCAACCAGAGAAGGCCTCTTTATCCCCACTCATTACCTCCTGCCTGTCAGCCATTCCTCTATCCATGCCAATATATTTCCTGTAATTTTATCTTGTTAAGTAGCCTTTTGTTAGACACTTTGTCAAATACCTTTTGAAAATCTAAGTAAATCACAACCTCTGCCTCTCCTTTGTTAGCCCTGCTTGTTACTTCCTTGAAGAACTCTAACATATTTGTCAGTCAAAATTTCCCTTTACAGAAGCCATGCTGACTTTAACTAGAACCTGACACGTGGAGTTCCTCCAGCATGGTGGTGGTAGGGGTGGAGGGGATTGTTGCACAGGAGGGGGCAGCTGTGGGGGGGGGGGGGGCTTTGGAGTTCTAATGTTTAACTGTCATTCATTCTTTGGGGCACTCCTGTTTTCATGGATGTTTGTGTAGAAAAAGAATTTCAGGATATATATTGTATACATTTTCTCTGACATTAAATGCACCTATTGAAATATTTCAGGGCAGAGGTCCAGATAATAAGACTATAAAACTGAGGAGCAGAATTAAGCTATTTGATCCATTGAGTCTACTGTCATTCAATCATGGCTGAATTATTATCCCACTCTACCCCATTCTCCTGCCTTCTCCATCACCTTTGATGCCCTTACTACTCAAGCAGCTATCAACCTCAACTTTAAGTATACTGAGTGACAGTCTCCACAGCTGTCAGATTCACCACCCCTGGTTAAAGAAATCCCATAGAATATGACAGCTTCACCCACTGTGTCAGCTGCTATTGTGCCAGTTTGGCAGGTAGTGCAGAGAAAGGAGGAAAATGCTGGAAAGCAGAGAGCAAACAGTATTGGGCAACTACTAGGCACTTATAGAGGGTGGATATTTGTCCACTTACCGGACACTGTTTAATTGTCATGTGGACCCTAGGCTGGCACTGTTAGCAGATGATGGTGATGATGGTGGTGGAGAAGGAGATGGTGCTGATGGTGTTGCTGCTGCTGATGATGATGGTGATGATGATGATGCTAAAGATAGACGATGATGATGATGGTGGTGATGATAATGGTGACGATGATCATCTTGATGATAGTGATGAATGTGATGATGATAAAGATGATGATGGTAATGATGATGTTGATGGTGATGAATGTGATGATGATAGTGATGATGATAGTGTTGATGATGTTAATGGTGATTGTGATCATGATAGTGATGATGATGATTGAAGATGATATTGATACTGGTGATGGTGATGATGATAATGCTGATGACCTTGATGTGAACTGAGCCACACTGAGCACTGGTAATGAGCATCTATTGCACTGACTCATACTGAGCTGAGAATGGCCTTACTCCCAGGATCTGCAACCAAAATAGTCAGGCCAGAGTGTTCTGCAGCTGAAGCAATGTCTGAGCTCAATGCTGATGTTAGTCTGGTTGTGGACATCTGGCAAGCTTGTGTGCTTATGTTTCTGTGTATATTTCATCATATGTGTGTGTGTGTGTGTGTTTATTGGATTATCTCTCCATGTTGGATTATCTCTATATGTATTGGATTATCTCTCCATGTAAATGCAAGCATCAGTGTGTGGGTCTGAGTGCAACGGGCAAGTATGTAATTCTGTGTGAGTGATATCTGTGTCTGTAATGGTGTGAGTGAACATCCTGCATGTCTGTCCACATGTATAACTATACGGTTTGTGTGTGTCTTGTGTATATATCTATTGATGTACACATATTGGACCAGTTCTGTGTGAATATGGGTTTGTATTTGTTTTCATCAGTCTGTGTATGTGTCCAAGTGTAAGTGGACAGGTAGACTGGATAAATTCCTCCGTCAATAACTATTAGGAATTAATACACATTTTATAGTACTGTAATGGTATTGGTAGTGTTTTAATTTGTTCTGTATTTCATTTAAATACATTATTTGTACTTAGTTTGTCTTTTTTATACCCTTTTACAAATATGTGTGTGTCTGCATTGTTTTGAACAAACTTCTGTGTGTTTTTGCCAATGTGTGTGCATCTACTGCATTGTGTGCATGCGTGTGTGTACATAAGACCAGAAGATCATAAGTCGTGGGAGCAGAATTAGGCCATTCAGCCCATTGAGTCTTCTTCGCCTTTGCATCATGTTTGATTTATTATCCTCTCAAACCCACACTCCTGTCTTTGCCCCATAACCTTTGACATTCTTACTAATCAAGAACATATCAACCTCAACTTTAAATACAGTGGAATCTGATTAATCAGGGCATCCACTTATTTGGACAACTTTTAAAGAACAAAAACTAGTTGAGTGTATGTGTGTATATGTATGTCTGTGTGTGTATGTAGGTGCATGTTTGTGTCTGTGTGTCTGTGTCTGTGTGTGGGCATTTGTGTGGGTGTATGTGGGTGTGTGTGTATGTGCATTTCTGTGTGTGTGTGAATGGGTGCAGGTGGTTGTGTTCATGCATGATTGTGTGTATGTATGTATGTGTGTGTGTGTGTGTGTGTGTGTGGTTGTAGGTCAGGGTGACAGGTAATTGTAATAAGGTACCTCAGAGTTTCTATTTACAGGAAGGCTGGTGCCAGTAATTGATTGGGCAGTTTTATCTAGAGCTCACACAAACATTTAATTTAGGAGCAGTGAGAGGCTACAAATCTGCTACAGCATTTGGTAAGATCACAGTGGATCTAATTGTCTCCTCAACTCCAAGTTCCTGTCCATCCTCAATGCCCTTTCACCTCTCATGTCCACCTGCCTTCAATGTATTCATGGAATACCGTTTCCACCACCTTCTGGGAAAGAGAGATTTCTGCTGAGAAGGGGAAACATTTTCACTAGATATCTGATGTTTACTCAGCTCTGCTCTGTGCTGAACTGAGGCTGTGGACTGCCCCAGCTGCACGGGTACCTGCCTTCATGCCTGGACTCACTTCTGTGAAACTTCAGTTCTGAATGCTGTTTGCTTGGTAATATTGTTTCTATTCCTCTACACATTGGGTATTTGATGGTCTTTTTTGGTGAGTTCTTTAGGGGTTTCTTCATTTTGTAGCTCCCTGCAGGGAGATGAATCTCAAGGTTGTATAAAGTATACATACTTTGATAGTAATAACTAAATAAAGAATACTGAGAATATGAGTTACAGCGGCTGGAGGAGAGGAGAGGCTCAGTGAGGGAGTACCAATGCTCGTGGTACAGGTACCTGAAGATGTGGCTGCCTAATCATTTAGTGCCAGGACCAGAGGAATGAATGAAAGGTTGGGGTTGGAGGTGTAACAGGATCTCAGAGGTGTGTCGGGACTGTGAGGGGTGCAGACAGAGGGTTTTGGTGGTTTTGGGGAGGGAAGTCCAGGAAAGGTTTATAAACAGAAGTGACCACTTTGGTACAGGGATGCTGTGCAGCCTGTAGACAGTGAGTGCAGGGAGATGGCACATTTCATACTTAAATAGAGAGTTTTGCAAGAGATTCTGCACATGCCAGAAATCTTGAGCAATCCACACAAAAGCACTTGATGGCTCTGGCGCCATACTGACAGGAATTTAGAAGAACAGGGGAGGAATTAAATTGAAATCTATCAAATACTGAAAGGCTAAGTCAGACTAGACATAAAGAGGATGTTTACTATCGTGGGTGATTCCAAGACCACCTCTTAATAGGGTCATCCAATTAGAATAGAAATGATGAGGAATTTCTTTAGCCAGAGGGTGGTGAATCTGTGGAATTCATTCCCACAGATGGCTGTGCAGGCCGAGTCGTTGGGCATATTTAAAGCAGACGTTGATAGGCTCTTGATTAGTCAGGGTATCAAAGTTTACAGGGAGAAGGCAGAAGAAAGGGATCGTATAGGCACCATGGTAAAGTGGTGGTTAGCACAATACAATTGCAGCTCGGGGTATACTAGAGTTCAAAGTTCGATTCCAGCATCCTCTGTGAGGAATCTTTGTCAGGAACCCAGGTTTCCTCTGCGTGCTCCGGTTTCCTGCCCCAGTCCGAAGACCTACCAGGTCGGTTCGTTGGTAATTCCAAATAGGTTAGGATAAAATTGGGGTTGTGAGTTGCTTGGGGGGGGGGGGGGGGGACGTGGCTCGAAGGGCTGGAGGGGTCTACTCCATGCTGTATCACTAAAAAAAATCAGCCATGATGCCATAGTGGAGCAGATTTGAAGGACTGAATGACTTATTTCTGTACCTATGTCTTATGTGTTAAGGTCTTGAATACTAGAAAAACTCAGCAGACCAGGCAGCATCTACAGAGGTCTGCAGAGGGAAATAGAGAGTCGACGTTTCCGGCCTTCGAGTCAGGGGCTGATGAAGGGTCTCAACCCGAAACATCGAGTTTTTATTCCTTTCCGTAGATGCTGCCTGGCCTGCTGAGTTCCTCCAGCATCTTGTGTGTATCCTCCAGCATAGTTCCATATCGGAGCACTGCGTGGAAAGTATGCGCTGGATTTCTGCAAAGGAAGATCCCACAACCGTCAGCCAATTTTCTTGTTTCTTTTTCTTTCTTTGATGTTGTTCTGCACATGTGCCCGAGACCAGCAATTATAGCCCCAGAAAAGGCGGCGGGGGGGGGGGGGGAGTGTTTTGAACCGACACCTTATGCCCTGCGATCCTTCGGTTGGAGGCGCCCCCGTTGGGGAGGGAGCTCTGGGATGTGCGCCCGGTGACCGTGAAAGTCGGCTGCTGCATCTCCGAGTCTGGTTGGGCATGGCGAGGCCGAGTCCTCCCTCGGGTGGGAGAGGGGCGGCGGGTTTCGGGAATTCCTGTTGGGGAAACAGACCGAAGCGAGCGAGCGCCGCAGTGCGTTTCCGCAGGTACGGGAGGTGGAGAACAGCTGCCCCTTCCCTCCCGTCCGCGTCCCGCTCTCTCCTTCCCACCGAGCTCCCACTGGTGAGGTGGGGGCACTGACGGTGACCGCGGTGATCCCCGGTAAGCTCTCCATCAGTGTGACCATCCCTCTGCATCAGTCCCGTTCAGATCGGTAACCATCCTCCGGTCCCCGACCAAGGTAAACCCCCCCCCCTTTTAACCGATGGGATAAATGTAATTATACATATAATACATAAAGTTATAATGAAAATGATTCCCCCTTTCCCGGGAAAGAGAGCGGAATCACCACTCATTTGTTGTAGGGATCTGAAATCTCAAGCACGGTGCCTGTTACACCGAAAGAGCCTGTCCGTTGCCAGGCAACCGACACTAGGCGGTTGCTAAGCAACAGCGTGATTTCCCCCACCCTTGCTTTCTCTGTCGAGCAGGGCGGTAAAACCTGGGATTGCCCCTCGGATCCGGGGAGCGGGGGAACAGGTTTCGGGCTCGCAGCGAAGGTCCCGGCTCTGTGTTCCTGCGAACCCCCGGGCGAGGAGGTATGCGGCGGAGAGCGTGAGGGTGGCGTTCTGAGTCCCTCGGCCTCTGGCCGTCTCCTGGGGAGTACGGTGATTCCCTGTCCCGTTGCGAGAGAAAAGCCGCCGGAAGGGAAGGCTTCGCTGTGAAAGGAGGCCCAAGGCCGCCGAGCACTCAGATAAAGTTATCTTCATTCCCGGGATCAGCCTTCACCATCTCTCCGCAATTTAGATATTTTTGTAAGTTTCTTTTAATCATGTTCACGGACTTAATGGCCCGACACTCCATGCCTATCACGATTCCTACCTACAGTCGTCCCATTTGTTCACGTGTGGCCCATTTTCCTCTAAAACTTCCCGTCCATGAACCACCCCAACTGTCTTTTAACATACAAAATGCTGGAGTAACTCAGCGGGTCAGGCAGCATCTAGGGAGAGATGAAGTTTCTGGGCGAGATATTTCATCAGGAGGGGTCAGGCGTTCATGAGTTTCTCCAGCATTTTGTATGTGTTACTCTGGATTTCCAACATCTGCAGATGCTTTTAAATGCAATCCACGACTTTTGCAGGCAGTCTGTTCCATGTATACACCACCCTCTTCACAAAGAAGTGGACTCTCCAGTCCCTTTTAAATCTTTCACCTCTCACCTTAAACCTATCAGAATCAATATCTATCATCACTGACACGCAATGTGAAATTTGTTGTTTTCTGACTGCAGTACACCGACATAAAATTGTAATAAATTACAATATTGTAAGTAAAAAGGAATAATAAATGTTGTAATGTTGAGGCTTTATAGCGCGTCGGTCAGACTATATGTGGAGTATTGTGAGCAGTTTCGGTCCCCATATCTAAGGAAGGATATGCTGGCATTAGAGAGGGTCCAGAGAAGGTTTATGAGAATGATCTTGGGAACGTAAGAGGAGCGTTTGATGGCTCTGGGTCTGTACTGGCGTGAGTTTAGCAACAGGATCTCATTGAAAGCTATCGAATATTGAAAGTCCTAGACAGAGTGGATGTGGAAAGGATTTTTCCAATAGTGGGAGAGGCATAGCTCAGGATGAGCTTTAGTACAGAGGAGAGGGGTATCTTCTTCAGCAGGAGGGTGGTGAATTACTACAGACGGATGTGGAGGTCCAATCATTGGATATTGATAGCAGAGGTTAATAGGTTCTTGATGAGTAAGGGAGTAGGCAGGAGACCGGGTTTGAGAGGGAAAATAAATCAGCCAGGATTGGTGGATCAGACTTGATGGGCCAAGTAGCCTAATTCTGCACCTATGTCTTATGGTCTAATAACAAAGCAGTTTTCATGGCCCATTACCGTTTAGAAATATGATGGTGGAGAGGAAGTAGCTGTTCCTGAATTGGTGACTGTGGGACTTCAGGCTGCCATACCTCCTTTCCAATGATAGTGATGAGAAGAGGTCATGCCCGCTAGTTCCTGATTCCACAATTCTAAGACTGTGACCCTCATCAATATGTTCACCTCTATGAAATTCCTTCTCAGTCTCCTGTGTCAATGAGTGATGTCCACGTCTGCCTAACATCTCCCTGTAACTTAGGCCCTTGAGTCCTGTAAATATCCTCATAAATCCACCTTGCACCCCTTTGACCTTAATGGTACCCTTTCCATGAAAGGGTTAACAAAACTGTATCCAATACTCCAGCTGCAGGCTCACCAACTCTTGTGCAAGTGGTGATAGGCTCCGGCAGATGGGCGTTGAGGAGTGGGCTGGGAAGCCCTTTCCTCCCCTGGACCACGTAGCTCTGAAGGTTCTGAAGAGGAGGTAGGGTGGACAGCGGTGTCGCAATGCGCCAATTCGCCTGTGTCGTAAACATTTTCAGGCGTTTATGCATGACAACAACCTTTTCCCTCAATGTCAACAAAGCAAAAGAGCTGGTCATTGGCTTCAGGAGGCACATGCTCTTGTCATCAGCAATGGTGTTGAGGTTGAAGGGTTGGGAACTTCAAGTTCTTAGGAGGGAACATCAGCAATAACCTGCCCTGTTCTAACCACATTGATGCCAAAAAATGTTCACCAGTCCCTCTATTTCCTCAGTAAGCTAAAGAGATTTGTCATGGTCCCATCAACTCTTATCAATTTTTATTGATACAGAGCGCAGCACATCACATAGCCAGCCTGCCCTCTATAGAGTCTGTCTATACTTCTTGCTGTCTCAGTAAAGCAGCCAGTAGAATCAAAGATTCCATCCATGGCCTGAAAGCATGTATCGCCAGGCACAAGGAAAGCTTCTATCCCACTGTCATCAGACTCCAGAGTGCACCTTTTGTACGATAAGCTGGATTCTGGACCTCAACATGATCATGCACTTTATCGTTTATCGATACTGCAGTTTTTCAGTAGTTTGTACACTTTATTCTGAATTACCATGGGCTAGCAGGAGAAGTTCATGCGGACAGTGAGGGTTGTACAGGATGGAGGTGAGATTCACGGAAATGGCAAAGGGTGTAGGGGCTGGAGGGGATTCGCGGCAAGGGGTGTAGTGGCTGGAGGGGATTCACGGCAAGGGGTGTAGTGGCTGGAGGGGATTCACGGCAAGGGGTGTAGGGGCTGGAGGGGATTGGCGGCAAGGGGTGTAGGGGCTGGAGGAGATTGGCGGCAAGGGGTGTAGGGGCTGGAGGGGATTGGCGGCAAGGGGTGTAGGGGCTGGAGGGGATTGGCGGCAAGGGGTGTAGGGGCTGGAGGGGATTGGCGGCAAGGGGTGTAGGGGCTGGAGGGGATTGGCGGCAAGGGGTGTAGGGGCTGGAGGGGATTCACGGTGTTACGTAACCTCGTAACCAGGTAACTTACCAGCAAAGATAGCGGGATCAGCTGAGTCGGATGCTACTATTTTCAAACGTTTTATTCCAAAAAAAGGGCACAAGCGTATGGTTAATACAAAACATTCAGATCGTCAAAACTCAATCTAAAACACCGGTGTAACAATAATCAATCAGAAATAAGCTCTATAGTTGTCTAGGGGTAATACTGAGTCCGATTGAAATATAAAGAGTCACTCAGAAGTTTGCAGGCTTTTCCCTTTTGGGAACCGCTGGGGTTTTCACGTTGGAGAGAGAGAGAGATGATTTAGAAAAGATAAACACTTGCCCGTTGTCTTTACAGAGCAAATCCTTGGAATCAGGGGAGTAGGCTTCCCCGTTGTTATTTAAAAGCAGTCTTCCGTTGGTTCTAGCCACAGATTCAACATTTGGAATCTAACGCACGTGGCTTCCTTCAAAATGGCTTCCCGCTCCCACGGAAATCGGTACCGTGTCTCCTTGGTGCGTCTGAGGGTTTCCCCCCCTCAGACCCTCCTTTATGCTTCTTCACGGGATCGCAGGTGTCAATCAAGATTGCAGGTAATGCGATCTCTCTCTCAACCAGCCCACTTTGCCCGAGGGCTTTTCACGTGGTCTCCATGAGACAATAGTCAATGTCGCCTTTATTCTGCTTCTTGGGAGAACATGGTCTTACACACGTCTCCCTCTCTCTCTCCCATTTTCCTGTGTCTATTCAGCACGTCTCTTTCTCTCTTGGGTCAGTTGACCCCCCCTCGACTAGGGCTCTTGCGATTCTCACAAAGGAGGGGGCCGAGGGCATAACAACGGCAAGGGGTGTAGGGGCTGGAGGGGATTCACGGCAAGGGGTGTAGTGGCTGGAGGGGATTGGCGGCAAGGGGTGTAGGGGCTGGAGGGGATTGGCGGCAAGGGGTGTAGGGGCTGGAGGGGATTGGCGGCAAGGGGTGTAGGGGCTGGAGGGGATTCACGGCAAGGGGTGTAAGGGCTGGAGGGGATTCACGGCAAGGGGTGTAAGGGCTGGAGGGGATTCACGGCAAGGGGTGTAAGGGCTGGAGGGGATTCACGGCAAGGGGTGTAGGGGCTGGAGGGAATTCACAGCAAGGGGTGTAGGGGCTGGAGGGGATTCACGGCAAGGGGTGTAGGGGCTGGAGGGGATTCACGGCAAGGGGTGTAGGGGTTGATGGGAATCAGACTGTGGCGAGATATGGAGGGGCCACTGCATAAGATTGGAAAAAGCTGCAGGAACTTATAAAGTCAGCCAGTTCCATCACGGGCACTAGCCTCGCCAGCATTGATTATACTTTCAAAAGGCAATACCTCAAAAAAGCGACGGCCATCATCATGATGCCCAGACATCCGGGACATGCTCTCTTTTTAGGGCTTCCGTCAAGGAGGAGTCTCAGGAACCTGAAGACACACTCTCAATGTTTCATGAATAGGTTCTTCCCATCTGCCATCAGATTTCTGAATGGACATTGAACTCGTGAACACTTCCTCAGTAATTTATTCCCTTTTTTGGCACTACTTATTTCATATCTTTTTAATATATACTTATTATTGTAATTTATAATTTTATTTTATATTGCAATGTACAGCTGCTGCAAAACAAGTTTCATTATTTAGACCTATGGTAGTACATGTGATTCTGAGGTCATGAGGGATAGGGCAAAGTTATGGACTTTGAGATAAGGAAGGGATTTGAAAGGTGTACAGTGAAGGCCCCATTTGAGCCAGCTTGTCAATCTTCAGGGTGTGAACCTCGGCCCAGTTCTGCTCCACATCCTGTCCTTTGATGACCCATGTGTTTCCTACTCCCCTGGGCTCAAGGCTGTCCATTCCCAGACTTCTTGCCAGTATATCACAGTCACTGACATTTGCACAGGTCTGAACAGGTACATTGAATAACTTGCAGCACCATCATAGGCACATAGCATCAGGCAAGCAGCATTCCCAAGAAAAAAAAATACATTGAAACTAAATTACAAACACAATAGATTCTGCAGGTGCTGGAAATCCAAAGCAACAGACACAAATTTCTGGAGAAACACAGAAAGGTAAGGAGGGGGAGCACCAGGGGCAGGTGAGGGGAAAAGGTAAGAGGCCAGTGTGGGGAATAGAGGGAAGAGGGAGAGAAAAGAAAAAAAGAGAATAAAAATTGCCAGAAGGAGAAATCAATGTTCAAAGACCCTTCACTCCCTTGTCTGGCTCCCAAGGGGGTGGTGGTGGGGGGGGGGGGTGGGTTTGAGAGTGAATCAGTGGGAAAAACATGGGTTGACATTTATAACCACAAAGAGATTCTGTAGATGCTGGAAATCCAGAGAAACACGCACAAAATTCTGGAAGAATTCAGTAGGGCAATTAACAGTTGATATTTTGGGCCAAGACTCGTTATCAGGACTGGAGAAGAAGGGGGAAAGAAGCCAGAATTAAACAAAAAAGAAACACAATTGGAACTAAAATGCAATCTATTATAGTTGCAAAATAGTCACAGCAATCATACTGTTGTAATACTGACGTAGTGATTAGGATTATGCAGGTCGGCTGAAGAATAGCTGTTTCTGAACCTGGTGGTGTGGGATTTCAGGCTTTTGTATCTCCTGTCTGATGGTAGCTGAGAGAAGATGTCATGGTGAGAATCTTTGATGCTGGATTTTGCCTTATGAACTTGTGTTGCATCTTTGAAGGATCCATGGGTGTGAACTCAAGATCCTTTTGTTCCTCAGCCTTGCTAAGAATCCTGCCATTAACCATTAACTCTGTCTTCAGATTCAAACTTCCAAAGTGAATCACTTTACAATTATCCAGATTGACCTCTGCCATTTCTTACCCCAACCCTGCATCCTATCTGTGTAACCTATGACAACCTTCAACACTATCCACCACACCACCAATCTTTGCTTCATCTCCAAACTTACTAAGCCAGCCTTGCACTTCCTCGTCAAAGTCATTTACAAAAATCACAATGAGACAGGGGTCCCAGAACAGACCCCTGTGAAACACTATTGGTCACCGACCTACACTCAGAATAAGCTCACCCAGTACTGCAGGTCACCAATTTTCTGTAAATACCTGGGTATCATTTAAAAGCGACCAGGGTTTCTGTCTCTCTCCTCAGATCGTGAGCTCTGGACCCCATCACAAAAAATGGGTGATGAAAAACATTTTCTCTTCACATCTATAATCCTTCTCCTAATATGTCCATATTTTTCTGGTCTTTGACCCATCTGCTAAGTGAACCAAGAGCTGTTTACACCACTGGGGCCCCTCTAGACTTTAATACACCTTCAACTCTCAACTGCCTCTGTTCAAACCTCTCCAATCTGTCTTCTGCTCAGCCGTTGCATGAGTTCTCACAAACTCTGCTTGGCAAGCTTGTCATCACCTTCAGAACTGAGATAAAGCGGTTCGATAGCAACTGCAAAGTACAGTGCTAATTTATTCTGTCTGTATCCCTTCCCATTCATTTCCTTTATGCTGTTTAAGCTTTGGAGTATTTATAGAACCATTTGGAGGCTTAAGTACAGCTGTTCTGTCTCCTGGCACTAAACTAATAAATTATGTTTCTTCTGTGGAATATTAATCATTCTTGGGTTTGAAAAGCAATGTTATTTTTGAAATTTATGCCACTTCCACAACGGTAAAGTCTGAGATCTCAAAATCCCAGATGCATTGACCACGAAGCTCAGCAACTGAGAATGGGAACGATTTGTTCTATAATCAGTGTAGTCATGACAGATTGAACAGCCATTCAGAATGAGAATCAGAATCAGAACTGGAATCAAACTCAGAATCAGAATGAGAATTATAATTAGAATCGGAATTAGAATAGTGAAATAGTGTACATGGGTTCATTGTCCATTCTGAAATCTGATGACAGAGAGGAAAAAGCATTGAGTGTGGATCTTCAGGCTCCTATAACTCCTCCCAGGTGGTAGTGAAGAGAGCATGTCCTGGATGTTGATGGACTTTCATGATGGATATCACCTTCTTGAAGAACTGGTTGTTGAAGATGTCCTCGATGGTGGGGTGCCTGTGATGGAGCTGGCTGAGTCTACAACCTTCTGACGTTTCTTCAGGCTTTTGCTCAATATCCATGGGAAATCTTCCCACCTCTTTCAGCCAAACCATCCATTCTCAAAATGCAGGTGCTACCAGATTTCACAGCACTTGACGTCATGGTGGTGGGCCACCGCTGTCTTTCTGGTGAGGTGCCTTTGTGGAGCTGTAGGGGAGGGAGTTTCAGGATTTAGACCCCATGATATATTTCATGCAGCGTGTGATCCCCTATGCCCACCGTGCTTTGTGGAGGCATTGGGTTTGGGAGTGCAGGTGGAGTAGCCTAGGTGAGGAACCACAGCGCAGTCTGTCGAAAGCGCACACTGCAGCCACTGTGCACCAGTAGTGAAGGGAGGGAGTGCAAGTGGGGGGTATGCTATTCAAGGGGTTTCCTTACACTAGATATAGTGTCGATGTTCTTGAGATGTTGGCTAGCAGGGAGGTCTCATTGCACCATTGACTCATGCCTTGAAATTGGTGCACCCACCTTGGGGTTTAACTTGGGGGGAGCCATAAGACATAGGAGAAGAATTAGGCTATTCAGCATAGAGTCTGCTCTGCCATTCAATCATAGATGATTTATTTTCCCTCTCAAACTTTTTCTCCTGGTTCTCCCTGTAAACTTGTTAGTCAATTACCTAACCAACTTCAATTTAAAAATATCCAATGCTTTGGCCCATCTGTGGCAATGAATTCCATAAATTTAGCACCCTCTGACGAAAGAAATCCTTCCTCATCTCCGTTTCAAAGTGATGCCCCTCTATTCTGAGGTTCTTCCACTATTGGAAACATCATTATGTCTGTTCTAGCTAAGTCTTTTAATTTTTGGTAGGTTTCAACGAGATCATCTCTCATGCTTCTAAACTCTCAAGAATACATGCTGAGAGCCATCCAACTCACAACCACAAGAAATTCTGCAGATGTTGGAAATCCAGCAGCAGACACAAAACGCTGGAGGAACTCAGAAGGTTAGGCAGCATCTATGAAAATAAACAGTTCTTCAGAACTGGAAAAGAAGGGGGAAGATGCCAGAATAAAAAGGCGGAGGGAGGGGAAGGAAAACTAGCTAGAAGGTGATAGGTGAAACCAGGTGGGCGGGAATGCTAAGGGGTTGGAGAGGAAGGTATCCGATAGGAAAGGAGAGTAGATCATAGGAGAAAGGGAAGAAGGAGGAGCAGCAGGGGGAGCCGACTGGCAGGTTAGAGGAGGTAAGAGGCCAGGGTGGAGAAATAGAAGGAGAGGTGAGGTGGAGGATATTTTTTTTACTGGAAGCTGGAGAAATCAATATTGATGATATAAGGTTGGAGGCTAACCAGCTGGAATATAAAGTGTCGCTTCTCCGCCCTGAGGGTGGCCTCATTGTGTCTCAAGAGGAGGCCATGGACTGACATATGGGAATGGGAATAGCAATTAAAATGTGCGGCTACTGGGAAGTGGCCATTAACCCTTTCATTCCAGGGATCATTCGTATAAATCTCCTCCAGACCCCCTCTAAAGCCAAGACATTCTTTCTTAGATATGAGGCCCAAAACTGCTCACAATGCTCCAAATGTGATCTGCCCAATGCCTTATAAAGCCTGAAGCTGATATGATGGTTGCAATTAACAGACTGTGAGATAGATACATGAACGTACAGTGAATGGAGGGATACACAGCTTCTAATTGATTCTTGTGAGCATACAGGGTACATGGCTGGTCCAGCCAAGCGGAAAGTTTAAAGGAGATGTGGTGGGAAGAGGGACTTTTTTTAACACATTCCTGGAATGGTCTGCCAGAGGTGATGCAGGAAGCTGATGTAGAAACATAGAAAACCTACAGCACAATACAGGCCCTTCGGACCACAAAGCTGTGCTGAACATGTCCTTACCTTAGAAATTACCCATAGCCCTCTGTTTTTCTGAGCTCCATGTACCTATCCAGGAGTCTTTTAAAAGACCCTATCGTATCTGCCTCCACCACCATCGCTGGCAGCCCATTCCATGCACTCACTACTCTCTGTGTAAAAAAACTTACCCCTGACATCTCCTCTGTACCTACTTCCAAGCACCTTAAAACTGTGCCCTCTCGTGCTGGCCGTCTCAGCCCTGGGAAAAAGCCTCTGACTATCCTCACAATCAATGCCTCTCATAATTTTGTACACATGTTGGAGGGGTTTAGAGGATGTATGGTGGACACCAATTTGCAGCGATTGGAGGGATATGGAGATGTGCAGGCAGATGGGATTCAGTTTAACGGGCTGCAGAGGCTGGTCCTGACCCCAGGATGTCAGTGGTGGGACACTTTAGTGACAGGACGCAGGAATGGACTGAGCAAGTCATAGAGTGCTCGAACACTACCGCACAGCCCTTTTGCTTACCTAGTTCATGCCAAACTGTTATTCCACCTGGTCTTATCGATCTGCACCTGGACCATAACCCTCCCATCCACGTACCTCTTAAATGTTGCAATCGAACCCGCATCTAGCACTTCCACCGGCAGCCCATTCCACACTCTCACCACCTTTTGAGTGAAATTGCCCCTCAGGTTCCTCTTAAATATGTCACCTTTCACTCTTAACATACTACCTCTAGTTCTAGTCTCACCCAACCTCAGTGGAAAATGTCTGCTTGCATTTACCCTTTCTATATCCCTAATAATGTTGTACACCTCCATCAAATCTCTCCCCCCACCCCCCATTCTTTTACGGTCCAGGGATTGAAGTTCGAACCTGTTCAACCATTCACTATAACTCAGGTCCTCAAGACCCAGCAATATCCTGGTAAATTTTCTCTGTATCCTGATCCCCAGTGTGGAGGTTAGAGGTTAAACCCTGCTGAGACTCGGCCAAGCTTTTAGACTGCGTTCAATCACATATGAATCATGAGGAAGAGGGAACAAAGAGGTTTCACAATCACAGAACTTTCCACGCTGTGTCACAAGGGTGGAACCTAAATGCATTGCTGTAAGCTCCCAAAATCCAGAATGGAACAAAAAGCAACAGATGATCTATTTTAGTGATGGCAATTGAGGGAGATGACTCGCCTTTCTCTAGCAGTTTAAGTCAGCTTCCTTTAAGGCCCATACTGTTATGTACTCTGCGAAATGTGAGATTAATTCAACATATCCTCTGACAAGTGATCTGAAACTGATTCAGGGCTATCAGTGTTACCTGAGTGTTGGGAAAGCGCCCTCACCCCCCCCCGCTGTGTGCGTGCTGCGCTGTGAAGGTAGGAAAGGGGGATCCCTGGACCCTTCAGTTAATGGTAGGGGTCCATGGAAGGTGCAAACACAGCAACACTACCCAAACACAGGGATCTGCTGCACAGCAACATCACACAGTCTGTACCCCGAAGGCAACCAGACAGTGTGTTTGAAGACACCTTCTACAGACTGAAGAAGAACTAGGCTGAACCGAAAATGGCACATCAGCAATGTCAGATGTTTTAAGTTTCATAGCAGAAGAGATTCTGTAAATGTGGGAAATCTTGCAGCACACTCAAACACAAAGTAGTCGAGGAACTCAGAAGGTTATTCCCGAGAGAAATCTGTAACATACTGTCTGAGGGGGCAGTGGAGGCACAGACTGTCACAACATTGAAGAAGTATCAAGGCAGAGCAGGTAACAGACCCCATGTGGATAAAAGGGTCTGGTCTACATGGGTTATCCATGGTTCACATGGATAAGATGGGGTGAATTCTCTCTTCTTGCTGCTGGCATCAGGCAGGAGCTACAGGAGCCCTCAGGTCCCACACCAGTAGGTCCAGGAACATTTATTACCCCTCAACCATCAGGCTCCTGAACCAGCACGAATAACCTCAATTACCTCAACACTGAGCTGATTCCAAAACTTACAGAGTCAGTTTCAAGAACTCTGCAACTAATGTTCTCAGTATTTATCTATCTATCTGTTCATTTATTTCTCTATATATTTATCGGTTTATTTATTCATTTTCCATTTATTTGTTTGTTATTTTCTTTTTGCACGGCTGGTTTTCTTTTGCACATTTGTTGTTTGTCAGTCTGTGTGTGTAGTTTCTCATTTAATTTTATTGGGTTTTTTTGTTCTACTGCCAATGGCTGCAAGAAAATCAATCTCAACTTGGTGTATGGTGACTTATGCAATATGCACTTTGATAATAAATTTACTTTGAATTTTCAACTGGCTCTGTGCTCTGCTATTCTAAGGCTGACTTGAATAGGAGCAGATAAGGAAACAGATCCTGGAAAGGTGTAATAACAACAGAGTTGTCATGACGGGAGATTTTAGTTTCCCAAATATCGATTGGCATCTCCCTAGAGTGAGGGGTTTAGATGGAGTGGAGTTTGTTAGGTGTGTTCAGAAAGGTTTCCAGACACAATATGCAGATAAGCCTACAAGAGGAGAGGCTGTACTTGATCTGGTATTGGGAAATAAACCTGGTCAGGTATCAGATCTCTCAGTGGGAGAGCATTTTGGAGATAGTGATCACAATTCTATCTCCTTTACAATAGCATTGGAGAGGGATAGGAACAGACAAGTTAGAAAAGCTTTTAATTCCAGTAAGGGGAAAGATGAAGTTATCAGGCAGGAACTTGGAAGCTTAAATTGGGAACAGATGTTCTTAGGGAAAGGTGTAGAAGAAATGTGGTGAATGTTCAGTGGATATTTGTGTGAAGTTCTGCATAGTTATGTTCCAATGAGACAGGGAAGTTATGGTAGGGTACAGGAACCGTGGTGTGAAAAGGCTGTAGTAAACCTAGTCAAGAAGAGAAAAAAAGCTTATGAAAGGTTCAGAGAGCTAGGTAATGTTAAGGATCCAGAAGATTATAAGGCTAACAGGAAGGAGCTTAAGAAAGAAATTAGGAGAGCCCGAAGGGGCCATGAGAAGGCCTTGGCGGGCAGAATTAAGGCAAACCCCAAGGCATTTTACAAATAGGTGAAGAGCAAGAGGATAAGATGTGAAAGAATAGGATCTATCAAGTGTGACAGTGGGAAAGTGTATATGAAACCGGAGGAAATAGCAGAGGTACTTAATGAATACTTTACTTCAGTATTCACAATGAAAAAGGACCTTGGTGATTGTAGTGATGACTTTCAGCAGAATGAAAAGCTAGAGAATGTAGATATTAAGAAAAAGGCTGTGCTGGAGCTTTTGGAAAGTATCAAGTTGGATAAGTCGCCGGGACCAGATGAGATGTACCCCAGGCTACTGTGGGAGGCGAGGGAGGAGATTGCTGAATCTCTGGCGATGATCTTTGCATCATCAATGGGGATGGGAGAGGTTCCGGAGGATTGGAGGGTTGCAGATGTTGTTCCCTTATTCAACAAAGGGAGTAGAGATAGCCCAGGAAATTATAGACCAGTGAGGCTTACCTCAGTGGTTGGTAAGTTGATGGAGAAGATCCAGAGAGGCAGGATTTATGAACATTTGGAGAGGTATAATATGATTGGGGATAGTCAGCATGGCCTTGTCAAGGGCAGGTCATGCCTTACGAGCCTGATTGAATTTTTTGAAGATGTGGCTAAACACATTGATGAAGGTAGAGCAGTAGATGTAGTGTATATGGATTTCAGCAATGCATTTGATAAGGTACCCCATGCAAGGCTTATTGAGAAAGTAAGGAGGCATGGGTTTCAAGGGGACATTGATTTGTGGATCCAGAACTGGCTTGCCCACGGAAGGCAAAGAGTGGTTGTAAACGGGTCATATTCTGCATAGATGTCGGTCACCAGTGGAGTGCCTCAAGGATCTGTTCTGGGACTCCTACTCTTTGTGATTTTTATAAATGACCTGGATGAGGAAGTGGAGGGATGGGTTAGTAAGTTTGCTAACTTACAAAGGTTGGAAGTGATGTGGATAGTGTGATGGGTTGTCAGAGGTTACAGTGGGACATCGATAGGATGCAAAACTGGGCTGATAAGTGGCAGATGGAGTTCAACCCAGATAAGTATGAGGTGGTTCATTTTGGTAGGTCAAATATGATGACAGAATATAGTATTAATGGTAAGTCTCTTGGTGGTATAGAGGATCAGAGGGATCTTGGGGTCTGAGTCCATAGGACGCTCAAAGCAACTGCGCTGGTTGACTCTGTGGTTAAGAAGGCATACGGTGTATTGACCTTTATCAATCATTGAATTGAATTTAGGAGCCGAGAGGTAATGTTGCAGCTACATAGGACCCTGGTCAGACCCACTTTGAGTACTGTGCTCAGTTCTGGTCGCCTCACTACAGGAAGGATGTGGAAACCATAGAAAGGGTGCAGAGGAGATTTACAAGGATGTTGCCTGGATTGGGGAGCATGTCTTATGAAAACAGGTTGAGTGAACTCGGCCTTTTCTCCTTGGAGCGACAGAGGATGAGAGGTGACCTAACAGAGGTGTATAGGATGATAAGAGGCATTGATCGTGTGGATAGTCAGAGGCTCTTTCCCAGGGCTGAAATGGCTGCCACAAGAGGGCACAGGTTTAAGGTGTTTGGGAGTAGTTAAGGAGGCTGTAGTACTACAGCCTTCAGACAGACTGCTCGACTACAAAACTAAATCTGTTCTGAGCGTGCTAGTGGCTATCTCCGGGGGAAATATTAGCCTTTTGTCAAGTTTGACAGCCATGTTCCAGTCACGAGCAGGCCTGACACCAACCGTGTCACTGAGGGTAGCACTGCCTGTCCTTGCTGGACAAGGGGGATAGTCATATGGGGTTTAGGGTTGTTGTTCAGACTTTGCTTCTCCACAGTGGATGCCAAACATCTGAGGACCTGGTCATGTCTCCATGTGTAACTTCCTCGAGTGAGGCTTACTCTGCAAGATGAGAGGATGTGCTTGAGGTTTGCTGTTCTTCCACAGAGAAGACAAGCTGGGTCTTCACCGAGTTACCGGTTCAGAAGGGAGAACATCATAAACAGCTTTTATAAGGAAGCTCATCTTTCTTTCTTCCTTTTTCCATAAGTCTTTCCAACCAAATTTCCTTTTCTCAGTGTTTTCCCACCTTGTCCACTGTCGCTGTTTTGCCTGAGACACT
This sequence comes from Hemitrygon akajei, assembly GCF_048418815.1. Classification (NCBI taxonomy): domain Eukaryota; kingdom Metazoa; phylum Chordata; class Chondrichthyes; order Myliobatiformes; family Dasyatidae; genus Hemitrygon; species Hemitrygon akajei. Next base: position 194,729,626 of record NC_133125.1, on the reverse strand, counting down.
GCTCTTGCATACCTCATCTGCTCCTCCTGTCACTGTACAGTACCCCCTCCACCACCAGAGCTCACCTTTGCTTTTGTGTTGTTGCCTTTTGCCAAATGGGCCAGTTTCAGCCTGTGCCAAGGCCCCCTCTTCCAGACTGCACCTGGCCCACCATCTCTGCACACCTGAGTGCTGCTTTTGCCTGTTTTACTGACTGCCTGCCTTGCTCCCTGTTAGGGTCCTGGGTGCAGAATCCTGGACAACACTGCCACGGGATTCCGAGAGAGTCATCTGAAGCCTCACCTTGGCACACTTGAACTCTTCAGTCAGCCCCGTGACAGGCAACTCCAGAGCTCCTTTGCCATACAGGTAGATGCTACGTAGCGATCTGGGAGGTCCAACCACTTCTTAATGAAGGAACTAACTGTCCTCTCCAGCTTTTCAGCACCTGAGGGAGCAATCCAAACTGAAGGCACCGGAGCTTAAGGTTTCCTAGCAGCAAGGTCTTATCGATGTCTTTCAGCCCTTTTTCTTCTCTCTGTACGTTTACTTGATTTGTATCACTGGGGTTTACATCATACCAATGCCCCAACTTTTAACTGACACTTCTGACACAGAGGAATTACTTTCCCATCCACATGGAACTTATAGTCCAGCCTTCCCTTGACTATAGAAATGTTTCTGGACTTCTTTGCTTTAATCGTCATTTGGGCCCATTTGCTATTTTTGAATGGAGCTTCTCAGGCAACAATTTGGTACATGGGATGGTAGTGTCAGGATAGTTAAATCATCTGTAAACGCCCAGATTGGTGGTAGGCATAGTCATTCTCCTCCTACTACCCATTTAGAAGTTCTAATGATTACTCCCATTGCTGTGGTAAAGGCCAGCGGAGAGATGGTGCAACCTGCCACGATGCCTATCTCCACAGGCTGCCAGTGTGGTCATCAATGAGAACTGGAGATCTCGAAAGTAGGCTTTGACCAGGGTTGTAACATATTCTGGTACACGGAAGGATTCCAATGAAGACCACAGGAGGTTCTGTGAGACTGACCAAAAGGCCTAAGAACAAAACAGAGAGCTTTCTTCTTTCCCTTGTAGCAGTTTGTATTTGATGCCAAATTGTATTTGTGTGTTCCAAGCAGCCAGGGAAACCCAGCCACCCTGCTTTCTGCACACGTGTGTCAATGGAGTTATTTTTCTCCAGGTAAATAGACAACGTTTGTGCTATGACACTGAAAAATATTTCCCTTCACCATTCAATAGATTTATTTGCCAAAACTGTCCCATTTCTGAGGAATCTTTCTTCAGGAATTAGAATTCCTCCTGCCCGGAATAAGTTTATTCTTCCAGACCACCTTCATTTGTTTCCATAAGAAGTTCAGGACTTGGTGCATTTTTGTAGAGTTTGTATGGAACTCCATCTTGGCCTGACGCTGAAGCAGCCTTTGCCTGCTTCACTACTTTTATTACCTCACTATATCTGGGAGGACTGATGTCAAATTGCTGATGCGGAGGGTGGATGGGTGGCATATCTGAAGGTATTGAGATGTGTTCAGCTCTCCATCTGTCTGAGTATGTCAGTTTCAGATGATCTTTGACATCTTAAGTGTTTCCATTCTTCTGCTTTGTGAAAATGTTTTCCACGAACTTGTAGGGGTCCTTATGTAACTATGTCCAGGTGTGTTCATTCTTCTTTCTTCGAAGCCCAAGGTTTATTGCCCTCCTTGGAGTCAACAGTCGTGACTTTAGTTCTGCCTGCAGGATGTTGACTCTGTTTCCTCCATGGTTGATTTTCTTTACTGTTTCTTCAGTTGTCATCTCTCCTTAATGAGGCCCCTATCTCATGTCCTGGGAGAAGGGGATCCTTAACGATAGATACGACCTTTTTGGGCATTGCCTTCTGAATGTGTGCTGGATGCTGGGGAGGCAAGAGCCTTTGATGGAGCTGACTGAGTTTACAACTTTCTGCAGCTTTTTCCGATCCTGTGCAGTGGCTTCTCCATATCAGATGGTGATGCAACTGGTTAGAATGCTGTCCATGGTACGTCTGTCAAAATTTATGAGCGTCTTTGGTGACTTACCAATTCTCAAATTCCTCATTTCCTGCTTCAATATGTTGGGCCCAGAATTGATCCTCAGAGATGTTGAAACCCAGGAAATTGAAACTGTTCACCCTTGCACTTCAGATCTCTCGATGAGGACTGGTGTGTTTTCCCTCAATTTTCCCTTCCTGAAATGCACAATCAATTCCTTGGTCTTACTGACGTTGAGTACAAGGTTGTTGTTGCGACACCATGCAACCAGCTGATCTATCTCGCTCCTGTACACCTCCTTGTCATCATCTGAAATTCTGCCAACAATAGTTGTGTTGTCAACAGATTTATAGATGGCCTTTGGATATATATATATATATATATATATAGAGAGAGAGAGAGAGAGAGAGAGACTCTCTCTCTCTCTCTCTCTCTCTCTCTCTCTCTCTCTCTCTCTCTCTCTCTATCCCAACTCCAAACCGAAACAGTACTATAACTTTCAGTATAAACATCCACTGGCCAGGAGTCTGAATCAGGCAGGGTTGTGTTTTCTTTCCCTGGAAGCTTGGAGGCATTTAAAGCTTCATCCTGTAGAACGGTTCCAGGTCCCTGAACTGCCCGGTTAAACTGGAGATGTTAAGAAGATCACAGAGTCATGCACCATGGAAACAAGTCATTTGACCCACGTCAACCAAGATGTAAATCCAAGCTGGTCTTACTTTCTAAACCTTGCCTATCCACGTTCCTGTCCAAGGTATGATGGCACAGAATCCTGACCAGTTGAGAAGGCAGGAAGATGTCATTAGCAGACAGTTCAGGGGACACAGATTTTAAAAAAGGAGCAAAATATTTAAAGGGGATACAAGTATTTTGGGACAGGAATGGTGGAAGTTTTTGGTGGAATCAATGGATTCTCATTTCAGAACAGTTAAGTTAGCACAGTTCTGTGTATGAAAATCTTGTGTCATGAAGGGTCTTGGCCCAAAATATTATCTGCTTATTCCTTTCTATAGATGTTGCTTGACCAGCTGAGTTCCTCTAGCATTTTGCATCTGTTGCTCTGGATTTCCATCACCTGCAGAATCCCCTGTGTTTATAAATCTGTTGGAATTTGTTGAAGAGTTAACCAAGAAGACTGATGAATTCAGGCTGGCATATCTTGTTTAGATGGGCTTGAGCAAGGCCCTTGCCAAGGCCCCACTTAGAAGGTTATTCTGGAAAATTAGATCACATAGGAACAAGTGTGAACAAGTGAACTGGATAAATAATTGACTTGATGGTGGACGCCTGTTTCTTGGACATTCATCTATTATGCAGTTTAGTTTTGTAACTTACAGTTATATTTACGCCTTCCTTGCAAAACTCTGATTAATATCTCCTCCAGTGATGATCAACACTGGTGTGCTGGCTTAGTCCTCTGCTCTACTCCCTCTATACCCATGGCTGTGTGGCTAGCTATAACTCAAATGCCATCTCTAAATTTGCTGATGACACAACCATTGTTGGTAGAATCTCAGATGGAGATGATAGGGCATATAAGAGTGTGATATATCAGCTAACTGAATGGCATTGCAGTATAAACCTTGCACTCAACATCAGTAAGATGAAAGAGTTGACTGTGGACTTCAGGAAGAGTAAGATGAAGGAACATGAACCAATCCTCATAGAGGGATCAGAAGTGGAGAGACTGAGCTATTTCAAGTTCCTTTGTGTCAAGATCTCTGAGGATCTAACCTGGTCCCAACATATTGATGCAGCTATAAAGAAGGCAAGACAGCGGCTATATGTCATTAGGTTTGTCACCTAAGACACTCGGAAACTGCTGTAGATTTACCGCGGAGAGCATCCTGACAGGCTTCATCACAGTCTGGTACGGGGTGGGGGTTGCTACTGCACAGGACCAAAAGAAGCTGCAGGAAGTTGCAAAATTAGTCAGAGGCATCTTGGGTACTAGCCTCTGCAGTATCCAAGGAGCAGTGCTTCCGATTGGCAAAGTCCATTGTTAAGGACCCCCATCACCCAGGACGTGCCCTCTTCTCATCAGGAAGGAGATACAGAGGTGATGTGGGGACAGCTTCTTCTCCTCTGCCATCTGATTCCTCAATGGACATCGAACACTGCCTCACTTTTTATTTTATATTATTTCAGTTTTGCAGTATTGTTAATATATATGTGTATATTAAAATGTGTATATACTGATTCACTTTCTTTTCTTTCTATATTATCATGTATTGCATTGAACTGCTACTGCTATGTTAACAAATTTTACGGCACGTGCTGGTGATAATAAATCTGATTCTGATTCTGAAAGGAGAGCTATAAATAGTGGTGTGCCACAGGGGCCAGGTCTGAGAATTAGTTCATCACTCATATAAATGATTCAAATGAGAATGTCCAAGGCATGTTTGTATGTACAGCTCCATGAACATCTGCAGATGACACTAAAATTGGTGGTATCGTAGACAGTGAGGAAAGTATCAAAAGTTACCTTTTTGGGCATAGGATAGATCTCCAGAATTGTTGACTCCCAGGAATTTGTAACTGCATGCCCTTTCCACTGTTGATTTTTTTTATGAGGCTTGGTGTGTGTTTCCACGACTTACCCTTCCTTGTAGCCCATAAGCAATTCTTTAATCTTACTGACACTGAGTGCAAGGTTGTTGTTTGAACACCACTCTGCCATCTCTCACTTCTATACTTCTGCTTGTCACCATCTAAAATTCTCCCAACAGTAGTTTTGCCATCAGCAGGTTTATAGATGGCATTTGAGCTGTTTCTAACCACACAGCTGTGGGTGATAAGAGAAATCATTGGGCATCCCGAGGAGTGGGGCCTGCAAGTGTTGACCATACAAAATGCATAGTTTTTATCTGCTTACAAACCTTCGGGGTAATGCCAGCATTTATTGCCCTTCCCTCATCGCCCTTCTACTGAACACACTGGATGGCATCCGTTAGTCTCGCGAGACCATGGATCTGTACCTGGAAAGTCTTGCTTCAGCCTCTCCAGGGTGCAGTCAGGGCCAAGGTTGTATGGAAGACCGGCAGTTGCCCAAGCAGCAAGTCTCCCCTCTCCACGACACTGATGTTGTCCAAGGGAAGGGCAAGAGCCGATACAGCTTGGCACCAGTGTCGCCGCAGGAGTTGCCAGAACGAGGTTAAAGGTAACGTCAGACTGCCTTAGGGACTCCAGCTCCGGATTTGTCCTCAGGGTTTACTCCCGAAGCCTTTCCCATGAGTGGGTATGGCCACAAGGCAGCGGAGGTTTGAAATCAGAGTTTTCCCTCTCTTAGATGAACTGCCTTCCCAGGCTGACGAGCTCCATTTACCCGAAGCACTGGTTTTAAGGTGCCAGGACTTGCCTTCGCCCCTTCTCCTGTCAGTAGAAACAGTTCTGCCAGGCTTAGAGGCTAAGCCACACGAGAAGGCCAGGAGTTGGACTTGGTTGTCAGAGGCTATTTGAGGCGTATGCCTTGAGGAGCACTTTTAGGTAGTGGGAGCCGAACACAACTCTGCTTATATTACTGATCCAGATGAGAACGTACGTTTGCAGCTGACAGGAAAATCGGTTGTGTTGTTGACAGTGAAGATGGTTATCAAGATTTATAGAGGGACCTTAACCAGCTGGGTAAGTGGTGTTTAATCCAGATAAGTGCGAGGTTTTGCACTTCATGCACAGTAAAATAGTAGTTAGCATAATGCTGTCACTGAGCCAGCAATCAAGATTCAGTTCGGCCGCTCTCTGTAAGGACTTTGTATGCTCTCTCCACAACTCCCTTTTCTCTGGGTGCTCCAGCTTCCTCCCACATTCCATGACAGCACTAGTAAGCTGTGGGCATGCTACGTTGGAGCATGGCGATGTTTTCAGGCTGCCCCCCCAGCACATCCTCGGACTGTGTTGCTTGCTGATGATGTATTTCACTGTATTATTCAATATTTTGATGTATGTGTGACAAATAAAGTTATTCTTTGGGAAGCCAAACCAGGATAAGACTTACTCAGTAAACAGCACAGCCCTGGAGAGTGTCGTAGAACAAACAGACATTGGAGTACAAATACACAGTTCCGTGAAATTGGTAACACAATAGAAAGGGTGATGAAAAAGGCATTTGGCAAGCTGGCCGCCTTCTGTCATGGCCTTGAGTAGGAAATGTATAAGACATTATGTGCAGTTATAAAAGACATTAGTGAGGCTGCACTTAGAGTATTGTGTACACTTTTAGTTCTGCTATAATAGGAAAGATGTCATTAAGCTGGAACGAGTGCACCGATTGTTTATTGGAATATTGCCAGGACTGAGTTGGAAGGACAGGTTGGGCAGGATAAAATTTCATTAGTGGAATGTAGGAGATTGAGGACTGATGGTATAAAGCCACGACTTTAGGCCTTTTGCAAGGATCAGTAATTAAAAACTAGACAGCATAGGTTTAACGTGCGAGGGGAAAGATTTAAAGGGGATCATTGGGTGATAGATGGAGGGAGGCAGACAGAGAGAGAGAGGGAAATGAAGCAGGGAAGGAGGGTAAAGTTGAAGATAGCTAATGTTGGTTTATAATTGTAACGTGTCCAGATTACAGAAAAAAAACTAAACACAAGTGATTCTGCAGATGCTGGAGGCCACACGCAGGTCAGAGGAGCAACACCGGGTAGCCTCCAGCCTGATTGCGGAAATGTTTCTTTCTCTAACTTCCAGTGATTTCTCCCCCGTCTACAACTTTCTCTTCTCTCCATTCTCCATTCTGAGCCCCCCTCCTTACCCCTTTTCCTCACCTGCTCACCACCTCCCTCTGGTGCCCCTCCTCCTTCCCTTTCTCGCATTGTCTACTCTCCTATCAGATTCTTCTTTCCTCTTCTACTTTCCCCATCACCTGGTTTCAGCTATCAGCAGGCATTTTGTACCCCTGCCCTACACCCACCTTCTTATTCCGGAGGATTAGAGGGAGGCGAATGTTGTCCCCTTGTTCAAAAAAGGTAGTAGGGATAGTCCGGGTAATTAAAGACCAGTGAGCCTCACGTCTGTGGTGGGAAAGCTGTTGGAAAAGATTCTTAGAGATAGGATCTATGGGCGTTTAGAGAATCATGGTCTGATCAGGGACAGTCAGCATGGCTTTGTGAAGGGCAGATCGTGTCTAACAAGCCTGATAGAGTTCTTTGAGGAGGTGACCAGGCATATAGATGAGGGTAGTGCAGTGGATGTGATTTACATGGATTTTAGTAAGGCATTTGACAAGATTCTACACGGTAGGCTTATTCAGAAAGTCAGAAGGCATGGGATCCAGGGAAGTTTGGCCAGGTGGATTCAGAATTGGCTTGCTTGCAGAAGGCAGAGGGTTGTGGTGGAAGGAGTACATTCAGATTAGAGGGTTGTGACAAGTGGTGTCCCACAAGGATCTGTTCTGGGACCTCTACTTTTTGTGATTTTTATTAGCGACCTGGATGTGGAGATAGAAGGGTGGGTTGGCAAGTTTGCAGATGACACACAGGTTGGTGGTGTTGTAGATAATGTAGAGGATTGTCGAAGATTGCAGAGAGACATTGATAGGATGCAGAAGTGGGCTGAGAAGTGGCAGATGGAGTTCAACCCAGAGAAGTGTGAGGTGGTACACTTTGGAAGGACAAACTCCAAGGCAAGTACAAAGTAAATGGCAGGATACTTGGTAGTGTGGAGGAGCAGAGGGATCTGGGGGTACATGTCCACAGATCCCTGAAAGTTGCCTCACAGGTAGATAGGATAGTTAAGAAAGCTTATGGGGTGTTAACTTTCATAAGTCGAGGGATAGAGTTTAAGAGACGCGATGTAATGATGCAGCTCTATAAAACTCTAGTTAGGCCACACTTGGAGTACTGTGTCCAGTTCTGGTCGCCTCAGTATAGGAAGGATGTGGAAGCATTGGAAAGGGTACAGAGGAGATTTACCAGGATGCTGCCTGGTTTAGAGAGTATGGATTATGATCAGAGATTAAGGGAGCTAGGGCTTTACTCTTTGGAGAGAAGGAGGATGAGAGGAGACATGATAGAGGTATACAAGATATTAAGAGGAATAGACAGAGTGGACAGCCAGTGCCCTTCCCCAGGGCACCACTGCTCAGTACAAGAGGACATGGCTTTAAGGTAAGGGGAGGGAAGTTCAAGGGGGATATTAGAGGAAGGTTTTTCACTCAGAGAGTGGTTGGTGCGTGGAATGCACTGCCTGAGTCAGTGGTGGAGGCAGATACACTAGTGAAGTTTAAGAGACTACTAGACAGGTATATGGAGGAATTTAAGGTGAGGGGTTATATGGGAGGCAGGGTTTGAGGGTCAGCACAACATTGTGGGCCAAAGGGCCTGTAATGTGGGGTACTATGTTCTATGTTCTATATTCTATTCTGCCTTCTGCCCCCTTCCTTTCCAGTCCCAATGAAGCATTTTGGCCAGAATTCTCAACTGTTTCTTCCCATTCATAGAAGCTGCTTGATCTGCTGAGTTCCTCCGGCAGTTTGTGCCTGAAAAACTTCTCATGCATGCCATCCACACAGATCACTTCATCGCATCAGTCCATTGAGGTAGTACAAAGTGAAAAGCAATAACAGAACGCAGAATAGATTGTTGTAGTTGCATAGAGAGTGCATTGCAGGCTGACAATAAGGTGCATGGCCATAGCGAGGTAGATTGACAGAATAATAATTCATTTTTATTGTAAAAGATGTCTGTTCAAGAAACTTGTAAGAAGATAAAAGCTGCCTTTGAGCCCGGTGTTACGTGCTTTCAGGCTAATGTACCTTCTGCCTGGGGGATGGGGACTGCGATATGTTGGCTGTTTTACAGTGGCAGCGAGAAATATAAACAGAGTCCATTGGAGGGGGTGGGGGAGCTTGTTTTTGTGACGCGCTGACTGCGCCCACAGCTCACTGCAGTATCTAGAGGTCAAAAGTTAGTTGTCATACCAAGCCTTGATGCACCTGGGTGGGATGCTTTCTGTAGTGCATCTGTGAAAAAATGCAGTAGGTCGATGGGGTTGAGCCAAGGTCTAGCAGGCCTAAAGAGGCTGAATGGCCTGCCTGCTTTCGGGAGTGATGGGTGAAGGCAGACATGAGTGCTGGAGACCTGCCAGGCTCCATGGAAACAGAGTTTTGGCAGGAGCCCTGTGTATATTTTACCCTGTAAACCACAGCTGACGCACAGACATATACCACAGCATTGCAAGCCAAATATTTAATAACAGCGACTCACAAGAGATCCATTGAGTCTATTGTTTATGCACTGGGATCTGCAGCATGCAACGTACAGTGCAGGATACCAGCTCACTGCCGACCACGGTCCAAATTCAACTGGAGCAGCAGAAGCCAATGGGATGGGAGCAAAATGGCCAGGTAACAGGGGTGCTGGATGAATTGAGGGGAGGAATCAAGACCTAAAGGATAGCAGCATTGGATTAGAGGCATTTCATGGAGTGGGTAATGAGACATTGAAGAGGGAAGGTTGTGACAGTGTAGAAGGAAGCTTCCTCAGTTTTGTACCCATGCTCTGGGATTGTATGACAAGCCTGTGTAGAGGGAGATTTCTTCAATATCAGAAACAATGCTCTGAGATGTTTTGATGGGATCCTTCCTCAATATTTAATCCCATTCTCTGAGACCATGAGATGGGAGATCGTAGAGGGATATCGCTCAATATCAAACCCCTGCTCCAGGGGTGTGAGGTGGGACAGTGTCGAGGGACATTTCCTCAAAATTTGACCTCATTCTCTGAGTGTGTGATGGGACAGGATAGAAGGAGATTAACTCAGCATCTAACCCCGTGCTCTGGTATAGTGCGATGGGACAGTATGGAGGGCTCTTTCTCCCACACTCATTTTTAGTTAGAGATACAGTACAGGCCTTCCAGTGCAATGTGCCCACACTGCCCAGTTACACCCTTCTGACTAATTAATTTGCTAACCCGTATAACACACACAAAATACTGGAAATCCTGATGAAGGGTCTCAGCTTGAAACATCAATTGTTTATTCATTTCCATGGATGCTGCCTGACCTGCTGGGTTGACTTGGATTTCCAGTATCTGCAGATTTTCTCTTGTTTGTGATTCTACTAACCTGCACGTCTTTGGAATGTGGGAGGAAACTGGTGCATTTGGAAGAAACCCATGGGATCACAGAGAGAATGTACAAACACCTTACAGATGGCAGCGGGAATAGAACCCAGGTCGCTTTCCTCTAAATCTATTCCTGTGACAGGTCAGAATTGAAGGAGCTCCCCTTTATAAACAGTCAGGAAACCCTTACGGTTATGGGGAGAACCTGCAGACTCCACACAGACAGCATCAAAGGTCAGGATCAAAGCAGTAAGAAGCAACGTCTCTACCCACTGTGCCACCCTGCCACAGTAATCAGGCATATTTTCTCTTGGTTGTTGGTGATCCTTTGGGAACTCTCTCTAGCAGATTTTTAAGTCAGAGGTGGACATAATTGATGAGAAAGAGGGTGGGACCTTCATTGGTTTGGTATTATTAATACTTGTACTGAGATATAGTGAAAAGCTTTTGTTTAGTGTGCCAACCAATCAGATCACTCCATAAACAAAGTAAATTTATTATCAAAGTACATATATGTCACCATATACTGCCCTGAAATTTATTTTCTTGTGGGCATTCACAGCAATTGCAAAGAAACACAACAAAATCAACAAAACAGAAACAAAAGAAAATCTGGAGATGCTGGAAATCCGAGCAACACACACAAAATGCTGGAGGAACTTAGCGGGCCAGGCAGCACCCTATGGAAAAAAGTACAGTCGACGTTTTGGGCCGAAACCCTTTGGCAGGACTGGAGAAAACAGCTGAGGAGCAGATTTGTAATGTGGGAGAGGGGAGAGAACCACTAGGTGATAGGTGAAACCTGGAGGGGGAGGGATGGAGCAAAGAGCTGGGTAGTTGATTGGTGAAAGAGACAGAAGCTCATGGAAGAAAGAAGAAAGTGAGGGGGAGGAGCAGCAGAGGGAGCCGATGGGCGGGCTGGGACATAACATGAGAGAGAGACAAGGGGGTGGGAAATGGTGATGTGGGGGAGGCGGTGGAGGAAACTTATACATAAAAAAGATGGATAAATAACCAATGTGCAAAAGACAACAAACTGTGCAAATACAAAAATGAAAAAAAAAAACAATAAATATCATGAACATGAGTTGTGGAGTCCTTGAAAGTGAGTCCATAGCTTGTGGAATCAGTTCAGCATTGGGGTGCGTGAATTTATCTCCTCTTGTTCAAGAGCCTTACAGTTCAGCAGTAATAACTGTTCCTGAAAATGGTGGTGTGGGATCTGGGGCTCCTGTACCTTCTTGCTGATGGCAGCAGCGAGAAAGCATGGCCTGGACGTTGGGGCTCCCTGCTGCTCTCCTGTAACAGTACACCTCGTAGATGCGCTCAGTGGTGTGGAGGGCTATGCCTGTGATTGATTGGCCTGTACCCACAACTTTTTGTAAGATTTTCCCTTCAGGGGAATTGGTGTTTTCATATCAGGCCATGATGCAACCAGTCTGTATAGTCCAACTATGCATCCATAGAAGTTTATCAAGGCTTTAGATGACATGCCAAATCTTCACAAACTTCTGAGAAAATATGGACACTATTGTACTTCCTTTGTATTGGCAGTCACGTGCTGGGCCCAGGACAGATCCTCTGAAATTATAACACTGGGGAATTTAAAGTTCCTGACCCTCCCACTCCTAACTCCCTGATGAGGACTGGCTCATGGAAATCTGGTTTCCTCATCTGGCATTCAATGATCAGCTCTTTGCTTTTGCTGATATTGAGAGAGAGAGAGAGAGAGATTGCTGTCGTGGCACCACTCAGACAGATTTTCAGTCATCCTCGTATATGCTGGCTGTTCACCACCTTTGATTCAGCCCACGGCAGTGGGGTCATCTGCAAACTGCAATGTGGCCTCGGAGCTGTGTTTAGCCACAGAGTCACGCAAAGATGTAAAGCGAGTAGAGCAGGGGACTAAGCACACAGTCTTGTGGTAAGAGCTGATCATTGACTTCAGGAAGGGAATGATGAGTATGCTCCTGTTTACATGAAGTCGAGACGGTTGAGAGCTTCAAGTTCCTAGGAGTGAACATCAGTTATGGACCGACACGGTCCAACAATGTAGAAGGCATGGTCAAACCAGCTCGGCAGTACCTTTACTTACTTTGGGGGCAAAGGAAATTCAACTTGCCCCTAATGACCCTCATCGATTTTTATCATAGGAAGCAATCTGTCCGGATGCATAACATCTTGGTGTGACAGTTGCTTTGCATGTGACTGCAAAAACACAGGGAGTTGAGGACACAATTGTTGTTCAGACCAAACACCAGATTTGTGAGGAAATGTGATCTAAGTGACCGTGGAACGATTGTCGGTGCCAGATGGAGTGGTTTGAGTATCTCAGAAGCTACCGAACCTGAGGTTTTCATGCACAACAGTCCGGAGTGGTTCCAGAGAATGGTGCTAAAAAAAAAATCAAGAGCAACAGTTCTTTGGGCGATTATGTCTTCTTAATGAGAGAGTTTGGGGGAGAATGGCTAGTCCTGTTCAAGCTGAAGGGAAGGCGGCCGTCACTCGAGTAGCCACACATGACTTGCCACAATGTGTGCAACACACCAAACCGTGAAGTGAGTGGGCTACAGCAGCAAAAAGCCACACCCGTACGCTCAGGGGGCAGTTTATTAGGTACAAGTTGTATGTTCTGCATCACACACAAAATGCTGGAGGAACTCAAGTCAGAGGAATAAACAGCCCACGATTTGGGCTGGACTGGAAAGGAAGGGGAAGAAGCCAGAATAAGACGTGGGGAGGGTGAGGAGTACAAGCTGGAATGTGATTGAGGGCGTAGAGGGAGGTAGGTGAGTGCTGCATCGAACCCCCTGCAGGGAGCGAGGGGAGGAGGAGCCAGGTTCGGTAGTAATCTGCCCTCTAATGGTTGGCGCACTGGTGCCAAGGCACGGTGCATCGGGGGGCCAGTCGCTCCCCCTCCGACACTGATGTGGTGGGGGTGGGTCACTGAATAAGTGACTGGGGTGGGGGGGGGGGTGTATACACTTCTGAGTACAGTTCGGGTTCTGCGGAGTTGCTCAGTTCTCCGGAGAGATTGGGGTGGGGATGCTGGTATTCTTCGAGCCCTGACCGGCCCTGCGCGGGTCATTAAGGCAGCCGCAGTCCGTGTGGGAGACAGACCGCAGTCAGCCAGCCAGCCAGCCGTCAGGCAGGGATCTGCAGCCGGAGGGAGTTGCAGCTGAGCTGCGGGCGCCAGTGTGAGCAGCACCAGCCTCCGCCGGGGCTCTGCCTCTCGTCGCCCTGTGCCCAGCGCTCCGCCAGTTGACCTGCAGCTGCCCCGGATCGGAGAGGGCACCGGGGCCAAGACGGATGGCGTCTCTTACCGTCTCAGCGCTCGTGTGGCCAGTGAGTACACCCCTGCTTGTCCTCACACCCACCCTCCCATTTAACTCCCGCCTGCCTCCTAACCCTTCGCTCGCCACTCGCTAATTATTATTGAGTTTACTGGCCAACCTGACCACCAAGGCGAATGAAGGCAGCGCGAACAGGAGAGCACCCCAACTCGGAAAGATATTACCGTTACTTCACCATCGATCAAATTTATTGTCCCGCGCAAGTACAGGTGCAGATAAAAGCTTACTTGCAGCAGCATCACAGGCACATTGCACCAGATAAGCAGATTTCACAAGAAAACCGTCAATTTAATAAAGTCAAGGTATATTTATTTTCAAAGTATGTATACGTCATCATGTACTACCCTGATATAAATTTTCTTGCAGACATTTACAGGAAAGTAAAGAAATGTAATAGAATTTATGAAAAACTACACGTAAACAAAAGCTGACAGACAATCAATGTGCAGAAGCAACACACGCAAAATGCTGGAGGAACTCAGCCGGCCAGGCAGCGTCTGGGGACAGAGGTGCAGTAGTCGAAGTTTTGGGCCGAGGTGCCTTCTTCCCATAGACGCTGCCTGGCCTGCTGAGTTCCTCCAGCACTTTGTGCGTGTTGCTCGGATTTCCAGCATCTGCAGAAGGAGGCAGATTGTGGAGATAAACACAAACTGAGAACACGAGTTTGCAGAGACCTTGAACGTGAGTCTGTAGGTTGTTGAATCAGCTCGGTGTGATGAGTGAAGTGTTTCACCCTGGTTCAGGAGCCTGATGTTTAAAGGTTAATAAATGTTCCTGAACCTGGTGGTGTGGGGCTTCGGTACCTCCTCCCCCATGGTAGTAGTGAGCAGAGATCCTGGCCTAGAAGGTGGTGGTGGGGTGGTCCTGGTCCTTGATGATGGACCCTGCTTTATGCCGAATGATAGTGAGGCCTTTGTCTGTGACAGACTGGGCTGTATCCACACTTCACACATGACAAGTAGAACAATTATTTGCAGAAGTATTCCAGGCACTGAGCATTAGTGACAACGTATTCAGAAGAAAAACATAAATTAACATAAATAGAATCTGAATTCAGAAACAGATTTATAATCACTGACACATGTCACTATTATTACTAACATATGTAGTTATACAAGAATTGTTCCTTAAGGCTGTCATAGCCTGGGGAGGGATGGGGGATAAACTCCCACTACCCATTAAATGCTCCCAATAGTGTGCATGTCAGATAGCCTCTGACAACCGAATCCAGTTCCTGGCCTTCACATGTGGCGTAGGTACTAAGCACAGCAGAACTGTTTCTACTGACAGCGGAAGGGGCAGAGGTGGCTTACCAGTGCTTTAAGATCAGTTGCTTCAGGCAGATGGGGCTCATCAGCTGTGGTTGGTAAATCATCCAGCAGAAGGAAAACTCTGAGCTCTGGGTTGTATGTGGCAACACATACAGTACGTACTTTGATAATAAATTGACTTTGCTTTGAACTTTGACCTTGTGCCCTTATCCACTCACGGGGAAGGCATTTGGAGCAAACCCCGAGTTGGAGTCCCTAAGTGGAGTTAATCGCTGACTGGCATGTCCTGCCATGCCACTGGTGCCAAACTGTATCGGTCTCTGCGTTTCTTTAGATTCATCAGCTGCGTGGAGAGGAGGAACCTGCTGCGTGGGCAACAGTTTGCCCTCCGTGTCGTAACTCCCCTGGCTTGCACACTGGCTTCGGCATCACGTAGACATCTAGGATGTAATGTCCATAGTTGACCCAATCCACGAAGGGTCTCATCAAGAGTTGTACCAGAAAGACACAATTAGAATCAAAATAAAGGCAGACGTCATCGTAGTGCAAAGTGGTCATAGCATTGCTGTACCGAGGGCTGTGCAGGTTGGTTCAAGAACAGAGTGTTTAAATGGATGTTGTTGTTGTTGAATCAGGTGGTGTGGGACTGTACTGTACTGTACTGAAGCTTTAGAGAGGGTGCGGAGGAGATCTGCAGGAATCGTGCCTGGATTAGAGAGCGTGCCTTGTGTGTAAAGACCAAAATGTCCACTGTTTGTTCCTCTCCATAGATGCTGCCTGACTCTCTGAGTTCCTCCAGCATTTTGTGTGAGTTACTCTTGTGAGGAAAGTTTGAATGAGCTATGCGTTTTCTCTTTGGAGAGAAATGATTTGACAGAGGGGTAAGATGCATAGAGAGAGTGGACAGCAAGCGCCTTTTTTCCCAGGTGGTAGTGGCTAATACGAGAGGGAATACTGAATATTTAAGGTGATTGGAGGAAAGTATGGGGGGGTGGGGGATGTCAGCAATAGATTTTTACACAGAGTGGTAAGCGCTGTGGGGATATAGATTCAGGAACAGTTCCTGCTGATTGGATGTTCTATAGATTCAGGAACAGTTCCTGCTGATTGGAGGGTGGCTAATGTTGTCCCACTTTTCAAGAAAGGAGGGAGAGAGAAAACAGGGAATTATAGACCGGTTAGCCTGACATCAGTGGTGGGAAAGATGCTGGAGTCAATTATAAAAGAGGAAATTACGACACATTTGGATAGCGGTAGAAGGATCAGTCCGAGTCAGCATGGATTTATGAAGGGAAAATCATGCTTGACTAATCTTCTGGAGTTTTTTGAGGACGTAACTATGAAAATGGACAAGGGAGAGCCAGTGGATGTAGTGTTCCTGGACTTCCAGAAAGCTTTTGATAAAGTCCCACATAGGAGATTAGTGGGCAAAATTAGGGCACATGGTATTGGGGGCAGAGTACTGACGTGGATTGAAAATTGGCTGGCTGACAGGAAACAAAGAGTAGTGATTAACGGGTCCCTTTCAGAATGGCAGGCTGTGACCAGTGGGGTACTGCAAGGTTTGGTGCTGGGACCGCAGCTGTTTACAATATACATTAATGATTTAGATGAAGGGATTAAAAGTAACATTAGCAAATTTGCCGATGACACAAAGCTGGATGGCAGTGTGAAGTGTCAGGAGGATGTTATGAGAATGCAGGGTGACTTGGACAGGTTGGGTGAGTGGGCAGATGCATGGCAGATGCAGTTTAATGTGGATAAATGTGAGGTTATCCACTTTGGTGGCAAGAACAGGAAGGCAGATTACTATCTAAATGGAGTCAAGTTAGGAAAAGGGGAAGTACAACGAGATCTAGGTGTTCTTGTACATCAGTTAATGAAAGCAAGCATGCAGGTACAGCAGGCAGTGAAGAAAGCTAATGGCATGCTGGCTTTTATAAGAAGAGGAATTGAGTATAGGAGTAAAGAGGTCCTTCTGCAGCTGTACAGGGCCGTGGTGAAACCCCACCTGGAGTATTGTGCGCAGTTTTGGTCTCCAAATTTGAGGAAGGACATTCTTGCTATTGAGGGAGTGCAGCGTAGGTTCACAAAGTTAATTCCCGGAATGGCGGGACTGTCATATGTTGAAAGATTGGAGCGACTGGGCTTGTATACACTGGAATTTAGAAGGATGAGAGGGGATCTGATTGAGACATATAAGATTATTAAGGGATTGGACATGCTGGAGGCAGGAGGCATGTTCCCGCTGATGGGTGAGTCCAGAACTAGAGGCCACAGTTTAAGAATAAGGGGCAGGCTATTTAGAACTGAGATGCGGAAAAACTTTTTCACCCAGAGAGTGGTGGATATGTGGAATGCTCTGCCCCAGAAGGCAGTGGAGGCCAAGTCTCTGGATGCATTCAAGAGAGAGTTAGATAGAGCTCTTATAGATAGCCGGGTCAAGGGATATGGGGAGAGGGCAGGAACGGGGTACTGATTGTGTATGATCAGCCATGATCACAGTGAATGGCGGTGCTGGCTAGAAGGGCCAAATGGCCTACTCCTGCACCTACTGTCTATTGTCTATTGATGTGGGGTAGTTGTTGGTAGAAGCAGACATGCTGGGGACATTTAAGAGATGTTGAATTAAATAGAAAGGTAGAGATATATGGGAGGGAAAGGATAGATTGCTCTTGGAGTAGGTTAAAGGGTTGGCACAACGTGGGCGTTGAAGGGCCTGTACTATGCTGTAATGTTCAATGTTCTGTTTTATGTACCTCTTGCCCAATAATAGCTGAGGAAAGATGAGAAGATGGCATGGCTGTCACTTTGGGTGCATTCTTTCATTGATTCCATTATGATTCTTGTATTTACTGAGTATGCCTGCAAGAAAACAGATCTCGGGGTGGTATATGGTGACATATATGTACTTTGATAATAAACTTACTTTGTCTGTTAAGGATTTCCGGTTGTATACTATATACATTCTCTGATAGCAAATTGATCAATTGAACTTTGAACTTTGGCCCCGTGACGGATGTTGCATTCTTGAGGCAACACTCCTGAAGATGAGGTGTGGATATATTGAGCTGATACCTCTTCTCTGCAGCTTCCTGCATTCCTGTGCACACAATTTCCTGTATCACTCCATGATCCAGACATCTTCCTGCTTCCAGTTCCTCCAAAGATCTCTCAACCACAAACCTGACCTCTGGAGCCTCCTTTCCTAAACTTCTCCACCTCCCTCTGTCCGCTCAGCATTTCCCTGAGAAATTCTGTTTCTTGGCCTAACTCAGTATTTGTTTATAGAATCATAAAACACTGTGACTAGAGCAAATAAACAGGCCCTTTGGCCCATCTACGTTCAGCACTGATATTCTACTGAGTCTCATTGACTCATACTTGGATGATAGCCCCCCATACCTCTCCCATCATGTACTTATCCAAACTTACCTTAAATGTTGAAATCAAACCTATATCCACCACTTCCACTGGCAGCTCATTCCACACTCACACCATCCTCTGAATGAAGAAGTTTCCCTAGGTTCCCCTTAAATATTTCAACTTCCACCCTTAACCTAGGACCTCTACTTCTAGTCACACTCAACATCAGTGGAAAAAGCTTTCTTGCATTTACCCTCTCTGTGCCCTTCATAATTTTGTATACACCTATCAAATCTCTCCTCTTCTCCACTGTTGTGGGAATAAAGTTCTAACTTGTTCAAACTTTCCCAGTAACTCCCAGCATCATCCTTGTAAAACTGTCTTTGAACTCTTTCAATCTTACTGATATCTTTCTTGTAGGTAGGTGACCAGAAATGCAGAATACTCTGAATTTGGTCTCACCGACATCTGATATGGTACAACTCGAACATCCTATAGTTTGTACTCTTATGACAGCCATTGTGCCTAATTGATTCTATCTTCAAGGAATAACAGATCTCTATTCTCACATTCATTTGTTATTTTGCACTCCACATTATTAGACCGTTCCCCGATTAAGTCCTTGAAAATATTTGATTCTCACTTGTGTGGAGTGAGTTGAAGTGTTTTGCCACATACACAGTTGTTGTATATCCACACATCTTTATTTGTTTTGGCATTATTATTACGTAGAGATACAGCATATGAGTATGCGACAATGTAGCACCGACAAGCCTCACCACCCAGCCACCCGGCTACTTAACCCCAGACTAAGCAGAGGATGATTTGCAATGACCTTCCAACCGCTATGTCTTCGGACTGTGGGAGGAGACTGGAGGATCCAGAGGAAAGCCCGTTGTTCACACAGAAAATGTACAAACTCCTTGTGGACAGCACCGGAATTGAACTCTGAACTCCCGCGCCTCGGGCAGTAATAGCGCCATGCTAACTGCTATGCTGCCAGGAGTCCACGCTCTCAAGTTAATTCCCACTGCCCTCTCAGCTGTAAATATCCACTCAGTGGAGACACCGGGTTCCACTCCTGTGCCTAATAAAGCAGCCTCTGAGTCTTTGTCCATGGCTTTCTGCTGCTGCAGCCCACCCACTTCAAGGTTCAATGCGTTGTCCATTCAGAGGTGCTGTTCTGCATGTTACTGCTGTAACACCTGTTTATTTGAGTTACTGTCACCTTCCTGTCAGCTTGAACCAGTCGGGCCAACCTCCTATGAGCTGTCATTATCAAGGCATTTTTGCCCACAGAACTGCCAATGACTGGAGTTTTGTTATCACACCACTTCCCATAAACTCTAGTCTAGCGACTGTCGTGCGTGAAAATCCCAGGAGATCAGCAGTTTGTGAGATACTCAAACCACTGCACCTAGCACCAACAATCATTCCCCAGTCAAAGTCACCTACATCACATTTCTCCCCCATTCTGATGATTGGTCTGAATAAAACCTGAAACTTTTGACCATGTCTGCGTGTTTATGCATTGGGTCGCTGCCACATGAGTAGCTGATTAGATACTTTAATTAACAAGCAGGTGTACCAGTGTAGGTAATAATGTGCCACTGAGTGTATGGAGTGTGCAGCCCGAGTGCTCTGTTGTTGTATTAGGAGCCTTCCCGAATGCAGTAAAAGCTCTGATTCCTCCAGAGTCCTGATAATCAGGCATCTGGCTCACTGGTTGGCTTCAACAACCAATACCGTCCAAGTTTGCACAAGTATTGTTGCACTTCTGGCACCAACATAGTGTGCTCACAACTTACTGACCCTACATTGTACACCCTTTGAAAGTGGGAGGACACTTTCTAAGTGGCGAAAATCTACACAGTCACGGGGAGAACGCTAACCTCCTTACCGGTGGGAATTGAACCCCAGTTAGCGTTGGCTGGTACTGTAAAGCATTACGTTAACTGCTAATGTGAACCTACCCTCACCAATGGTTGACTCTAGGCTGCTCCTCAGCATGGACGATAAATTGTCAATCTCGGCTACATCTAGTGGAGTTTACTGACCTGAGGATAAGTACGGTGAAGTACAGGTACAGTGAAAAAATTGCTTGTTAAACTGTACAACATCAGATTGAATGTTGAAAGGCCTTGATAGGATGGATGTGGAGAGGATGCTTCCTGTAGTAGGAGAGTCTAAAACCAGAGGACACAGCCTCAAAGCAGAGGGACATCATTTTAGAACGGAGATGAGGAGGACTTTATTTCACCACAGAGTTGTGGAAGCTGTGGAATTTGTTGCCGAAAGGCAGCTGTGGAGGTCAAGTCAGTGAGTATTTTTATGGCTGATAGACTCTTGATGAGTCAGGGAATGAAGGAACACATGGAGAAGGCAGGAGATTGGGCTGAGAGGGAAATAGATCAGCCATGATGAAATGGCAAGCAGACTCGATGGGCCAAATGGCATATTTCTGCTCCTAGATCTTATAGTCTTACATCATGTACAGTACTGTGGAATAGTCTTAGGCACATATTTATAGCTATTTATAGTTACTCTGTGTCTCTTTTGGGCAGAGAGTGGGAAGGAGACAGGGAGAGGCGAATCATGGTTGGGAAAAGGGGAAGGGAGAGGGTGGCAGCGGGAAGCCAACAAGATCAATAAACCAATTGTTTAGAATCAAATGACCTTGCCTGGTGTCTCAGGGCCGGGTGTGTCTACACCCGCACAACTCTCCCCGTTCCTGGCACTCCTTCTCTGCCACCTGTCCCACAACCCTCCCTTGGTGCTCCACTCTCATCATTCCCAACATACTTTACTCCCCCAGATTTACAAACTCACTCCCTGCTCCACGTTGGCAAAGACAGTATTGTACAAAGGTCCAAGGAATCCTAGCTATTTAGATTTGCTGAAGGCTTGCACAATATTGTAGGTACAGACATTGAGTGACAGGTACAAAATGCAGGGAGAAATGCAGGTTAGCAGCTTTTATGGAGGGAAATATGCAGTTCACATGTCCAAAAATCAACTTTTTATTTCTGTTCATAGATTATATAAGATCATAAGACATAGGAGCAGAATTAGGCTATTTAGCCATTCCATCATGGCTGATCCCAGATTCCATTAATCCCCATACACCTGCCTTCTCAGCTTATCTTCTGATCCCTGACCGATCAGGAAACTATCAATTTCTGCCTTAAATGTACCCACAGTCCTGGCTTCCACTGCAGTCTGTTGCAGAGCATTCCACAGATACAATACTCTCCGGCTGAAAAAGTTCCTCTTCTGTTCTAAAAGGTTGCCTCTCAATTCTGAGTCTGTGCCCTCTAGTTCTGGATACCCCCACCATAGGAAACATTCTCTCTACATCCACCTTATCTAGTCCCTTCAACATTCAGCAGGTTTAAATGGAATTCCCCCACATTCTCCTAAGTTCCAGAGCGTACAAGCCCAAAGCTGTGAAACACTCCTCTTATGTTAACCCCTTCATTCCCGGAATCATCCCTGTGAACCCCTTCTGGATTCTCTCTGATGACAACACATCCTTTCTGAAATATGAGGCCCAAAACTGTTGACAATACTCCAAGAGCAGCCTGACTAGTGTCTTATAAAGCCTCAGCCTTATCTTTTATATTATATTCTCCTTGAAATAAATGCCAGCAGTGCATTTGTCTTCTTAACGTGTAAAAAAACCTTCTGGGAGTCTTGCACAAGGACTCCTAAATCCCTTAGCACCTCTGATGTTTGAATTTTCTCCCCATTTAGATAATAATCTGCACTATTGTTCCATTTACCAAAATGCAATATCATGCATTTCCCAATACTGTATTCCAGCTATTTTTTGCCCATTGTTCCAATTTGTCTAAGCCCTGCAGCAATCACATTGCTTCCTCAGCACTAGCTACCTCCACCTATCTTTGTATCATCTGCAAAGTTTGCCACAAAGCCATCCATTCCATCAGGCAGATTCTGCAGAGTTCATCCAGCATCTTGTGTGTGCGCTCAAGATTTCCAGCATCTGCAGAGTCCCATATGATGCAGAGCATAAATTATATAAGTCAGTGAAGAGAAAAGGAAACGCTTCAAAGATAACATCAAAATCAGCCTGAAGAAATTCAGCATTACATCTAATAACATTGCGCTCAATAGATACCCCTGGAGAAATCTTCAAGAGAGAGACGCACTGCATGGGAGCAACCTCCGCTGTGCTGCAGAGAACAAGTAACAGCTGCAAATGGAGAGACTGAACAACTTAAAGACCCAAGTGCTAACCACGGCACCTCTTACACTTGTCCACACTGCACCAGAATATGTGGATCCTGGATCTGCCTCTAAAGTCAGCAGAGGACCCACCAATAGGCAACCCCTTAGGAGAACATCATACCCGACTCGAGAGATCACACTACTAATTCTGCTATTACCCCATAAAATTGCCAAGGATTTGGAAGAAAGAATCAAATATTTGTGCAACATATTGATGAAGTCGGTGGGAAGGAAGGGCTTAAAGAAGATACAAACAAAGAGGAAGATATACTTGGAGTATGACCTTCAGTTCTGGCTGCCCCATTATAGGAAGGATGTGGAAGCTTTAGACTGTCCTTCTACAGTCCTTGACAGTGGGTCCTCAGGTTGTGGAATCGGTTCAATTTTGAGATGAATGAAGTTATCCACAGTGCTCGGAGCTTAGAGGAATGAGAGATGATGTTATTGAAAGGTATAGAAATTGTAACAGGTTACATGCTTAGAGGGTGGGAGAGTCCAGAACCTGAGGGAATGGCCTCAGAATAAGAGGGTGCCCCTTTAAGATTGAGATGAGGGGGAAATCCTTCTCTCAGGTGGCTGGTCTTTGCCACAGAGAACTCTGGGGTGGGACTTTGAATATATTAAAGATGGCACAGGTAAGTAGTGACTTTCTGCGTGCAGCTCTGATGGGAATCATCAGATATTCCCACTGGGATTACTACAGCTGAAATCCATACGATCCAACAACATAGAAGCAGAATTAGGCCATTTGGCCCATTGCATCTACTCCACCATTCCATCATGGCTGATTTATTATCCCTCTCAACCCCATTCTCCTTCTTTCTTCCTACAACTGACTAATCAAGAACCTGTCAACCTCTGCTTTAAATATACCCAGTGACTTGGCCTCCGCAGCTGTCTGTGGCAATGAATTCCACAGATTCACCACCCTCTGGTTAAAGGAATTTCTCCTCATCTCTGTTCTAAATGGACGTCTCTCAATTCTGAGGTTGTGCCTTCTGGTCCTAGACTCCCTCACTATAAGAAGCATCCTCTCCATATCCACTCTATCAAGACCTTTCAATATTTGATAAGTTTGAATGAGATTTCCCCTCATTCTTCTAAACCAGTGAATACTGGCCCAGGGCCATCAAACACTCCTCATATTTAACACTTTCACTCCTGGGGTCATTCTTATGAACCTCCTCTGGACCCTCTCCAATACCAGTGCATCTTGTCTTAGATAAGGAGCCCAAAACTGCTGACAATTCTCCAAGTGTGGTCTCAGCTTTACATCCAGAGTCACCATCAGGCTGTGATCCACAGCCACGTCCGTGGGTACTTCAGTAAGTAATATACCTCAGCTGTACAGTAAGTCTATGGATATCTGATCACTTAGGGAGTCATGGGCTATTGGAAAAGGACAGGAAAGTAACCTTGAGGGCTATTGCATCAGGCATGGTCTAGTTGAGTGGCAGAAGAGACTAGAAGGGCTGAAGGGCCTCTCTTTGCTCTGCCATCCTGTTGTCTTGAGGATGCATTGGTGTGGATTGTGTGTCCGAGTCCCTGGAGCGCAGGAAGGACATATAAGGATGCTATTGGGACTGGAGGGCTGGAGTTGTAAGAAGAGGTGCAATAGGCTGGGACTTTTCCCCCAGAGAGTAAGTAGATAGATAGATACTTTATTGATGCCAAAGGAAATTACAGTGTCACAGTAGCATTACAAGAGCACAGATATAAATATTAGCAGAGAAGCAGAAAGAATAAAAAATAAGTCGTCACCAGCAGTCTAACAGTAGGGGTCATCACTTCCCTGGCTATAGGTTGGCTCATTATAGAGCCTACTGGCCGAGGGGAAGAATGACCTCATTTAGCACTCTTGGGAGCAGCGCCGTTGTCTTACTAAAAGTGCTCCTCTGTTCAGGCAAGGTGGCATGCAGAGGGTGAGAAACATTGCCCTGAATTGCCAGGATTTTCCGTAGGGTCCTCTGTTCTACTGCTGCCTCCAGTGCATCCAGTTTGACTCCTATAAGAGTCTTTCTAATCAGTTTATTGAGCCTGTTGGCATCACCAGTGTTGATGCCATTGCCCCAGCACATCACTGCATAGAAGATTGTCCCGGTAACAACGGACTGGTAGAACACGTGAAGGAGAGGCCTGCATACTCTACAGTACCTCAGTCTCCTCAGAAAGTAGAGGCAACTCTGGCCCTTCTTGTACACAACCGCTGTGTTGTGCTCTGCTCAAGTCTGTCGGCCAGGTGCGCAGAGCACCACAGGTACCTGTAGTGAAACATAACATGTGAAGGGTATAGATAACGCAGACGGTCAGTTTTTGGCCCCAGTGTAGGGCAGTCTAAAAGCAGAGGGCATAAGTCTAAGATGACAGGGGGACCTGATGGATAGGTTTTTTTATCTAAAGTTTGGTGGGATTATGAAGCTGCTAGGAAGAAGTGCACATGAGGATAACTAGAGCATTTAAAAGGCACTTGGACAGGTTCATGGACAGGAATGTTTTAGAGGGTAAGGGGTGGCACGGTAGCATCGGAGTCCATATAACACCGTTACAGGGGCAGTGACCCAGGTTCAATTCCGCTGCTCTCTGTAACGAGTTCATACTGTAACTTCTCCCCATGACCCAGTGGATCAGAAACGTAAGGCTGGAGCAGAACCCGACGAGAAAACCTCTGAGGAGAAAAACGTCCTTTTAGAAAATGAACGAGGAGGAATTTCTTTAGGTGGGGGAGGGGAATCTGAGGAATTCAGTACCACCAACAGCTGTGGTAATTTAAAGCGGAGGTTGATATGTTCTTGATTAGTAAGGGTGTCAAAGGTTATGTGGAGAAGGCAGGAGAATGGTGTTGGAGGGATAATAAACCCCCATGATGGAATAGCAGAGCAGACTCAATGGGTTGAATGGCTTAATTCTGCTCCAATGTCTGATGTCTTCATGCTGCATCTCTAAATTAAGCTTAAAATGAAAATATAAAAAATGCAGGAAATGGGGGCCGGATCGCGGAGACTATTTTATTCAGCCTGGACGAGTTGGGTCTGTTTAAGTCTATGACAGTATGGAGTGAGATCTGTCTTTCGTGGGCGAGGAAGCTGACATTTCACTGACTTCTGCAATGATAGGCCAGCGAATAGTCTGGTTTATATTGGCCGGAGTTTGAAACTGTGTCATCAGTAGTTTCCCAGAATTAATTAAAGGCTGATTTGTCAAAATTGGCCCACAAGTTCCACTCAGTAACTGGCTAACACCACTTACTTCTAACCTCAAAAGAAAAATGGTCAGATTAAATGCAATACGCAAGAAATTCTACAGATGCTGGGCGTCTTGAGCAATACACAGAATATGCTGGAGGAACTCAGCAAGTCAGGCAGCATCTTTAGAGGGAAGCAACCTCTTGACAGCTGTCTCTCAGCCAAGGACTTCTCCTTCCAACGAAGTTTCTTCCCAGGAGCCCAGCAACAAACTGCTTGGGCAGCCACTCGCATTGAAGCATTCTCACAAGAGGCAAAATAGGAGGTAACCAGTTTACAAGTTCAGTTATAAATTAAATTAGAAGTTATAAAATAAATTATAAACCTACTTTGCAAGTTCACCAACTATTCAAGAGAGAAAGTTGATGGGGGTTGGATTAACAAGTCATAACCTTTCAACCGAATTTAATTTTAAAATTTTTGAATTCATTATCCAAGGGACTGAAAATCCCTTTGTAGAAAATTATATTTTCAGTAGCAGAGAGGTGTCCAGCTGTTTGGGTTTATCATTTACCGTAAATACTCTGTACACTTCAGCCAGGGTGCCACGGTGGTGAGAGGTTAGCTCGATGCTGTTAGAGCCCAGGGAATTTCAGAGTTTGGAGTTTAATTCGGTGCTGTCCTGTAAGGACTGTCTGTGCGTCCTCCCCATGGAATGCATGTCCTTCCCCAGGTGCTCCAGTTCCCTCCCACAGTCCAAAGACATACTGGGTAGGTAGGTCATTGAAAATTGTCCCAGTGGTTAGGTTAGGGTTAATCAGGGTTGTGGGGTTACTTATTTATTTGTTGAGATACAGAGGGGAAGAGGCTCACCCAGCCCTTCGAGCCACGCTGTCCAGCAACCCCTGATTTAACCCTAGCCTAATCATGGGCTGATGACTAATTAGCCTACCAACCGGTACGTCTTTGGTCTGTGGGAGGAAATTGGAGCACCTGGAGGAGGAATACGCACGTGGTCACAGGGGGAATGAACATGCTCCTTACAGACAGTGGTGGGTCACCGGAACTGCAAAAGGTTTCTGGGGTGGCTTGTATGAGGAGCTGGAAAGGCCTGCTCCATTCTGCATCAATAAATCAATAAAATATAAACAAGACTCAAAGGTATCTTAATGTCATGAATATCCCGTAAATTAGCAAAAATCCTGGTAATTCGTGGATTACATCAGGAAATGTTGCAGAAAGCAGCCGTGAATTGCTTAACCATAACCCATAAGTACCCCAGTTAACCAGAGAACCTTGTGGCGATTCTCAGCACAAGTTCTGGACAGTTGTGCTGTGGACATGAAGTCACCTGTAGCCTTTTATCTGAGGTTAAACAGTTTCCATGCACAAAGACCTGGTATTAATGAGGGCAGTGCAAATGAGGTACACCGGACCAGCTCCTGGTGTGAGAGGGTTGTCCCATCAAGACAGACCGTGCAGTTTACGTCTGTATTATCTGCAGTTTATTCAGACATCAGTGATCATAAGGAGCTCGACAGACTAGATGTGGAACTGTTTTCCCCAGTGGGAGAATGAGCCAGTCACTTTGAAATGATGTGTGGAAACTGGTAGATTGGTTTATTATTGTCATATACAGTATACGGAGGAGTAATGAGAAATGTTGGCATATTTTATCGGAGAATCAGTTTCAGGTTTATTATCCCTGACCTACGTTGTGAAACTTGTTGTTTAGAGGATGCACGTACAGTAGGGCAAAGCAAGAGGAAAATAGTGAGGTGGTGTACATGGGTTCATTGTCTGTTCAGAAATGTGATGGTGAAGGGAAGTAGCTGTTCCTGAACCTGGTGGTGTGGGACGTCGGGCTTCTGTACCTCCTGCCCAATGACAGCTGCGAGAAGATGGTGTGGTGGGGATCTTTGATGGTGGATGTTGCCTTCCTGAGGCAGTGCAGTGCCTCCTGCAGGTAATACTGATCTATATTTTGCATTTAGTTTTGTACATCGAAACACACAGTGAAATGTGCTAACAATCAAGTTTAGGGATGCACTGGGCAGCCCACAAGTGTCACCATACATTCCGGCTTATCCACTATGCTCAGTAGGACAACACAGAACGCAGCAAAATGGAAGATAGAAAGCCACGGTGTAACAACAGCTTCCTTTCTTCCTTCCACTCACCCACCCATGCACATACGTGGTCCTCTAACCCCTAGGGCAGGCCACCTCCATCCTCCAGCAGAATCATGGATTTGCAGACTCTGGGCCTGAAACTCCCCAGTGGACTCATGGAGTTTCACAGACTGGGGCTCCTGTCATCGGGCCTCAACTTCCAATCAAACCTTGGGCTTCAATCTGGACCTCCAATTGACTTCTGGGTTTTGACTTGGACCTCTGATCAACCTTAAGGCTTTGGCCTTTAGTATCAATCCAGGACTTGCAGATGATGACGGATGCAGACCCCAAAGTCCAGGCCTCGAACACCAGGCGTTGATGATGGGACCCCGAAAGCTAGGCCTTGAACTCCGATTTGTGATGGTGAGGATAGAGGTACTTGTGATGTATGGGCCTGAGTCCACGACTCTCTTGCGAGATGAAAGGCTGTAGCTCAGGGGAACGGGTCCAGTGTGAAGAACAGAGAGCACTGTCTGCTAACGGTGGGCTGCAGAAATAACAAGCGACCAGTGCTCATTAAGTCAGGTGATTGATGGAGCCTGTCCAGCTCGCTAAAGCCCAGGAGAGTTTGAAGAGGACTTACTAGACCTCATTAAAGTTGCCCTCCCTGACAAACAGCTGGAGGCCAGATGTTCATTAGAGGAAGCCCGTAAGCTCGGTGCTCTTTCCTTTTAACCTTTGCAACTCTCCACCACCTCCCCCCCTTTAAA
Organism: Hemitrygon akajei; assembly: GCF_048418815.1. NCBI lineage: Eukaryota > Metazoa > Chordata > Chondrichthyes > Myliobatiformes > Dasyatidae > Hemitrygon > Hemitrygon akajei. Next base: position 194,701,237 of record NC_133125.1, on the reverse strand, counting down.
ACCCAGCAGGACTTTTCTCCAGGTTTGAAGGATCTCCTTCAGATCCTCAATTATAATTCATTCACTTTATTTGACACATATACATCAAAACATCACAACACAGTGAAGTGCGGCCTACACGTCGACGGCCAGCATTCCGACGCGTTGCTGGGGGCCACCCACAAGTATCACCACGCTTCTCACACCAACATGTCATACCCACAGCTCACTAACCGTAACCCGGACTGCTTTGGGCTGTGGGAGGGAACAGGAGCATCTGGGGAAAACCCACACAATCACAGGAAGAACGTTTAAACTCGTTCAGACAGCGGCAGGAATTGCTTGCTGGCGCCGTAGAGTGTTATGCTAACCGCCATGTTACCGTGACACCATTTATCACGGAGGGGCGTGCATTTCTGCAGCGCCATTAGTCCCCTCACTATTCAAACAGAAGCTTGCTTTTGGGGCTTGGCAGAAGAATCAGTGTGCACTCTTTTAACACAGAACGTTAAAGCATAGAACATTACAGCACAGTGCAGGCCATTCAACCCATGATGTTGTGCTGACCTTTTAACAGACTCCGAGATCAATGTAGCCCTTCTCTCCTACATCACCATGATTACGAGCTGTGTCATCTGATGTGGGCGATCATGGTCTTTCTATGACCGTGATTGTTTTGGCCCATTGCCTTCTGCGGGGCAGTGTCTTTACAAGATGGGTGACCCTAGCCCTTATCAGTACTCTTCAGAGATTATCTGGCTGGCTTGTGATTTGTACCGACTGTTCCCATGGCTTCATGTGACCCTGATCGGGTGTGGGGGGGGGGAAGGGCTAAGCAGTTGCTACACCTTGCCCAAGGGTCGCCTGCAGGCTCGCCAAGGAGTGAGCGCCTTCCACTTTGCAACCCCTCCCTCTATGTGCCTGTCTGAGAGTCTCTTAAATGTCCTTAAAGTGTCTGCCTCTACCACCAACCCCAGCGGGGCCTATCAGGCTCTGTGTAAAACAAACCCGGCTCTCACACCTCCCCCTATATATTCCACCAAGCACCTTAAAATTATGCCCTTTTCCACTACACCCCACTACCACCTGGCAGCTCGTTTCATGCACCCACCACCCTCAGTGCAGAAAAACTTGCCCCTAATGTATCTTCAAATCTTTCCCTATCTCAACTTAAACCTCTGCCCTTTAATTTTAGACTTCCCTTGCTAGGGAAAATGTCTGCCAACATCCACATTATCTGCACTCCTCGTGTTTTTGAAAGTTTATATGTGAGTGAATCTACAGTCATATGTTAACAAAAGGAAAGTGAACTTTCTCCTTTTACTGAAGAAACAGGCCACGATTTCCTCATATTTCCAATTTTTTAAAATTTAGCTCAGTTCTGTTCTTTTTCATCGGTTCCTAATCAGCTTTTACTCATTGAAAAAACACTAAATATCAAGCTCTTTCAGTCAGTTCAATCTCACATAAACTTCAATGTTTACCCCTGTTTACCAAGTCCCCTGCGTCACCCCACTAATCCCCAGATCCCGTAAACAACTGGGATGGCTTTCTGGGCCTGTAATTTAAGGTCCATGAGACTTTTTTCAAACAAAGCGAAGGAAAATGTAAATTGTGTGCTTAAGATTTACTGCAAACATTTGAGTTGTGCATGTGGAAAGAAATAATTCTTCAAAGTCACTTGAGTGAGTGATTTGCTTTCTGACGTCCCAAAGCCTCTTTCTCCATCTATAAGGCACAAGTCAGGAGTGTGATGGAACGCACCCTACTTCAAAGCAAATTTATTATCAAAGTAGATGTATGTCACCAGATAAAACCCTGAGATTCATTTTCTTGTGGGCATACTCAATAAATCCATAAGGAAATAGCAGCCATAGTGGAAACAACGAAAGACTGCACCTATTGGGTGTCCAACAAGTGTGCAAAAGACACCAAACTGTGCAAGCACAGGAAGAAAGAAATAACAATGATTCAAGACTCAAATGAATTTATCACGGGAATATCGAAACCTACAGTGAAATTTCTTTCCATTAACAACCAAGACACCAAAACATGTGCTGCTGGCAGCCAGCAAGTGTCACCACATTTTCCAGCACCGACATAGCATACCCACAGCGTTTGGCAGGACAATAGAGGACACGACAAAAGGACAGAGGACAGAGAAGCAACAAAACAAAACAGTAAAAAAAAAGTAAAACACGAGGAAATCTGCAGATGCTGGAAATTCAAACAACAACACACACAAAATGCTGGTGGAACACAGCAGGCCAGGCAGCATCTCAGACCAAGGGTCTCGGCCTGAAACATCGACAGCGCTTCTCCCTATAGATGCTGCCTGGCCTGCTGTGTTCCACCAGCATTTTGTGTGTGTTGTTGTTTTAGTAAAAAAAAGTGCTCCCTCTCACCCACACCCGTACACAGTCCAAAATCTTCCCTCTCACCCACTCACAGACGCAGTCCAAATTCCTCCCTCTCACCCACTCACAGACGCAGTCCAAATTCCTCCCTCTCACCCACTCACAGACGCAGTCCAAATTCCTCCCTCTCACCCACTCACAGACGCAGTCCAAAATCTTCCCTCTCACCCACTCACAGACGCAGTCCAAATTCCTCCCTCTCACCCACTCACAGACGCAGTCCAAAATCCTCCCTCTCACCCACTCACAGACGCAGTCCAAAATCCTCCCTCTCACCCACTCACAGACGCAGTCCAAAATCTTCTCTCTCATCCACACCCGTACGCAGTCCAAAAACCTCCCTCTCACCCATTCATAGATACGGTCCAAAATCCTCTCTCTCACCCACTCACAGACACTGTCCTCTAGTCTTAACACAGATAGAGAGTGAAAAACAGTCAATGCTTCAGGGTTTTGGCCCAAAATGTCAACTGTTTATTCATTTCCATAGATGCTGCCTGGCCTACTAAGTTCCTCCAGCATTTTGCGTGTGTTGCTTGGATTTCCAACATCGGCAGATTTTTTCTTGTTTGAAATGTCGATTGTTTATTCTTCTCCATAGATGCTGCCTGACCTGTTGAGTTCCTCCAGCATTTTGTATGTGTTGTTCAAGATTTTCAGCATCAGAACAATCTATTGTATCTCCTATTATCATGATATTTTATGATGTGATATCTATTTTAAATAGAGTGATGTGGGGTCTCCGTCAGTCAGAGTTGACCATGCTGTCCTAGCTGCCTGGATACACAAGCCTGGGCAGTACGATATGGAGAGCAGGCTCCCTCTCTCCACGCATCTGATGAATGCTAAGGAATGGCAGAGACCGATACAGTTTGGTACCAGCAGTGTCGCAGGAGTTGCTAGTCAGCATTGAGCTCAATGCAGGACTGCCTCAGAGACTCCAGCTCTGGATTTTTCCCTCGGGGTTTACTCCAAGAGTGGGTATAGCCGTGAGGCAGTGGAGGTTTGAGACCTAGGTGAGCTGTCAACCACGGCTGGCAAGTCCCATCTGCCCGAAGCCATTGGTTCTAATTCGCCAGTGACCCACCTTTCTCCTATCAGTAGAAACGGTTCCTCTGGGCTGAGTAGCTAAACCACGCGTGAAGGCCAGGAGCAGGACGTGGTTGTCAGAGGCTATATGAGGCGCACGCCATTGGGATCATTTTGTAGGTAGTGGGAGCTTATCCCCATTACCACCTCCGGCTCTAGCAACCTTATGGAATAGAGTACAAAGAGATAAAAATGACTATAAATGTTAGAAAGGAATACAGAGATAGAGATCTTAGGCGCATAGGCCTTTCAGAAATCTGATGGTGGAGGGGCAGAAGCTTTGACTAAAAAGTGGAGTGTGTGTTTTCAGGCTCCTGTACCTCTTCCATGATGGTAGTAATGAAAAAGAGGACATGTCTTGGATGATGGGGGTCCTTAATGACGGATGCCTCCTTTTTGAGGCATCACCTCTTGAAGAAGCCCTCGATGTTGGGGAGGGTTGTGCCAGTGATGGATCTGAACATCCTCTCATAACGTTGTTCACCGGAGCCTCCACACCAGACTGTATGTCTCCACCACAGATCCATAGAAAGCCATGCCTAGAACCCTTCGGCATTCATACATCCCTTCGAGATTCCTGCACTCCTCCACTTCCAGTCTCCTCTGTTTCCCTGAATCTTGTGGCTCACAGTCTGGTAGGTGAATTGCCCCCAGCCTGCAGCTGAGCGGTAGGTGTCAGCTGGAATGTGGGATAAGAGCAGGTTTCTAAAGACACATCGTTGTGGCTATCCCTCGAGGTCGAGGATGATGGTCTTCGTTCCGTTTCCACAGAGCGAAGATGCCTGTACGTGTATTTGTTTAAAGTGTACTTGATGTTGCACTCCAAGAAGCACACACAAATCAACCAACTGATTCCAATGGCATGGGAACCACGACGATTGGAGCTGATGGATTTGTTGCAGCCTTCATCCGCCTTCACAGCCATTGAGTTTGAAGTAACTTCATCCGCCTGTTCCACCGTTGAGGATTGTTCTTTGTCCGGGACCTCGCCCTCGACCTTACCGCCGTGGGTGACCCTACCAGGAGCATAGCTCCAGACGGCATCGCTCTCGGGATCTCAGGATCACACAAGCTTCTCCACCACGACAAGGTGACAATCCACAGAGAAGAAAAGACACATTCAATTCTGCAGATGCTGGAAATCCTGAGCAATACACGCAAGAAGCTGGAGGACATCAGCAAGTCAGGCTGCATCCGTGGAAGGGCATAAACAGTCGACATTTCAGGCCAAGACCCACCTAGATTCTTACTTCACCCCTTTCCCCATACAACCATCTTCTCTCTCACCTGTCACTTCCCTGCCCCACCATTCAGCACATCTACAAGGAGCAATGCCACAAAAACACAGTGTCCATCGTCAACGGCTCCCACCATCCAGGCCGTGCTACTATCGGGCAGGCAGGAGGTACGAAAAGTGCCCCAGCCCCAGGTATGGAGACAGATATCACCCTACAACCATCAGGCTCCTAAACCAGTGTGGAAACTTCACTCACTTCAACACGGAACTGATTCTGAAGGACTCCACAACTCATGTTCTCAGTATTATTTTTTATTTACACGTAGGTTATTTGTCAGTCCTTGTTTATGTCTAATTTTGCATAAATTCTGTAAAGGACCGCAAAGAATGAAAGTAAATGCCGTGATAGTAAATTTTACTCTCACCTTGACATTCTTAATCTGGCTTCGCCTCCTACTTTCCAGTCCTGATGAAGGGTCTTGATTCAAAATGATGTCTGCTTATTCGCCTCTACAGATGCTGCCTGACCTGCTGAGTTCCTCCAGCACTTTGTGTGTGTTGCTTTAGTGTAGGATTAGTTCTTTGACGTTGGCATGAACTCAATGGGCTGAAGGGCCTGTTCCCAAGTTATTTGACTCTGTGAACCCAAGCGTTGGCCACTGCTTAGCAGACATCTATTCCAAGGACAGAGGAAGGGCCATCTTCTCCCCACAGCAGCCAACTCCCCTCCCACCCTGAACCACATCGTTAACCCTCGATGTCACGGCCCCCACCTCCCCCCATTGTAGTCAGCAGCTGCGTGTGTTGCAAATCTGCTCTTGATGGGAGCTGCTGAATTAGTATCAGCTCGCTGCCCAGGTAAATATCATTCCCTTGAAATTATTTACCAAGAGCAAACTCTGAGCAAGCAATTTATGTTATTCTTATTTATGTTTGAGTTATTGTTTTTTGAAAAGCTTTAACAGCCCATCACAACCATTACATTGTTGTTACAAGGCATTATTTTGTTCTTGCATGTGCTCCCCCTGACAAGGATAACACAGATTTAATTTGTCACCAAAGACTAGCAAATTTTCACCGATGTGCTGCAGAGTGGCGCGGCACAGAACGAACGAACTGCAGACAGCATTCTGACTGGTTGCATCACCGTCTGGTTTACAGGCTCCAATGCACAGGATCGGGAAAAGCTGCAGAGCGTCGCAAACCTAGCTAGCTCCATCACTGGCACTGGCCTCCCCATCTTAGAGTACGTCTTCAAAAGGCAATGTCTCAGGAAGCGGCATCCATCATTAATGATCACTGAGTGTGTGCCTTCAGGCTTCTGTCCCTCCTTCTGCTCACTACCACCATCAAGGAGGAGGTGTAGGAGTCTGAAGACACACACTCACATTCAAGGTCTCAGGAACAGCTTCTTCCTCCCCACCATCAGATTTGTGAATGGATAAGAAACGCGTGAATGACCTCACTGTTCGCAACTGCGTACTTATGCTTTATATTTCTTATTGTAACATAGCAATTTTTTATGTTTTACACTGTTCTGCTTCTGCAAAAACAACAGATTTCACCAGATATGTCAGTTTTAATAACCGTGATTCTGATAATGAAGAGAGCAAGAATATAATTGTGGAGCAGGTGGTAGGTGGTTTATTTCCCAAGACCATACTGGAAATTTATTTCTGGGCTCTGCAAGGAAAACTCAGATTGCTCTGGGAGGATGAGGCCTGAGTCCCATGCAGGGAAAGATCCCATCGATACCCAGGAGGGCTGTGAGTGAGCCAGTGTCAGGTGTGCCTCTCGGCTGTGACTCCAGCTCTCTGCCTACCCTTCGAGGTTGTTGACCAGCCCAGTGGGTACAGCAGTGGAACGGGGGAGGCTTTGTCACTTGATAGGCCCCGAGTCTCTGAGCACAACCCTTCCCAGGTGCCATATGGTGAGGAGCCTGAAGTCCCACAGCACCTCATCCAAGAACAGCTACCTCCCTTCAACTCTTACGCACAACCCTGATAACTACCTCAGTTTAGCACTTTGTACTGCAATGGACTTTGTGGGGTTTTTTTGGTCTTGTTGTGTTCTTTCTTGTAAAAAATAGTGGATAATGTACAGTATATTTATATTTTTTCCTGTAAACGCATGTCTGTGATGCTGGTGCAAGTGAAGTTTTCATTGTATCTGAACATGCATGTACAGCAGCTGTGCATGTGAAAATAAACTCAACTTTGACTTTGGTCATTTCGTGGCAGGAAAAGACTGCTAACTCTGCAGAGTAAGATCCCACTACCTGCAGTAAAACTCTAATATGGTATGGGATTCACCTGGAAGATCCTGCATAAGGTAGTGGATACAGGCCAATCCACCCAATTCACACTCTCTTCTCACTGCTGCCATCAGGAAGGAGGTCCAGGAGCCTCAGGAGCCACACCACCACGTTCAGGAACAGTTATTACCCCTCAACCTTGAACCAGAGGGGATAACTTCACTCAACTTCACTTGCCCCATCACTGAACTGCTCCCACAATGTATGGACTCACTTTCAATGACTCTTTATCTCATGTTATAACCATATAACCATATAACAATCACAGCACGGAAACAGGCCATTCCGGCCCTCCTAGTCCGTGCCGAACTCTTAATCTCACCTAGTCCCACCTACCCGCACTCAGCCCATAACCCTCCACTCCTTTCCTATCCATATACCTATCCAATTTTACCTTAAATGACACAACTGATCTGGCCTCTACTACTTCTACAGGAAGCTCATTCCACACAGCTATCACTCTCTGAGTAAAGAAATACCCCCTCGTGTTTCCCTTAAACTTTTGCCCCCTAACTCTCAAATCATGTCCTCTCGTTTGAATCTCCCCTACTCTCAATGGAAACAGCCTATTCACGTCAACTCTATCTATCCCTCTCAACATTTTAAATACCTCGATCAAATCCCCCCTCAACCTTCTACGCTCCAATGAATAGAGACCTAACTTGTTCAACCTTTCTCTGTAACTTAAGTGCTGAAACCCTGGTAACATCCTAGTAAATCGTCTCTGCACTCTCTCTAATTTATTGATATCTTTCCTATAATTCGGTGACCAGAACTGTACACAATAATGTTATTGATATTTATTGCTTATTGATATTTTTAGAATTTTTTCTTTAGTATGCACCGGGAAGCCATGAGCACCACCTCACCATTTTGCTTTCTATTTACATTTTTTTTTATTGCAACTTATGGTAAATTTTATGTATTGCTCTCTACGCAAAACAGCAAATTTCACAGCATAGATCAGTGACAATAGTACTGATGAAGCTGCTTATTCCCCTCCATGGATGCTGCCTGACCTCCTGCCAGTTCGTGTCGGTTGCTGTGGATTTCCAGCATCTGCAGAATCTCGAGCGTGTCAGTGACGGTAAGCCTGCTCTGACTCCGACTCTGTCAGGCCCGCAGACGCAGGATTCAAATTAAATTGTAGCATGCACTGAACAGAAACAACTGTGCGGAAGCAAGTCATCAGTGTGAAAACAAGGCACAATCAGAGACAAGTCTATGCACAAGAGATGGTTGTAGAGTTCGTTGAGGTAGGTTTGGGATTGCTCAGGTCCACTCAAGAACCTGATGGTTGAGGAAAGTAGCTGTTTCTGAACCTGGCAGTGTGGGACTTCGGGCCTCTGTACCTCCTGCAGAGAGGGCTTGACCTGGATGATGAGGATCCTTGGGAATGTATGCTGCCTTCTTGAAGCCACACTTCCCTGGTGAGACAGTCACTTGTAAATGACTAGATGTTATTTTATTATTGAGTAATGATATATTAAGAACACAGAACAGTGCATTCCATTTTTAGACCTTTCAACCTACTCTAAGGTCAATCTGGTTGTACACAAAGAGGTATATCTTATACACAAAGAGGTATATATGATGATGAGAGGCATTGATCGTGTGGATAGTCAGAGGCTTTATCCCAGGGCTGAAATGGTTGCCACAAGAGGACACAGGTTTAAGGTGCTGGGGAGTAGGTACAGAGGAGATGTCAGGGGTAAGTTTTTTACTCAGAGAGTGGTGAGTGTGTGGAATGGGCTGCCGGCAACGGTGGTGGAGGCGGATATGATAGGGTCTTTTAAGAGACTTTTGGATAGGCACATGGAGCTTAGAAAGATAGAGGGCTATGGGGAAGGCTAGTAATTTCTAAGGTAGGGACATGTTTGGCACAACTTTGTGGGCCGAAGGGCCTGTATTGTGCTGTAGGTTTTCTATGTTTCTATGTTTAATCCTTCACCCCTACAAAACCCTCCATTGTTCTATGATCCATGTGCCTATTTCAGAGTTTCTTAAATGTCCCTAATGTATCTGGCTCTACCAGCACCCCAGTTCCACACACCCACCAGTCTCTGTGTGAGAAAGAACAACCTCTGATATCACCTCTATACTCCAGTCTAGTCAGCTTAAATTTATGCACTGTTGTGTGAGCCACTTCCACCCTGGGAGAAAGTCTCTGTATACCCATTCTGTCTACGTTTCTTATCACTTTATACACTTCTGTCAAGTCTCCTCTCATTCTCCATTGCTCCAAAGTCCTATTTCACTCAATCTTTCCTCATAAGACATGTTCCCTAATCCAGGCAACATCCTGATAAGTCTCCTGAGCACCCTCTCAAAAGCTTCCACATGAGGCAACCAGAACTGAACACAATATTTCAAGTGTGGCTTAACCAAGACTTTATAAAGCTGCAATATTAGCTTGCGGCTCTTGAGCTCAATTATTGACCAACGACAGCCGACACACCGTACGCCTTTTTAACCACCTTATCAACTTGCATGGCAACTTTGAGGTATATTTTTAAATAACATTTGAACATACATTTATGTCACTTTTGGCAAGCTATACAATAGTAAAACAAATTTTCCAGTGAACCTGAAGTGTTTAAGGGGAATGTGAAGTAAACAAGAGCTCCAGATCCCAACCCCAGCTGGAAATCTTATCCAGTTGGATGCTGCGTCCATTGGCTGGATTCTGACTCACCATATGACTCCGTAAGATATAGGAGAAAATTAGGCTACGCAGCCCATCGAGTCTGCTCCACCATTTTATCATTGCTCATATATTTTCCCTCTCAACTCTATTCTCCTGCCTTCTCCCCATAACCTTTGCCATCCTTATTAATCAAGAGTGTATCAGCCTCCACTTCAAATATATCCAATGACTTGACCTCCATGGCAGTGAATTCCACAGATTCACCACCTTCAGGCTGAAGAAATTCCTCCTCCTTCATCTTCCGAAGGGACTTGCATCTATTCTGAGCCGAAATGTCCCGCTATTGGGAACATCCTCTGCACGTCCAGGCCTTCCAATATTTGTTTTTTTTATACAGGCCATTAGTTATGGATTTTGTTTATAACTAATATAAACATAAGAATATAAATTTAAAATCCAATCATGTTTTTAGTTGTGTGGAAATAATAAGAAACAAGAGGATACAACACTGGAAAGCAGAATGGCTTCCTGCCCGTTTGTGCCAACTGTTTCTGGTCTGTTGTCCAATCACTAGCAAGTATCAGTAGTTGCAGATGCAGCCTTTCTTAGTTGCACTAACTATTTGTGAAGGTTTTAGTTCTTTTGGCAATACAGCATGGAATCGGCTCCTTCGTCCCTTTGTGCCACATCGCTCCAGCAACCCCCGACAAGCTGGATTAACTCTATCCTAATCAGGGGACAATTTACAATTTACAATCAGCAACCCTGGTTTGCCTTTGGATTGTGGAAGGAAACCGGAGCACCTGGAGAAAATCCACGCAGTTCACAACAAGAACGTGTAAACTCCTTACAGGAGGGCGCTGGAATTGAACTCCGAACTCCAAATGTCCCAGGTTGTTGTAGTGTCACACTAATGGTGGTGCTCATAACTGTTATGGCATGCCAACTTTTATAATCAATGCCCTGAGCGATGAAGGCAAGCATGCCACACATCTTCTTGACCACCCTATCTAAGCTTGCACCCCATAATCCCTGTGCACATCAGTTCACCTAAAAGTAAGCCTATTTAGTGTGTGTGCAGAACTGACACAGCAAAGTTCTGGGGCAATGTATTTAAAATCATCAGTGACACATACAAAATGCTGGAAAGGCAGCGTCCATGGAGGGGAATAAACAGTCAGTGTTTCATCGGGACTGGAAAGGGAGGGGCAAAAGCCAGAATAAGAAGGTGGGGGAGATGGGAAGCAGTACGACCTAGATGGTAATAGGTGAAGCCAGGAGAGTGGGGATGAAGTGAGAAGCTGGGAGGTGATAGGTGGAAAGGTAAAGGGCTGAAGAAGAAGGGATCTGATAGGAGAGGAGAGTGGACCATGGGAGTAAGGGGAAGAGGAGGGGGCACCAGAGGGAGGGGATGGGTAGGTGAAAAGAAGAGAAGGGGTGAGAGGAGGAAAAGGAAATCGGGAAAGAGTTAATATACGAGGAGCACTTGGTGGCTCTGGACATGTACTCACTGGAGTTTAGAAGAATGACAGGGGATCTCATTGAAACCTATCAAATATTGGCAGCTCCTCAAGATAGGGTGAATTTGAAGAGTATGTTTCCTATAGTGGGAATGTCTAGGACCAGAGGACACAGCCACTGAATAGAGGGACATTCATTTTGAACAGAGAACAACTTCTTTAGCCAGAGGGTGGTGAATCTGTGGAATTCATTACTACAGATGACTGTGAACGCCAAGTCATTGGGTATACTTGAGGTGGAGGTTGATAAGTTCTTGATTAATCAGGGCATCAAACGTTAAGGGGAGAAGGCAGGAGAATGTGTTTGAAAAGGATAATAAATCGGTTTTAATGGAATGGCAATGTACACTCAGTGGGCTGAAGGGCCTAATTCTGGACCTATGTACTCTGGTTTTATGGTCTTAAGAGGGAAGGGGGAGGAGAGAAGTGACCAGAAGTTTAAAAAATGGTGTTCACGTGGTCTGGTTGGAGGCTACCCAGGCGGAATATGAAGTGTTGTTCCTCCAAACTGTATATTTAAAATCATGGCATGTTGTTGGAAGATTGAAAAGACGAAAATTGAGATGAGACTCCAGTTTCTTGAGGGTGAACTTGGCCTCGGTTCCACTTTCCTAACTGAACACTTTGTTGGCTTTGTAGCACAGAAATGTATCCATATCGACCTCGAATGAGTCACTGAATGGATGATTAGTGATGAGTTAGCTCTTGTGGGCATTATTTGTAAGGTCAGTTCCAGCTTTAATCTGCTGTGGTAACATTGGCTTAACTGTTCTTCTCCGTGGAGAGGAGGTTTAGTCAGATCCAAGGCTGAGCTAGTTGGAGACACAAGAGAGAATCTCTGCATCTTGGTGTAGTGGGTAGAGGCAATGCCTCACTGTGGCCCGAGAATCAGTTTAGTCTGTGTGGAGTTTACTCATTCTCCTTGTGGGTTCCCCCCAACATCCCACAGATGTTTATGTGTGTGTTTTATTTATTTATTGAGATACAGCGTGGAATAGGCCTTTCCTGCCCATCGAGCCGTGCCCCGATTTAATCCTAACCTGATCACGGGACAATTTACAATGACCAATTAACCTATCAACCTGCACATCTTTGGATTATGGGAGGAAACTGGAAGACCCAGAAGAAACCCACATGCACACAGGAAGGAATATACAACCTTGCTTATAGAGGACAGCAGAAGTCGACTACAAACTCCAACGCCTTGAGCTGTAATAGCCTTGTGCAGCAAAGGCACCCCGAAGTTCATGGTCATCATTGTGGAGATGCCATAGATTTAATCCGGGCCCTCATATATGTGAAGTGTGAGCTCGCCCACTGACCTACATCCCTGGGATGTGTGGGTTGGGAAGTTAATTGGTCAGTGCAAGATGTTTCCCTAGTGTGTGGGTGAGAGTCAGAAAAGCACTATAGCACAGAAAAAGCCACTTTGACCCATCTAGTCCGTGCCCAACCATTAACCTGCCTAGTCCCATCAACCTACGCCCGGACGATAGTCCTCCATATCCTTCTCATCCAGGTACAAATTCAAATTTATCTTAAATGTTGAAATCAAACCCGCTTCCACCACTTGCGATGGCAGCTCGTTCCACACTCTTATCACCCTCTGAGTGAAGAAGATGTCCTTCGGTTCCCCTTAAACTTAACATCTTTCATTCTTAACCCATGAAAAAAGCCCGCTTTCATTTACCCTATCTATACTCTTCATAATTTTGTATACCTCTATCAAATCTCCCCTCATTCTTCTACGTTCTAAGGAATAAAGTCCAGACCTTTTCAACCTTTCCCTATAACCCAGGTCCTCAAGATTCAGCTTGTCAGATTTACAATGCCCTTGTAAATTTTCTCTGCACTCTTTCAATCTTATTTTCATCCTTCCAGTAGGTAGGTGACCAAAACTGTACACAATACTCCAAATTAGGCTCACTGGCATCCTTTCCAATTTCAACACAATGTCCCAACTCCCCTTCTCAATCCAGGCCAGCTGATGGGAACGCGAGGAGAATGAAAAATGGTTTAATGTGTGATCTGTGTAAAAGGTCCAGGATGCTTGGTGTGGACACCGGTGGGCCTGTTTCTGTGCTTTCTCTCTCTGTCTCTCTCACGTCTAGTGACAAAGAGAAGGAAACAGTTAGGGGCAGAGGAGGAGTGTGGTGTCACAGATTTTAGACAGTGTGTAGAAGGGGCAAGAGGCTCACACAGAGAGTGGTGGGAGTCCGGAGCTCAGTGCCCGAGGACCCCTGGAAACAGGCAATATCTGAATCAGAATCAGGTTTCTTATCACTGATGTACACTCAGCTGTATTAGGTACTTTCTGTACCTAAAAAGAGGCCACTGCATTTGTGGTCTTCTGCTGCTGTAGCCCATCCATTTCAAGGCTCGACATGTTGTGCATTCAAAGATGCTCTTCTGCACACCGCTGTTGTAATGGGTGGTTATTTGAGTTACTGTCCCCTTCCTGTCAGCTCAGGCGTCTGGCCATTCTCCTCTGACCTCTCTCATTAACACAGCTTTTTCACCCACTGAACTGTCACTCACTGTATTTTTTTGTTTTCCATGCCAGTGTCTGTAAACTCTACAGACTGCTGTGCACAAAATACCTGCGGTTTCTGAGATACTCAAACCTCCTCCTCAGCTTTTTACTCCAGTCCTGCCCAAGGGTTTCAGCTCAAAATGTCAACTCTACTCTTTTCCATAGATGCTGCCTGGCCTCCTGAGTCCCTCCAGTTGCTCGGATTTCCAGCATCTGCAGATTTTATTTTGTTTGTCCTCAAACGACCCAGTCTGGCAACCACAATCATTCCATGGCCAAAGCCAGTTAACTCACATTTCTTGGTCTGAACAAGAACCTCTTGACCATGTCTGCAAACCTTTACGCATTGGGTTGCTGGTTAGCTGATCAGATATTTGCATAAATGAGCAGGTGCACAAGTGTACCTAACAAAGTGGCCACTGAGTGTACGCGGTGTAGTTTGCCGTTTCGTAAGCTAAAAAGTAACCAATAGTGTGTTTGTGGGCTGTCCAGAAATCTGATGGCAGAGGTGGGAGAAGCTGTAACAATTTCTAAAATTCTGGAGAGCGATGGGTACTGAAAAGGTTAAGTCTGCTTAACACAAAACACATTGATGAAGATAGAATAGTGGATGTAGAGTATATGGATTTCGGTAAGGCATTTGATAAGGTTCCCCATGTAAGGCTCCTTCAGAAAGTAAGGAGGCATGGGATCCAAGGAGTCCTTACTTTATGGATCTAGAATTTGCTTGCCCACAGGAGGCAAAGAGTGGTTGTAGATGGTTCGTATTCTACATGGAGGGTGATATTCTGCAGGGATCTGTTCTGGGACCCCTCCTCTTTGTGATTTTTATAAATGACCTGGAGGAAGAAGTAGAAGGGTGGTTTAATAAGTTTGCCGATGACACAAAGGTTGGGGGTGTTGTGAATAGTCTGGAGGGCTGACAGAGGTTACAGTGAGACATCGATAGGATGCAGAACTGGGCTGAGAAGTGGCAGATGGACTTCAACCCAGATAAGTGTGAGGTGGTTCATTTTGGTAGGTCAAATTTGAAGACAAATATAATATTAATTGTAAGACTCTGGGCAGTGTGGAGGATCTGAGAGATCTTGGGGTCTGTGTCCATGGGACAGCCAGAGCTGCTGTGCAGGTTGACAGTGTTGTTAAGAAGGTGTATGGTGTGTTGACTTTCATCAACCAAGGGATCGAGTTCAAGAGCCATGAGGTAATGTTATAGCTATATAAGGGCTTAGTTAGGCCCTTCTTCCTGTGTTCAGTTCTGGTCACGTAACTACAGGAAGATTGTGAATACTATAGTACAGAGGAGACTTACAAGGATGTTGCCTGGATTGGAGGGTGTACCTTAATTGAATAAGTTGAGTGAACTTGTCCTTCTCTGCCTGCAGCAACGGAGGATGAGACGTGAACTGACAGAGGTGTATAAGATGATGAGGGGCATTGATCGTGTGGATAGCCAGAGGCTTTTTCCCAGGGCTGAAATGGCTAACACGAGAGGGCACAGTTTTAAGGTGCTTTGAAATAGGTACTGAGGGGATGTCAGGGGTAAGTTTTTCACACAGAGAGTGGTGGGTGAGTGGAATGCACTGCCAGCGATGGTGGTGGTGGAAGTGGATACAATAGGGTCTTTTAAGAGCCTCTTAGATAGGTACATGGAGCTTAGAAAAATAGAGGGCTTAACGCTAGGGAAATTCTAGGCAATTTCTAGAGCAGGTTACATGGTCAGCACAACATTGTGGGCTGAAGGGCCTGTAATGTGCTTAGATTTCTATGTTCTATGATCTGCTGATGGACAGATTGACATCAGGAATTAAAAATCAAGGAGATTCAATTGTAAACATTTAATTTACTGGGAAACCCATTCATTTGATCTAATTACAATCTCCAGATAAAGCGCAGGTCCCCGCTGGTTAATATCAGAGAAGGTGTTGGGTAATGAATGTCAGCGAGACATTGGCACAGAGCCAGGGAAGGCACCTGGTGCTAACTGGCATTGGCATCCACCTACGGTTTGAACATCACTCCCTCAGCAGGACTCATGTCTGAGTCGGGAGCTTGTTTATCTTTAGTTCCTCCACAAGAGATTGCAGCGCAGGTTCTAAACTGACCGTTTGACCCCTCCGTATACCGGGGACAGTTGTTAAACCATGGTCAACAGGTCTTCTAGCTGATGCCAATGTTTCTCTCAGCCTCTTGTCCATCAGTAAGGACAGGACATACTGTACCCTCTTCTCATCAGGGAGGAGGTACACACACTCCATATTTAATGAACGGCTTCTTCCCTCACCACCATCAGATTGCTGAATGGTCCATGAACACCATTTCACTCTCTTTTCACACTACTTACTTATATATCTCTTATGGTAATGTAGTAAATTTCTTATGCATTGCACTGTCCTGCTGCCACAAAGCAAGAAATTACACGGCAGTGGTTCTGATCATGATGAAAGTAAATATATAACTTTGGAGCAGGTGGCAAATGTTATATTTCCCCAGAGCTTCCTAGGATTTTATTTTCAGGATCCACTGGGAACGGGGTTTCTATGACGTGCAGAGAAAGATCCTCATAATTCCTGAGAGGGATGTGAGTGAGCTGGTGTCAGGTTGTGAGTCGGGGACTCCAGCTCCCTGCCTACCCCTTTGAGATTGATGCCCTTCCCTCCAGTTTCTGCAGTGGGGAGGGAGAGGCCTTGTTCCTTAATAGACAAGTGTCCGTCCTCCAGACTGGGCCTGGGTCCTTGAGGCTCTGAGTTAGCAGTGCTAAGCACTGTGCCCCCCTCCTTCTCCGATGTTATACTTTAGAACAGCAGGTCATAGTTTCCGAATAAGTCATCTATTTAATGTGGAGAAGAGGCAGAGCTACTCCCTAAGTGTTGTGAGTCTTTGGAATTTCCCACCTCAGAGAACAGTCATCAAATATATTTAAAGCCGATAGACTGACAGAACCCAGAGAAAAGGAAGCAAGAAAGCGGAAAGTGGAACATAGAGTATTACAGCATGGACTTATGGCTGGAAAGTCCACTTTCAAGGACTCCACAACTCAAGTATTAATTATTTACTATTTTTGTGTACTTGCACAGTTTGTCTTCATTTGCACATATGGTGCTTGCCAGTGTGGAGTCTTTCACTGATTTGATTATGTTTCTCTTTCTTCTGTGAATGCCTGCAAACAAATGAATCTCAGGGTGGTATTGGTACATTGACGTGCTGGGGTAGTAAATTTACTTTGAACCTCGAGTATCTGCAGAATCACTTGTGTTTATCAAATTTGTCTGAGATCTCCCGAGAACACATGCCCTCTCACCCAGGCGGTATCCTAGTGAACGTCTTCTGCACCCTCCACTGCTCCCACATTCTCCCGATAATGGGACTACAATGGAAATGCAATACTCCAGATGTGGCTTAACTAGAGTTTTGTAAGTTCCCGATATTTGAATTCAATGTTTCGACTATACGTAATCCTTTCTGACCATAATTCCATAAAACCAAAAGACCTAGGAGAAGAATTAGGCCATTTGGCCCATTCTGGTCCACCATTTCATCAGGACTGATCCATTTTCCCTCTCAGCTCCAATCTCCTGCCTTCCCCCCATCTCCCTTCGTGCTCTGACCAATTGAGAATCTATCAAACTCTGCCTTAAATATTGATGAAGGCTTGGTCTCTACAGCTGCCTGCGGCAACAAATTCCACAGATTCACCACTCTCTAGCTAAAGAAATTCCTCCTCATCTCTGTTCTAAAAGGACGCCCCTCTATTCTGAGGCTGTGTCCTCGGGTTCTAGACTCTCCCAACATAGGAAACATCCTCTCCACATCAATGCTATCAAGATCTATCACCATTCAATAGGTTTCAATGAGTTCACTCTCATTATTCTGAATTTTGGTGAATACTGGTCCAGAGCCCCTAAACGCTCTTTATATGACAATCTATTGAATCCTGGAATCATTTTTGTTAACTTCCTTTGAACCCTCTCCAATGTAAGCATATCCTTTCTTAGATCAGGGGCCCAAAGCTGCTCACAATACTCAGTAAGGCCTCTCCAGTGCTTTGAAAAGCCCCAATATTACATCTTTGCTTCTATATTCTAGTCCTCTTTAAATGAATGCTAACATCGCATTTGCCTTCCTCACCACTGGTTCACCCTGCAAATTAATCCTTAGGGAATCCTGCACAAGGATTTTCAAGTCCCTTTGCACCTCAAATTTTTAAATTTTCTCTCCATTTAGAAAGTAGTCAACTTTTCTGCTTACACAATGTCCGTATCCCACTATTCTCTCCGTTTTCATGTGCCTATCAAAGAGTCTCCTGGAAGCTTCTAAAGTATCTGCCTCCACCCCACCCCCCCCCCCCCCCACCCCATCGGGCAGCACAATCCAGGCACCCACCACTCTCTGTGTGAAAGAAAATATACACCATGTGTTGTAAAATTAATGTGCAAGTCTCCTTTGAGCAAGGCAGTCAACTCTTCAAACATTAGTCTAACATAGGCACCACCGGAGAAAACTATTTTTCCATTCCATGCACACATCATTCTCTGTTAGGAAAACCTACCTCGGACATCCCTATGCGCTCCTCCAATTACGTTGAATCGGCTTAGCTATGCTGCCCTGGGGAAAAGTCTCTCCCCGTCCATTTGATCTGTGCCTCTTATCATTTTGTGCACCTCTAGAGTTCAAAGTAAGTTTACTATCAAAGCACAAATACGTCACTATATACAACCTTAAGATTCAGAGCCCTAGAAAGTGAGTTCACAGGTTGAGTTGTGCACTTGAAGCAGATGACTGCCGAAGTGAGTGGTTAAAGATACCAGTGTAAACTTTAACCAGTTGATCAGCCCAGGTCTTTAGTACTCAGCCAGGTACACTGTCTGGGGCAGATGTTTACCTTGGGTCCTCCTGAAGGGTGCTCTCATGTTGGCCTCAGAAGCAATTCAAGTCCTCCTCTCATCCTCCCTCACTCCAAAGTAAAAGCGCCCTGACTCTCTCAACCTTTCCCCCTAAAATATGCTCTCTAATCCAGGCAGCATCCTGGTAAATCTCCTCTGCACCCTCTCTAATCCAGGCAGCATCCTGGTGAATCTCCTCTGCACCCTCTCTAATCCAGGCAGCATCCTGGTAAATCTCCTCTGCACCCTCTCTAATCCAGGCAGCATCCTGGTGAATCTCCTCTGCACCCTCTCTAATCCAGGCAGCGTCCTGGTGAATCTCCTCTGCACCCTCTCTAATCCAGGCAGCATCCTGGTGAATCTCCTCTGCACCCTCTCTAATCCAGGCAGCACCCTGGTGAATCTCCTCTACACCCTCTCTAATCCAGGCAGCATCCTGGTAAATCTCCTCTGCACCCTCTCTAATCCAGGCAGCATCCTGGTAAATCTCCTCTGCACCCTCTCTAATCCAGGCAGCGTCCTGGTGAATCTCCTCTGCACCCTCTCTAATCCAGGCAGCATCCTGGTGAATCTCCTCTGCACCCTCTCTAATCCAGGCAGCGTCCTGGTGAATCTCCTCTGCACCCTCTCTAATCCAGGCAGCGTCCTGGTGAATCTCCTCTGCACCCTCTCTAATCCAGGCAGCATCCTGGTGAATCTCCTCTGCACCCTCTCTAATCCAGGCAGCACCCTGGTGATTCTCCTCTGCACCCTCTCTAATCCAGGCAGCACCCTGGTGAATCTCCTCTGCACCCTCTCTAATCCAGACAGCATCCTGGTGATTCTCCTCTGCACCCTCTCTAATCCAGACAGCACCCTGGTGAATCTCCTCTGCACCCTCTCTAATCCAGGCAGCGTCCTGGTGAATCTCCTCTGCACCCTCTCTAATCCAGGCAGCATCCTGGTGAATCTCCTCTGCACCCTCTCTAATCCAGGCAGCATCCTGGTGAATCTCCTCTGCACCCTCTCTAATCCAGGCAGCATCCTGGTAAATCTCCTCTGCACCCTCTCTAATCCAGACAGCATCCTGGTAAATCTCCTCTGCACCCTCTCTAATCCAGGCAGCATCCTGGTCAATCTCCTCTGCACCCTTTCTAATCCAGGCAGCATCCTGGTAAATCTCCTCTGCACCCTCTCTAATCCAGGCAGCATCCTGGTAAATCTCCTCTGCACCCTCTCTAAAGCTTCTATCTTCTTCCTATAATGAGGCAACCAGATCTGAGTACAATATTCTGAGTGTGATTGGACCAGGGTTTTATAGAACTGCCCTATTACCTAGTTTGCTCAACCTATTCCTCATTGCTTCATATGAGGTGGAGCTGAGGCAAGGAACAGACTTTTCCTGTCAGTGGCCAAATGGCCCGAACTTTCTCTGACAACTTCATTTCATCGTCTGTAAGGCAATTTAGGATATCCTATAAGCAAAAACAAACTGTGCTGCAATAAATTTTTATGTTCAGTATTTAAAAATGAATCACAGTAGCCTGCAGTATTAAATAACTCGATTGTAAGCTAAATGTCATTTTAATTACACTGCAACACCATAACAAAGTAAAAATTTTGAACGGATTTATTTCAGCTAAGTACCTCTTAGGGGTTTATTTTTAATGTATTTAATGGATTAGAGAGCGTGTCTTATGAGGATAGTTTGAGAGAGCGGGGGATGAGAGGTCACGTGGTAGAGGTGTACAAGCTGAAAAGAGGCATAAACCAAGTGGGTGGCCAGAGTCAGGGTGGAAGTTGCTAATATGAGGGGAAATAATATTAAGCTCTTTGAGGGTAAGTATAGGGGGAATGGAGAGGTAATTTTTTTATGCAGAGTGGTGGGTGCATCGAAAGCCCCGCCAGGGGTGGTGGTAGAGGCAGATATGTTAAGGACGTATACATAGATAGGCACATAGAACCAAGAAAAATTGAGGACTGTGCAGGAGGATTAAAAAAAATCAGCACAACATTGTGGGCTGAAGGGCCTGTACTGTGCTGTCCATTAACTCTGCTTGGAGTACAACAGACCAACAAGTATTTGGCCTGAAAGTTTGACTGGTTATTCCCCTCCAATGATGCTGCCCAACCTGCTGAGCTCCTCCAGCATGTTGTGTGTGTTTCTCTGGATGTACTGCCTCTGCAGAATCCCTTGTATACACAACAGACTGTGTGCTTTGGAGCAGAGTGACTCCGTTATTTTCTGCTTATACAGAGCAGCTGAAATTGGCAGTAAATATGGCTTCAGTTCTCTTATGTTTGATGATTCATTAGGAACTTTATAAAACTGAAGGCAAAACAGGGGAGGGAAAAATAGACTGGGAAATAAAATTGTTTTGTAGTTCCCCCTGGTGGTATCTAATTCAGACTGACGTTTGAAAAGTCGTCTGTCTTGCTCAAAAGAGAATGGTGCATTAATATTACAACACATATATTTTCACAGAGTGCCTGGAGTGTGATGCCAGGGGTGGTAGTGAAGGCAGATATGATAGAGGCTTTCAGCAGGCTCTTTGATAGGCACGTGAAAGGGCAGAGGTTAATGGTAATGACATTATGTTGGCAGAAAGGGTTATTTATTAGTTAAGGCATTGAGTTCAAGGATCAGGAAGTTATAGAACTTTAATTAGGTCACATCTCATAGAATGTAAAAGCAGGGGCATGACCTTAGTAGAAGGTTGTTCAGGACGGAGCTGGAGAACTTGGTGCATTTCTGGTCATTCACACATTAGAGTCCAATGCCTACATTAAGATGTGGGTGGCACGGTAGCATAGTGGTTACTGCAAGTGCTTTACGGCACCTCTGAGCACCAGTTGGGGTTCAATTCCCACCGCTGTCCGTAAGAAATTTTTATATTCTCCTCATGACTGCCTGGGTTTCCTCCAGAGGCTCCACTTTCCTCCCAGCTTCTAAAGACCTGCAGTTTGGGTTAGTGAGTTGTTGGCGTGCTACGATGGTGCCAGAGGCGTGGTGACACTTGAAGTCTGCCCAGCACAATCCTTGCTCATTTGATTTGACACCAATGACACATTTCACTTCAATGTGCATTTGACAAATAAAGCTTTTTATTTTTCATTTTTAATCACATTATAAAACTCCACGGAGGCTACATCTGGAGTATTAAATTCAATTCTGCACGCCACGATTTAGGAAAGATGTGCAAACTTTAGAGAGGGTGCAGAAGTGGTTTACCAGGATCTGCCTGGATTAGAGGGCATGAGATATAAGGAGAGGTTGGACAAACTTGGCTGGTTTCCTCTCGAGTGTCATTTTCTGAGGGGAGATATGATGGAGGTTTTTAAAATTATAAGAGGCAAAAACAGTGTAGACAACCAATATCTTTATTGTCAGAGTTGAAATATCTTATTGAATACTGGATAATATCTACCATCACATCTAAAACTAGAAGGCATGTTTGTGAGGTGAGGTGGGGGGGGGGGGGGGATGTTCAAAGGTGACGTTCAGGGCAAGATTTTATTACCCAGAGAGTGGTGGCTGCTTAGAATGTGCTTCCTGGAGTGGTGGTGGAGGCAGATACAATAGAGGCCTTTATGCAGCTCCCAAGTTCATGGATGTGCGGGTAATAGAGGGATCTGGACATTGTGTAGGCAGAAGGGAACAATTTGGTTAGGTATTTGATAACCATTTTAGCTAGTTTGTCACAGCATCGACAGCCGAAGGGTCTTTTCTGTGCGGTACTGTTCTTTGTTATATGTTCTCTCTGTACAAAGGCACATAAGAAAGTTAGAAATCCCTGATCAAGGTGACCTCTTCACCTCCCAATCTACCTCACCATGGTCCTTACACCTCCTTGTCTGTCTGCACTGCACTTGTAAAACTATATTTTGCACTCTGTTCTTTTTTTTTCTCCTTTGTACAACCTCGATACACTGACATTTGTAATGATCTGTCTGGGTGGCATGCAAACAAAAAGCTTTTCGCTGTATCTTGGTACGCACACCAATTATCTTGTCATGACAATAAACCAATTACCTTGAATTTCAAATTAGAGGTCTCAGTTACAGGAACGATATCAACTGTTTCAGAACCTAATTTCTCTGTAGATTTATATTACTGTCAAAGGTGTAAATAAGCTGGGATGGGCTTTAGGGACACTGGGATATAGAATATAGAACAGTACAGCACAAGAACAGGCCCTTCGGCCCACAGTTTTGCGTTGATCCAATTAAATTGGTAATCAATTAAACTATAAAATAAACTATATTTTTTCTGCCTACGCATTTTCCTCATATTCATGTGCCAATCTAAACAACTCTTAGAAGTCCCTGTGCTATGCTCCTTCAGAGTTTGCAAAGATTCTGCATGATATCTAAACGTTTGCAAACTTCCATAGATGTATAGTGGAGAGTATATTGGTTGGCTGCATAACAGCCTGGTATGGAAACATCAATGCCCTTGAATGGAAAGTCATACTAAATATCATAGATATGGCCCAGTGCATTAAGGGTAAAGCCATCGCTACATTTGAGCACATCTACACAAAATGTTGTATGAAAGCAACATCCATTATCAGGGAACCCACCACTCACAACATGCTCTCTTCTCACTGCTGCCATCAGGAAGAAGGAACAGGAGCCTCAGGACTCACCACCAGGTTCAGGAACAATTATTACCTCTCAACAAACAGATTCATGAACCGAAGTGGATACTTCACTCAACTTCACTTGCCCTGTCATTGAAATATTCCCATAGCCTATGGGCTCACTTTCAAAGCCTCTTCATCTCATGTTCTCAATATCTTTTTTTTCTGGATTTCCATAATCTATTGTCTTTTGCACATTGGTTGAACGCCCTAGTTGGTGCGGTCATTCATTGATTCTATTGTGGTTATTATTCTATTATGGATTTACTGAGTATGCCCACAAGAAAATGAATCTCAGGGTTTCCTGGGGTGATATATATCTACTTTGATAATAAATTTATTTTGAACTTTAATGTATCTGCCTCTACCATCGCCTCAGCCAATGCATTCCAGACCCACAGCACTCTCTGCAACAAACTTGCCCCTCACATCTCATTTGAACTTACCCCCCTCACCTTCAATGCATACCCTGTGGTATTAGACATTTCAACCCTGGGAAACCGATACTGTCCATCTACTCTATCTCTGCCTCTCAAAAACTTGTAAACCTTTATCGGACCTCTCCTCAGCCTCTGCCAGTGCAGAGAAAACCAATACGTTTATCCAAGATCTCATTGTAGTACATGCACTTTGAAGGGGTTAGATGGCTAAGAATAGGAAGGTAGCAAGACCATTGTTAGTGTCACTGATATGACGGCAACACAGAGCAGAAACAAACCTATTTGCTCAACCTTCTTTCCCTTTTCTCACCTGTCCCATCACCCTTTCCTCTCTCCTTCAAAGTTCAAAGCTATTTTCGTAGTATGTATATGTCACTGTATGCTATCTTGAGATTTTCTTGCAGGCATTTACAGAAAAGTGAAGAACTACAATAGAGTTTATGGATCTGCATTCTCACCATGCCTACAAACAGCACCCATTTATACCTGTCCCATATTATCCTCCCCACATTCCCATCGAACCTCTCCCCATTGTCCACCACTCAACTACACCCCAGAAGCAACTTAATCAGCGGGTTCTTGGAATTGGAGAGGGAACCATGCACTGGGGAGAAAACCAGGCGGTCACAAGGACAACATGCAAACTCCACACACCCACACACACCCAGTGCCCAGGGTCCGGATCAAATCCCTGTTGTTGGAATTACAAGATTGCAGCTGTGCCACCACGTCACCCCAGCACATAGAACACTAGATCCAGTGTGCTAAACCTTCAACCTACTCCACGATCAATCTCATCCCCCTCCCACATTGCGCTCCATCTTCCCTTCATCCATCTGCCTGTCTAAGAGTCTCTTAAATGTCCCTGATGTATCAGCGCCCCTGGAAGCTCGTATCATGCACCCACCACTCCCTGTTTAAAACATTTACCCCTGATATCCCCACTGTGCTTTCCTTAGAGCTGTGCTCCCAGGCTGCATCCTGGTAAATCTCCTCTGCACTCTCTCTAAATCTTCTACATTCTTCTTATAATGAAGGGACTTGATCTGAACTCTATACTCCGAGTGTGGTCTAAGATTTTTCAAGCTGTATCATATCTCAAATAGCTTTCTGTTTTCACAACAAAGAGGAACTAATGCACAGCAACGGTTTATTTTACAAATGAACTGTAATGTACACTATTTATTTTTGCTTTAAACAGTCTGTTTTATCATGCATGCAATCAATGGTTAATTGGTAGTTTGGATTCAGAATCGCTTTGTCCGTAGAAGACAGAGGTTATTGATTTAAAGCTGTTATCCTGGCAGGAGGTCTGTGAGCATTTGAGATGTTCTGCAGGTATCATTGCTGAGACCTTTGTAGATTTTGATATACAGTGGATTCCAGTTAATTGGGACACATTGGGAACAGTACAGTTTGGCCCAGTTAAGTGGCTGCCCCAATTAATACCGTAAGACCATAGGAGCGAGCAGAAGTAGGCCATTAAGTCCATCAAGACTGCTCCACCATTCAATCATGGGCTGATCCAATTCTTCCAGTCATCCCCACTTCCCTGTCTTCACCCCATACCCTTTGATGCCCTGGCTAATCAAAAACCTATCTATCTCTGCCTTAAATACACCAAACGACTTGGCCTCCACAGCCACTCGTGGCAACAAATTCCACAGACTTACCACTCTCTGATTAAAGTAATTTCTCCACATCTCTGTTCTTAATGAACGTCCTTCAATCCTGAAGTCATGCCCTCTTGTCCTAGACTCCTCTGCCATGGGAAATAACTTTGCCACATCTAATCTGCTCAGGCCTGTTAACATTCGGAATGTTTCAATGTCTCATTTTCCTGTACTCCAGGGATTACAGCCCAAGAGCTGCCAGACGTTCCTCAATGGGTAACCCTTTCATTCCTGGAATCTTTCTTGTGAATCTTCTCTGAACCCTCTCCAATGCCAGTATATCCTTTCTAAAATAAGGAGCCCAAAACTGCACACAATACTCCGTGTGGTCTCACAAGTGCCTTATAGAGCCTCAACATCACATCCCTGCTCTTATATTCTATACCTCTAGAAATGAATGCCAACATTGCATTTGCCTTCTTCTCCACCGACTCAACCTAGAGGTTAACCTTTAAGGTATCCTGCACAAGGACTCCCAAGTCCCTTTGCATCTCTGCATTTTGAATTCTCTCCCCATCTAAATAATAGTCTGCCTGTTTATTTCTTCCACCAAAAGTGCATGACCATACACTTCCCATAAGACATAGGAGCAGAATTAAGCCATTCAGCCCATTGAGTCTGCTCTGCCATTCCATCATGTCTTATTTATTTTCCCTCTCAACCCCATTCTCCTGCTTTCTCCCCGTAACCTTTGGCACATTGACTAATAAGAACCCATCAACCTCCCCTTTAAATATACTCAATGAGGTAAAGATATGTTTATCGGTAGGATCCCTTTGGAGATGGCGGAAGTTGTGGAGGATAATGTGTTGGATGTGGAGGGTGATGGGGTGGTTGGTAAGGACAAGAGGTACTCTATTACTACCATGAAAAAAATCTGCAAATGCTGGAAATCCAAAGCCACACACACAAAATGCTGGAGGAACTTGGCAGGCCAGGCAGCATCTATGGATAAGAGTAGAAACTGAAGTTTCGGGCCGAGACACTTCATCAGTCCTGATAAAGGGTCTTGGCCTGAAACATTGACTGTTTACTCTTTTTCATAGATGCTGCCCAACTCTATCACTATTACGGAAGATGGGATGAGCGCCAGTACGAGAAATGGAGGAGATGCGGGTGAAAGCAGCATCAATGTTAGAGGGAGGGACCCTGTTCCTTAAAGGAGCACATCTCTGATATCCTGGAATGATGTCACAGAGGCAAAGGAACTGATAACATGGAATAGCATTTTTACAGGAGACAGTGGGAAGAGCTATAGTCAAGATAACCATGGGAATCAGTAGGTTTATAAAAGATGTCGATTGACAGCTTGTCCCCAGAGATGGAGGCAGAGAGATCAAGAAAGGAGAGGTAGGGGTCAGAGATGGACCAAGTGCATTGAAGGGCAGGAAGTTAGAGGCAAATTCGATGAAAGTGATGACCTCCGCGGAGGAAGAGCTGGGGAGTATAACTGGGGAAGGCTTCGAACATAGACTGTTCTACATTGCCGATGAAATGGCAAGCATAGCTTGGATAGATTGGACAGCCAAGGACATTATCCCCAGGATGAAAATGGCTAATACAATTGGGCATAATTTTAAAGAGATTGGAGGAAAGCCCAGGGGAAGTGTCAGAGGTTGTTTTTTTTAATATACAGAGACGTGTGAGTGCAGGGATGTGGGGTCATACTAGAGGCAGATACTCTCATGGCATTTAAGAAACTCATAAATAGACACATAGATGGTAGAAAAATGGAGGGCTATGGAAGAGGAAAGAGTTAGATTGATTTTAATAGGTCAAAAGGCCAACACAACATCATGGGTCGAATGGTCTGTACCATGCTGTAATGTTCTTATGTTCTATGTTAAAGTGCATCTGTGTTACCCAACACTATTCACAGCATTTACAGTAAAATAAAAAACAGAATTTATGAAAAAGTGTACATAAAGAAAAACAAAAACAGAGACTGACAAACAGCCACTGTGCAAAAGAAAACAAATCGTGCGCAACAAAAAATGCCACTGAGAGCATGAGCTGTAGCGTTCAGTTACGGGTAGTGAACCGGTAGATGGAGTTTAATATGGGCAGGTAGGAGTAATATACCTAGAGAGGCAAAGTGTGCATTTAGTGGCAGGAGCCTTCACAGCAATGATGTACAGAAGCATCTTGGGGGTGCCTATTTGACAGGTAATTTTTGAGTAAACAGCTTCTTCCCCTCTGCCATTTGATTCCTGAATGATGCCAGAAAGCACGAAAACTACCTCACTACTTTGTTCTCATTTTGCACTATCTACTTAGTTATAAATATTTCTTATTGTTACGATGATGCCGAAATGCATCCTAGGATATATCTCAGCATCATTCTGACCTTTATTTTTTTTTTTGCCTGTTGTAGTGCTGCCACACAGCAACAAATCGCACACTTGTCAGTGAAAATAAACCTTAACAACACACACAAAATGCTGGAGGAACTCACCAGGTCAGACAGCATCTATGGAGAGGAATAAACAGTCAACACTTCATGCTGAGACCCTTGATTAAATGCTGAATATAATATTGATTTTGATTCTGATGTTAATACAGTAAATATTCTATTGATTATCAGCAGGGTAAGAAGCTACTCTACATTCAGTCTAATACATAGTAACATTTTTTTTTACAATGAACAAAGTCCATTTGTAAACCACTGATCTTACCATAAACATTTGGTTCATTTGTACAGTATGAGTGATTTTTTTCAATGAACAAGGTCTAGTTATAGGAATTAATGATCAATTTTACAATAAACAGGGCTTATTTTTACAGTAAACGATGTCCATATATACCAGATGTCTACAACAGATCTGGTCTATTTATACAGCAGAGTCTGTTTCATAAACAAGATCTTTTATTGCAGACAACAGATTATTTTGCAAGTCTATTTACTTAGTAGAAGGAGTCTATTTAAGAAAAAAAGCAAACAGAACTCCAAACTGAACCAAGGTTACATGACATTTATCAGGGCAGGATTATCAGTAAAAAAATACAGTGATGAGACAAGAGTAGTTATAACTCCCTGAAAGTGGCTACACAGGTTGATAGGGTCGTTACCTGGCCTGAAGCATCATTGACTGTTTATCCCTAGCCATAGATGCTGTTAAACTCCTCCAGCACATGTGTATTGCTCTACATTTCCAGTACCTCTTGTGCATGTGCCTTTGTTAGTTGTGGCATTGAGTTTAAAGGTTCAAAGTAAATTTATTATCAAAATACAAATATGTCACCATGTTTACACCATATACAAACATGAGATTCATTTTCTGGCATGCATACTCCATAATAGAATAATAACCATAATAGAATCAATGAAAGACCGTACCAATATATGTCAGGAAATTTGTTGTTTTGTGGCAACAGTACAGTGCAATACATTAAACTCAAACTATAAGTAAAATTAGGAATATAAAAAAGGCAAATAGTGCTCAAAGGGAGTAAAACTATGAGGTAGTGTTCATGGACTGTTTGGAAGACAGATGAGGGGAAGAAGCTATTCCTAAAATGTGGAGTGATTGTCCTCTATCTCCTCTCTGATGGTAGTCATGAGATGATGGTAATCCGGGATGTTAAGGGTCCTTCATGATAAATGCTGCCTTCTTGAGGTATCTTCCTTTGAAGGTACCCTTCTTTGATGGGAATAGAACCCATGATGGAGATGGTTGTGTTTGCAACAGCTTTCTAAGGTCCTGTGCTGTGGCCCCTCCATACCAGATGGTGGTCCTGCCACTCAACATGCTCTCCATGGTACATCTGCAGAACTTTGCTAGAGTTTTTGGTGATGTACCAAATCTCCCCAAACTTCTAATTAAGTAAAACCACTAGCATGTCTTCTTCACAATTGCATCAGTATGTTCAGCCCAGGACAAAATGTCAGAGCTGTTGACACCCAGGAACCTGAAGCAACTCACCCTTTCCATTGCTGATCCCTCAGTGAGGAGGGCTGTGTGTTTGGCTTTCCCTTCCTGAAGTCCACAATCAATTCCTAGGTTTTATTGATGCAGAGTACAAGGTTGTTGTTGTGACACCACTCAACCTGCCAATATATCTCAATCCTTCCATCTGTTGTGTCGTTGATGAAATGAGAGATGGGGTTCAAGCTGTGTCTACCATGCAGTTGTGAGTGTAGAGAGAGCAGAGTAATGGGTTGAGCACACATCCCTGAGTGCACCTGTGTTGGATTGTCAATGGAGACGAGATGTTATTTCTGATGTGCACTGACTGTGATCACTCGATGAGGAAGTCAAGGATCCAGTTGCAGGATTTCCCGGTGGCTGCTTATTTCACATTGACTTCCCATTCCCATTCTGACATGACCTTTCATGGTCATTTGCATTGCATGACAAGGGCAACACCTCAGGATCCACCTACTCCATCCTGCTGGCCTGAAATTTGATGTCTCAACATTTTCGGCCAAGACTCTTCACTAAGACTGGGAAAGAAGGGGGAGGAAGCCAGAATAAGAAGGTGGGGCTTGGGGAGTAGTACAAGCTGGCCGATGATAGGTGAGATCAGATGAGGAGGAGGGTGGGTAGGTGGGGGAGAAGGGATGAAGCTGGGAGTCGATTGGAAAGAGGTAAAGGGTTAAAGAAGGATCTGATTGGAGAAATCAGTGGACAATGGAAGAAAGGGAAGAAGGAGGGGAAGCACAGGGCTGGTGAAGAAAGAAGAGGTAAGAGGGCAGCCAGAGATGGGGCATGTAAAAACAGTGAAGGAAGAGGGAGGAGAAATTACTGGAAGGAGAAATCAATATTCATGCCACCAGGTTGGAGGCTACCAGACAGAATATGAGGTGTTGCTCCTCCAACCTGAGTGTGATCCTGTGAGTTAGCACAATCCTGAGATCTGGGGAGATTCTAGGATGCAGTGAGCTCCAGTGGATATAAGAAAATCCTTGGTTACAGGGAAGTCCCCTGGGAAGCAGGAAGTGGTCTGTCCATTGAAGAATGAAGTAATAAACTGTGTCAGAAGAAACAGACAGGATTCAGTAACAAGAGGAGCCAAGATAGTATCTCCACTAAGAATAGTAAGGGCCAAATTAAGTTCAAGTTGTCCATCAAGACTTTCAACAGGACTCAACTGGCTGGTAGAAGAGTGCTGTCTTTCACAAGAAGCTCAGTCTGTACCTTCGAGTTGCAAAAATATCCCTGGGGCCACTATTTTGGAGCAGAGTTCAAAGTGCATTTATTATCAATGTCTTTGTTCCTAAATACTGTGCAGCTTTGAGCATTTATAGGAAAATTACAGATGGTTGTGGAGACCAAGTCATCAGATATATTTCAAAGTTCAATGTAAATTTATTATCAAAGTACATATACATATGCATATATGTATATGTACTTTGATAATAAATTTATGCATATATGTATATGCATATACAGCATATACAATCCTGAGATTGTATATGGGCATACTCAATAAATCTATAGAATAATAACTATAGTAGTATCAATGAAATATCACCCATCTTGGGCATTCAACCAGAGTGCAGAAGACAACCACCTGTGCAAATACAATAAGAAATAATAAATAAATAAATAAATAAGCAATAAATATGGTGCAAACACGACGAAATCTGCAGATGCTGGAAATTCAAACAACAACACACACAAAATGCTGGTGGAACACAGCAGGCCAGGCAGCATCTATAGGGAGAAGCGCTGTCGATGTTTCGGGCCGAGACCCTTCGTCAGGACCCTGAACAATATTGAGAACCTGAGATGAGCAGTCCTTGAAAGTGAGTTCTTTGGTTGTGGAAACATTTCAATGATGGACAAGTAAAGTATTTAAAGCAGAAGTTGATAGGTTCTTGATTAGTCAGGGCGTGAAAAGTTACGAGGAGAGGGCAGGAGAATGAGGTTGAGGTGGACCATAAACCAACCATGGTGGAATAATAAAACAGACTCAATGGGCCAAATGGCCTAATTCTGCTCCTATGTCTTAATGGCCTGAAGAAGAAACACAATAGAATCTACAACAAACTACATACTATACTCAGCGATTCAAGAACAGCTTCTTCCCCTCTGCCATCTGATTCCTAAATGGACATTGAAGCTTTGGACACTACCTCACTATTTTATAATATACAGTATTGCACTTTTTAAAAATCTATTCAATATATGCAATTGATTTACTTGTTTTTTTATTATTGTTTTAATTTATTTATTTTTTTTCTCTCTGCTGGATTATGTATTTCACTGAAATGCTGCCGCTAAGTTAATAAATTTCACGTCACATGCCGGTGATTAAAAAAACCTCATTCTGATTCATACAAAGACTGATAGCCAATGTGCAAAAGAAGACAAACTGTGCAAAGGAACAAGTACTGAGAACATGAGTTGTAAAGAGTCCATGACCTTGAGTCTGTGCTGTTCGGTTCAGTGTTGAGATGGGTGAGGTTCTTCATGCTGGTGGTTGAAAGGTAATAATTGCTGCTGAACTTGGTGGTGTGGCACCTTCTGCCTGATGTTTGTAGTGAGACAAACAGCAAGGATGTGATGTTGAGACTTTATAACGCACTGGTGAGGTCGCACTTGGAGTATTGTGAGCAGTTCTGGGCCCCCTGTCTTAGAAATGATGCGCTGACACTGAGAGGGTTCAAAGGAGGTTCACAAAATTATTTTAGGACTGAATGGCTTGTCATATGAAAAGTGTTTGATGGCTCTGGGCCGTATTCGCTGGAACTCAGAAGAATGAGGGTTGACCTAATGGAAACCTATTCAATGGCGAAAGACCTTGATAGCGTGGATGTGGACAGGCTGTTTCCCATGGTGTGAGAGTCTAGGACCAGAGGATACAGCCTCAGAATAGCGAGGTGTCATTTTAGAATGGAGATGAGGAGGAATTTTACAGGGAGTGGTGAATCTGTGGAATTGGTTGCCACACGCAGCTGTGGAGGCCAAGTCTTTACGTATAGTTAAGCCAGAGGTTGATAGATTCTTCATTAATCAAGGCATGAAGAGATATGGGAAGAAGGCAGGAGGTTGGGGCTGAGAGGAAAAAATGGATCAGTCATAATGAAATGACAGAGAAAACCCAATAGGCCAAATGGCCAGTTCTGCTCCTATAACTTATGGTCTATGAGAGCATGTGCGTGTTGCTCAGTAACAAGAGCATAATTAGTAACAGACTGGCAAAGACAACACGCACTTACAAGACGAGAGGAGCCAAATCAATAATCTCTTCCAGAAATATCAAAGGCTGAATTAAATTCAATTTGCCCATCAAGACATCTGAAGAGAATTGAAATGCAAAGTTTGGCCAGTAGGAGACCTTGATAATGGATGATGTTTTTTCATGGCAGTGCTCCATGTAAATGCTCTCAATAGTGGCGAGTGCTTGGTCTTTGATGGACTGGGCAATATCCATTACTTTCCAAATGCTTTTCCATTCCTGGGCATTGGTGTTTCCATACCAAGCCAGGATACAACCAGTCAGGATAGTCTCCACTGTGTATCCATAGAGGTTTGTCAAAATTTCTGGTGACATGCCAAATCCATGCAAACTTTTAGGAAAGTAGAGGTGCAGTCATGCCTTGTTTGTGATGATACTTTGGTGCTGGTCCCTGCACAGATGCTCTAATACGTTGACACCAAGGAATTTAAAGTTACTGACTCTCTCCACCTCTGATCCCCTGAGGACTGGCTTGTAGACATCGGCTTTCTTCCTCTTGGAGCTGATGATCTGCTCTTTCGTTTTTCTGATGTTGAATGAGAGGTTGTTGCTGTGGCACCGTTCAATTAGATTTTCAGTTCCTCTCCAATATTCTGATTTGTCAGCAGTTAATAGTTATTCCTCAGCCAAATCCTTATGAAAATATTGCCTCCTCTTTGCTGGCTGTGGGACTCTGCTGTGTACATTCTTTCCTCACAAAGGGCCCATCCCACCTCCCTCTCCCCCTTTCACTGCAGTCTCCCACAATCCCCACTCCCTTTCTTCCTCTCCCCCTGCTCCCTGCTCTCCCTTTCACTCCCTTCTATCTCACTGCCCACCCTACCTCCTAGCCTTGCCCAACCAACCCCTCTCCACCTTCTTCCACTTCCCTTCCACTCCCATCCCCTTCTCTCCTTCTAACCCCTTCTCAGCCCCTTCAAACTCACCCCTTTCCGTGTGCCCTTTACCCCTGCCCCATCTACGCCTCTCCTTCAGTCCTCCCTCTCAGACCCCTCCCCCTCGCCTACCCGCCCCTTTCTCTCCCTCACAACCACACTCCTCTCCACACCTATTCTCTTGTCCCCCATCCTCTCACTCCCACCCCTCCCGCTGTAACTCTCTCTCTCTTTCCATCCCGCACAGATGCTGAAGGGTGAGGGGGGAGCCCTGCGGAAGGCGGGCTCCGAGGGTTGCCTGCTCGACTGCCAGACCTCGCCGTGGCCCCGGCGGCTGCTGCGGCGGCGCAAGCACCCATCGGCCGGGTGTGCGGTGGCTGTGACGGCCGAGGCGGGGACTGGGTCTGGGGCCGGGACGGCGACCCGAGCGGGTCCGGAGCGACCGGTGGTGATTCCTGAGGTGCGCATCCAGAGGGACTACAGCCTCAGCGTGGACACCTTGCACCAGCTGGTGGCTGCCAGCCCGGAGGAGTCGGACGTCGAGCGGAGCAGCGAGAGCTTGGGTCCGCCCTGCCGCCTGGGCGTAGCCGAGCCCAGCATGTGGCGGACCTACAGCGACGGCAACCTGTCCCGGGCCGGCGGCGAGAGCCGGCCGTTCGCCTCCGGACACCACCTTGGCAGCAAGCAGAAGGCGGAGAGTGGTTGGAGCCTCCCTTCCCCGAAGACGCTGCGCAAGGAGCGAGCGTTGGGCCGAGTGGCCGCGGCCAAGGAGCACCTGCGCTCCCTCTTCACCGGATCCCGTAAGGTGAGGTGAGGGAAGGGGGTGGTTCAGGGGACGTCGGCCATTCGGCCCCACACTCACTGCTCTCAGCTGTCCTTCAGCCTCCTCCTAAAGACTAAGCATTGCCCATTCTTCATGGTTTAAGCTCAACTTTGTTGTCAAGATCTCACACACACAGAAACACAAACACACACACACACACGGCATCAATGCCACCTGTAAGATCAATGTTAGCAGCTCTTGCAAACATGCCAACATAAACTTAACATGAATTATAAAGATTAACTTTACTTTTCACGTGTATTTCAGAACATCCAGTGAAATGCACGGCCTGAGCTTGTGGTTGTTTACAAGTGTCACCACGTTTCTGGCACCAACATAACATGCCCACGACTCACTAATCCTAAACTGTACCTC
The DNA here is from genome assembly GCF_048418815.1 of Hemitrygon akajei. Classification (NCBI taxonomy): domain Eukaryota; kingdom Metazoa; phylum Chordata; class Chondrichthyes; order Myliobatiformes; family Dasyatidae; genus Hemitrygon; species Hemitrygon akajei. Next base: position 194,666,625 of record NC_133125.1, on the reverse strand, counting down.
TTTGGAAAGTGGGGGGGGGGGGGGAACCGGAGAACCAGGGGAAAAGCCATGCCGTCGGGGAGAATGTACAGACAGTGGCTGAGTTGCTGCTGTTCCGATATCCTTTACCTACTGTGCCACCCTGACATAATTCCCTGTTGTGATCGGCTATCACCTACTGTGCCACCCTGACATAGTTCCCTCTTGTGTTCGGCTATCACCTACTGTGCCACCCTGACAGTTCCCTGTTGTGATCGGCTATCACCTACTGTGCCACCCTGACATAGTTCCCTGTTGTGTTCGGCTATCACCTACTGTGCCACCCTGACATAGTTCCCTGTTGTGATCGGCTATCACCTACTGTGCCACCCTGACATAGTTCCCTGTTGTGATCGGCTATCACCTACTGTGCCACCCTGACATAGTTCCCTGTTGTGTTTGGCTATCACCTACTGTGCCACCCTGACATAGTTCCCTGTTGTGTTTGGCTATCACCTAATGTGCCACCCTGACATAGTTCCCTCTTGTGTTTGGCTATCACCTACTGTGCCACCCTGACATAGTTCCCTCTTGTGTTTGGCTATCACCTACTGTGCCACCCTGACAGTTCCCTGTTGTGATTGGCTATCACCTACTGTGCCACCCTGACATAGTTCCCTGTTGTGTTCGGCTATCACCTACTGTGCCACCCTGACATAGTTCCCTGTTGTGATCGGCTATCACCTACTGTGCCACCCTGACATAGTTCTCTGTTGTGTTCGGCTATCACCTACTGTGCCACCCTGACATAGTTCCCTGTTGTGATCGGCTATCACCTACTGTGCCACCCTGACATAGTTCTCTGTTGTGTTCGGCTATCACCTACTGTGCCACCCTGACATAGTTCTCTGTTGTGTTCGGATATCACCTACTGTGCCACCCTGACATAGTTCTCTGTTGTGATCGGCTATCACCTACTGTGCCACCCTGACATAGTTCTCTGTTGTGATCGGCTATCACCTACTGTGCCACCCTGACATAGTTCTCTGTTGTGTTCGGCTATCACCTACTGTGCCACCCTGACATAGTTCCCTCTTGTGTTCGGCTATCACCTACTGTGCCACCCTGACAGTTCCCTCTTGTGTTTGGCTATCACCTACTGTGCCACCCTGACAGTTCCCTGTTGTGTTCGGCTATCACCTACTGTGCCACCCTGACATAGTTCCCTGTTGTGATTGGCTATCACCTACTGTGCCACCCTGACATAGTTCCCTGTTGTGATCGGCTATCACCTACTGTGCCACCCTGACATAGTTCCCTGTTGTGTTCGGCTATCACCTACTGTGCCACCCTGACATAGTTCCCTGTTGTGATCGGCTATCACCTACTGTGCCACCCTGACATAGTTCCCTGTTGTGATCGGCTATCACCTACTGTGCCACCCTGACATAGTTCCCTGTTGTGTTCGGCTATCACCTACTGTGCCACCCTGACATAGTTCCCTGTTGTGATCGGCTATCACCTACTGTGCCACCCTGACATAGTTCCCTCTTGTGTTTGGCTATCACCTACTGTGCCACCCTGACAGTTCCCTGTTGTGATTGGCTATCACCTACTGTGCCACCCTGACAGTTCCCTGTTGTGTTCGGCTATCACCTACTGTGCCACCCTGACAGTTCCCTGTTGTGTTCGGCTATCACCTACTGTGCCACCCTTGACAGTTCCCTCTTGTGTTCGGCTATCACCTACTGTGCCACCCTGACATAGTTCCCTGTTGTGATCGGCTATCACCTACTGTGCCACCCTGACATAGTTCCCTCTTGTGTTTGGCTATCACCTACTGTGCCACCCTGACATAGTTCCCTGTTGTGTTTGGCTATCACCTACTGTGCCACCCTGACATAGTTCCCTGTTGTGTTTGGCTATCACCTACTGTGCCACCCTGACATAGTTCTCTGTTGTGATTGGCTATCACCTAATGTGCCACCCTGACATAGTTCCCTGTTGTGATTGGCTATCACCTACAGTGCCACCCTGACATAGTTCCCTGTTGTGATCGGCTATCACCTACTGTGCCACCCTGACATAGTTCCCTCTTGTGATCGGCTATCACCTACTGTGCCACCCTGACATAGTTCCCTGTTGTGATCGGCTATCACCTACTGTGCCACCCTGACATAGTTCCCTGTTGTGATCGGCTATCACCTACTGTGCCACCCTGACATAGTTCCCTCTTGTGATCGGCTATCACCTACTGTGCCACCCTGACATAGTTCCCTGTTGTGATTGGCTATCACCTACTGTGCCACCCTGACATAGTTCCCTGTTGGATCGGCTATCACCTACTGTGCCACCCTGACATAGTTCCCTCTTGTGTTTGGCTATCACCTACTGTGCCACCCTGACAGTTCCCTGTTGTGATTGGCTATCACCTACTGTGCCACCCTGACATAGTTCCCTGTTGTGTTCAGCTATCACCTACTGTGCCACCCTGACATAGTTCCCTGTTGTGATCGGCTATCACCTACTGTGCCACCCTGACATAGTTCTCTGTTGTGTTCGGCTATCACCTACTGTGCCACCCTGACATAGTTCCCTGTTGTGATCGGCTATCACCTACTGTGCCACCCTGACATAGTTCCCTGTTGTGATCGGCTATCACCTACTGTGCCACCCTGACATAGTTCTCTGTTGTGTTCGGCTATCACCTACTGTGCCACCCTGACATAGTTCCCTGTTGTGATCGGCTATCACCTACTGTGCCACCCTGACATAGTTCTCTGTTGTGTTCGGATATCACCTACTGTGCCACCCTGACATAGTTCTCTGTTGTGTTCGGCTATCACCTACTGTGCCACCCTGACATAGTTCCCTCTTGTGTTCGGCTATCACCTACTGTGCCACCCTGACAGTTCCCTCTTGTGTTTGGCTATCACCTACTGTGCCACCCTGACAGTTCCCTGTTGTGTTCGGCTATCACCTACTGTGCCACCCTGACATAGTTCCCTGTTGTGATTGGCTATCACCTACTGTGCCACCCTGACATAGTTCCCTGTTGTGATCGGCTATCACCTACTGTGCCACCCTGACATAGTTCCCTGTTGTGTTCGGCTATCACCTACTGTGCCACCCTGACATAGTTCCCTGTTGTGATCGGCTATCACCTACTGTGCCACCCTGACAGTTCCCTGTTGTGATTGGCTATCACCTACTGTGCCACCCTGACATAGTTCCCTCTTGTGTTTGGCTATCACCTACTGTGCCACCCTGACAGTTCCCTGTTGTGATTGGCTATCACCTACTGTGCCACCCTGACAGTTCCCTGTTGTGATCGGCTATCACCTACTGTGCCACCCTGACATAGTTCCCTGTTGTGTTCGGCTATCACCTACTGTGCCACCCTGACATAGTTCCCTGTTGTGATCGGCTATCACCTACTGTGCCACCCTGACATAGTTCCCTGTTGTGTTCGGCTATCACCTACTGTGCCACCCTGACATAGTTCCCTGTTGTGATCGGCTATCACCTACTGTGCCACCCTGACATAGTTCCCTCTTGTGTTTGGCTATCACCTACTGTGCCACCCTGACAGTTCCCTGTTGTGATTGGCTATCACCTACTGTGCCACCCTGACAGTTCCCTGTTGTGTTCGGCTATCACCTACTGTGCCACCCTGACATAGTTCCCTGTTGTGATTGGCTATCACCTACTGTGCCACCCTGACATAGTTCCCTCTTGTGTTTGGCTATCACCTACTGTGCCACCCTGACAGTTCCCTGTTGTGATTGGCTATCACCTACTGTGCCACCCTGACAGTTCCCTGTTGTGTTCGGCTATCACCTACTGTGCCACCCTGACATAGTTCCCTGTTGTGATCGGCTATCACCTACTGTGCCACCCTGACATAGTTCCCTGTTGTGATTGGCTATCACCTACTGTGCCACCCTGACATAGTTCCCTGTTGTGATCGGCTATCACCTACTGTGCCACCCTGACATAGTTCCCTGTTGTGTTCGGCTATCACCTACTGTGCCACCCTGACATAGTTCCCTGTTGTGTTCGGCTATCACCTACTGTGCCACCCTGACATAGTTCCCTGTTGTGATCGGCGATCACCTACTGTGCCACCCTGACATAGTTCCCTCTTGTGTTTGGCTATCACCTACTGTGCCACCCTGACAGTTCCCTGTTGTGATTGGCTATCACCTACTGTGCCACCCTGACATAGTTCTCTGTTGTGTTCGGCTATCACCTACTGTGCCACCCTGACATAGTTCTCTGTTGTGTTCGGCTATCACCTACTGTGCCACCCTGACATAGTTCCCTGTTGTGTTTGGCTATCACCTACTGTGCCACCCTGACATAGTTCCCTGTTGTGTTTGGCTATCACCTACTGTGCCACCCTGACATAGTTCTCTGTTGTGTTCGGCTATCACCTACTGTGCCACCCTGACATAGTTCTCTGTTGTGTTCGGCTATCACCTACTGTGCCACCCTGACATAGTTCCCTGTTGTGATCGGCTATCACCTACTGTGCCACCCTGACAGTTCCCTGTTGTGATCGGCTATCACCTACTGTGCCACCCTGACAGTTCCCTGTTGTGATCGGCTATCACCTACTGTGCCACCCTGACATAGTTCCCTGTTGTGATCGGCTATCACCTACTGTGCCACCCTGACATAGTTCTCTGTTGTGTTCGGCTATCACCTACTGTGCCACCCTGACATAGTTCCCTGTTGTGATCGGCTATCACCTACTGTGCCACCCTGACAGTTCCCTGTTGTGATCGGCTATCATCTACTGTGCCACCCTGACAGTTCCCTGTTGTGTTCGGCTATCACCTACTGTGCCACCCTGACAGTTCCCTGTTGTGTTCGGCTATCGCCTACTGTGCCACCCTGACATAGTTCCCTGTTGTGATCGGCTATCGCCTACTGTGCCACCCTGACAGTTCCCTGTTGTGATCGGCTATCACCTACTGTGCCACCCTGACATAGTTCCCTGTTGTGATCGGCTATCACCTACTGTGCCACCCTGACATAGTTCCCTCTTGTGTTTGGCTATCACCTACTGTGCCACCCTGACATAGTTCCCTCTTGTGTTCGGCTATCACCTACTGTGCCACCCTGACATAGTTCACTCTTGTGTTTGGCTATCACCTACTGTGCCACCCTTGACAGTTCCCTCTTGTGTTGGGCTATCACCTACTGTGCCACCCTGACATAGTTCCCTGTTGTGATCGGCTATCGCCTACTGTGCCACCCTGACAGTTCCCTGTTGTGATCGGCTATCACCTACTGTGCCACCCTGACATAGTTCCCTGTTGTGATCGGCTATCACCTACTGTGCCACCCTGACATAGTTCCCTGTTGTGATCGGCTATCACCTACTGTGCCACCCTGACATAGTTCTCTGTTGTGTTCGGCTATCACCTACTGTGCCACCCTGACATAGTTCCCTGTTGTGATCGGCTATCACCTACTGTGCCACCCTGACAGTTCCCTGTTGTGATCGGCTATCATCTACTGTGCCACCCTGACAGTTCCCTGTTGTGTTCGGCTATCACCTACTGTGCCACCCTTGACAGTTCCCTCTTGTGTTCGGCTATCACCTACTGTGCCACCCTGACATAGTTCCCTGTTGTGATCGGCTATCACCTACTGTGCCACCCTGACATAGTTCCCTGTTGTTTTTGGCTATCACCTACTGTGCCACCCTGACATAGTTCCCTGTTGTGATCGGCTATCACCTACTGTGCCACCCTGACATAGTTCCCTGTTGTGATCGGCTATCACCTACTGTGCCACCCTGACATAGTTCCCTGTTGTGATCGGCTATCACCTACTGTGCCACCCTGACATAGTTCCCTCTTGTGTTTGGCTATCACCTACTGTGCCACCCTGACATAGTTCCCTGTTGTGTTTGGCTATCACCTACTGTGCCACCCTGACATAGTTCCCTGTTGTGATCGGCTATCACCTACTGTGCCACCCTGACATAGTTCCCTGTTGTGTTTGGCTATCACCTAATGTGCCACCCTGACATAGTTCCCTGTTGTGATTGGCTATCACCTACAGTGCCACCCTGACATAGTTCCCTGTTGTGATCGGCTATCACCTACTGTGCCACCCTGACATAGTTCCCTGTTGTGTTCGGCTATCACCTACTGTGCCACCCTGACATAGTTCCCTGTTGTGATCGGCTATCACCTACTGTGCCACCCTGACATAGTTCCCTGTTGTGTTTGGCTATCACCTACTGTGCCACCCTGACATAGTTCCCTGTTGTGATTGGCTATCACCTACAGTGCCACCCTGACATAGTTCCCTGTTGTGTTTGGCTATCACCTACTGTGCCACCCTGACATAGTTCCCTGTTGTGTTTGGCTATCACCTACTGTGCCACCCTGACATAGTTCCCTGTTGTGATCGGCTATCACCTACTGTGCCACCCTGACATAGTTCCCTGTTGTGATCGGCTATCACCTACTGTGCCACCCTGACATAGTTCCCTGTTGTGATCGGCTATCACCTACTGTGCCACCCTGACATAGTTCCCTGTTGTGATCGGCTATCACCTACTGTGCCACCCTGACATAGTTCCCTGTTGTGATCGGCTATCACCTACTGTGCCACCCTGACATAGTTCCCTGTTGTGATCGGCTATCACCTACTGTGCCACCCTGACATAGTTCCCTGTTGTGATTGGCTATCACCTACTGTGCCACCCTGACATAGTTCCCTGTTGTGATTGGCTATCACCTACTGTGCCACCCTGACATAGTTCCCTCTTGTGTTTGGCTATCACCTACTGTGCCACCCTGACATAGTTCCCTGTTGTGATCGGCTATCACCTACTGTGCCACCCTGACATAGTTCCCTGTTGTGATCGGCTATCACCTACTGTGCCACCCTGACATAGTTCCCTGTTGTGATCGGCTATCACCTACTGTGCCACCCTGACATAGTTCCCTGTTGTGATCGGCTATCACCTACTGTGCCACCCTGACATAGTTCCCTCTTGTGATCGGCTATCACCTACTGTGCCACCCTGACATAGTTCCCTGTTGGATCGGCTATCACCTACTGTGCCACGCTGACATAGTTCCCTCTTGTGTTTGGCTATCACCTACTGTGCCACCCTGACAGTTCCCTGTTGTGATTGGCTATCACCTACTGTGCCACCCTGACATAGTTCCCTGTTGTGTTCGGCTATCACCTACTGTGCCACCCTGACATAGTTCTCTGTTGTGTTCGGCTATCACCTACTGTGCCACCCTTGACAGTTCCCTCTTGTGTTGGGCTATCACCTACTGTGCCACCCTGACATAGTTCCCTGTTGTGATCGGCTATCGCCTACTGTGCCACCCTGACAGTTCCCTGTTGTGTTCGGCTATCACCTACTGTGCCACCCTTGACAGTTCCCTCTTGTGTTGGGCTATCACCTACTGTGCCACCCTGACATAGTTCCCTGTTGTGATCGGCTATCGCCTACTGTGCCACCCTGACATAGTTCCCTGTTGTGATCGGCGATCGCCTACTGTGCCACCCTGACAGTTCCCTGTTGTGTTCGGCTATCACCTACTGTGCCACCCTGACATAGTTCCCTGTTGTGTTCGGCTATCACCTACTGTGCCACCCTGACATAGTTCCCTGTTGTGATCGGCTATCACCTACTGTGCCACCCTGACATAGTTCCCTGTTGTGATCGGCTATCACCTACTGTGCCACCCTGACATAGTTCTCTGTTGTGTTCGGCTATCACCTACTGTGCCACCCTGACATAGTTCCCTGTTGTGATCGGCTATCACCTACTGTGCCACCCTGACATAGTTCCCTCTTGTGTTTGGCTATCACCTACTGTGCCACCCTGACATAGTTCCCTGTTGTGATCGGCTATCACCTACTGTGCCACCCTGACATAGTTCCCTCTTGTGTTTGGCTATCACCTACTGTGCCACCCTGACATAGTTCCCTGTTGTGATCGGCTATCACCTACTGTGCCACCCTGACATAGTTCTCTGTTGTGTTCGGCTATCACCTACTGTGCCACCCTTGACAGTTCCCTCTTGTGTTGGGCTATCACCTACTGTGCCACCCTGACATAGTTCCCTGTTGTGATCGGCTATCGCCTACTGTGCCACCCTGACAGTTCCCTGTTGTGTTCGGCTATCACCTACTGTGCCACCCTTGACAGTTCCCTCTTGTGTTGGGCTATCACCTACTGTGCCACCCTGACATAGTTCCCTGTTGTGATCGGCTATCGCCTACTGTGCCACCCTGACATAGTTCCCTGTTGTGATCGGCGATCGCCTACTGTGCCACCCTGACAGTTCCCTGTTGTGTTCGGCTATCACCTACTGTGCCACCCTGACATAGTTCCCTGTTGTGTTCGGCTATCACCTACTGTGCCACCCTGACATAGTTCCCTGTTGTGATCGGCTATCACCTACTGTGCCACCCTGACATAGTTCCCTGTTGTGATCGGCTATCACCTACTGTGCCACCCTGACATAGTTCTCTGTTGTGTTCGGCTATCACCTACTGTGCCACCCTGACATAGTTCCCTGTTGTGATCGGCTATCACCTACTGTGCCACCCTGACAGTTCCCTGTTGTGATCGGCTATCATCTACTGTGCCACCCTGACAGTTCCCTGTTGTGTTCGGCTATCACCTACTGTGCCACCCTTGACAGTTCCCTCTTGTGTTCGGCTATCACCTACTGTGCCACCCTGACATAGTTCCCTGTTGTGATCGGCTATCACCTACTGTGCCACCCTGACATAGTTCCCTGTTGTGTTTGGCTATCACCTACTGTGCCACCCTGACATAGTTCCCTGTTGTGATCGGCTATCACCTACTGTGCCACCCTGACATAGTTCCCTGTTGTGATCGGCTATCACCTACTGTGCCACCCTGACATAGTTCCCTGTTGTGATCGGCTATCACCTACTGTGCCACCCTGACATAGTTCCCTGTTGTGATCGGCTATCACCTACTGTGCCACCCTGACATAGTTCCCTGTTGTGATCGGCTATCACCTACTGTGCCACCCTGACATAGTTCCCTGTTGTGATCGGCTATCACCTACTGTGCCACCCTGACATAGTTCCCTGTTGTGATCGGCTATCACCTACTGTGCCACCCTGACATAGTTCCCTGTTGTGTTTGGCTATCACCTACTGTGCCACCCTGACATAGTTCCCTGTTGTGTTTGGCTATCACCTAATGTGCCACCCTGACAAAGTTCCCTGTTGTGATTGGCTATCACCTACTGTGCCACCCTGACATAGTTCCCTGTTGTGATCGGCTATCACCTACTGTGCCACCCTGACATAGTTCCCTGTTGTGATCGGCTATCACCTACTGTGCCACCCTGACATAGTTCCCTGTTGTGATCGGCTATCACCTACTGTGCCACCCTGACATAGTTCCCTCTTGTGTTTGGCTATCACCTACTGTGCCACCCTGACATAGTTCCCTGTTGTGTTTGGCTATCACCTACAGTGCCACCCTGACATAGTTCCCTGTTGTGATCGGCTATCACCTACTGTGCCACCCTGACATAGTTCCCTGTTGTGTTCGGCTATCACCTACTGTGCCACCCTGACATAGTTCCCTGTTGTGATCGGCTATCACCTACTGTGCCACCCTGACATAGTTCCCTGTTGTGTTTGGCTATCACCTACTGTGCCACCCTGACATAGTTCCCTGTTGTGATTGGCTATCACCTACAGTGCCACCCTGACATAGTTCCCTCTTGTGATCGGCTATCACCTACTGTGCCACCCTGACATAGTTCCCTCTTGTGATCGGCTATCACCTACTGTGCCACCCTGACATAGTTCCCTGTTGTGTTTGGCTATCACCTACTGTGCCACCCTGACATAGTTCCCTGTTGTGATCGGCTATCACCTACTGTGCCACCCTGACATAGTTCCCTGTTGTGATCGGCTATCACCTACTGTGCCACCCTGACATAGTTCCCTGTTGTGTTCGGCTATCACCTACTGTGCCACCCTGACATAGTTCCCTGTTGTGATCGGCTATCACCTACTGTGCCACCCTGACATAGTTCCCTGTTGTGATCGGCTATCACCTACTGTGCCACCCTGACATAGTTCCCTGTTGTGATCGGCTATCACCTACTGTGCCACCCTGACATAGTTCCCTGTTGTGATCGGCTATCACCTACTGTGCCACCCTGACATAGTTCCCTCTTGTGATCGGCTATCACCTACTGTGCCACCCTGACATAGTTCCCTGTTGGATCGGCTATCACCTACTGTGCCACGCTGACATAGTTCCCTCTTGTGTTTGGCTATCACCTACTGTGCCACCCTGACAGTTCCCTGTTGTGATTGGCTATCACCTACTGTGCCACCCTGACATAGTTCCCTGTTGTGTTCGGCTATCACCTACTGTGCCACCCTGACATAGTTCCCTGTTGTGATCGGCTATCACCTACTGTGCCACCCTGACATAGTTCTCTGTTGTGTTCGGCTATCACCTACTGTGCCACCCTTGACAGTTCCCTCTTGTGTTGGGCTATCACCTACTGTGCCACCCTGACATAGTTCCCTGTTGTGATCGGCTATCGCCTACTGTGCCACCCTGACAGTTCCCTGTTGTGATCGGCTATCACCTACTGTGCCACCCTGACAGTTCCCTGTTGTGTTCGGCTATCGCCTACTGTGCCACCCTGACATAGTTCCCTGTTGTGATCGGCGATCGCCTACTGTGCCACCCTGACAGTTCCCTGTTGTGTTCGGCTATCACCTACTGTGCCACCCTCACATAGTTCCCTGTTGTGTTCGGCTATCACCTACTGTGCCACCCTGACATAGTTCCCTGTTGTGATCGGCTATCACCTACTGTGCCACCCTGACATAGTTCCCTGTTGTGAACGGCTATCACCTACTGTGCCACCCTGACATAGTTCTCTGTTGTGTTCGGCTATCACCTACTGTGCCACCCTGACATAGTTCCCTGTTGTGATCGGCTATCACCTACTGTGCCACCCTGACAGTTCCCTGTTGTGATCGGCTATCATCTACTGTGCCACCCTGACAGTTCCCTGTTGTGTTCGGCTATCACCTACTGTGCCACCCTTGACAGTTCCCTCTTGTGTTCGGCTATCACCTACTGTGCCACCCTGACATAGTTCCCTGTTGTGATCGGCTATCACCTACTGTGCCACCCTGACATAGTTCCCTGTTGTGTTTGGCTATCACCTACTGTGCCACCCTGACATAGTTCCCTGTTGTGATCGGCTATCACCTACTGTGCCACCCTGACATAGTTCCCTGTTGTGATCGGCTATCACCTACTGTGCCACCCTGACATAGTTCCCTGTTGTGATCGGCTATCACCTACTGTGCCACCCTGACATAGTTCCCTGTTGTGTTTGGCTATCACCTACTGTGCCACCCTGACATAGTTCCCTGTTGTGTTTGGCTATCACCTAATGTGCCACCCTGACATAGTTCCCTGTTGTGATTGGCTATCACCTACTGTGCCACCCTGACATAGTTCCCTGTTGTGATCGGCTATCACCTACTGTGCCACCCTGACATAGTTCCCTGTTGTGTTCGGCTATCACCTACTGTGCCACCCTGACATAGTTCCCTGTTGTGATCGGCTATCACCTACTGTGCCACCCTGACATAGTTCCCTCTTGTGTTTGGCTATCACCTACTGTGCCACCCTGACATAGTTCCCTGTTGTGTTTGGCTATCACCTACTGTGCCACCCTGACATAGTTCCCTGTTGTGATTGGCTATCACCTACAGTGCCACCCTGACATAGTTCCCTCTTGTGATCGGCTATCACCTACTGTGCCACCCTGACATAGTTCCCTCTTGTGATCGGCTATCACCTACTGTGCCACCCTGACATAGTTCCCTGTTGTGTTTGGCTATCACCTACTGTGCCACCCTGACATAGTTCCCTGTTGTGATCGGCTATCACCTACTGTGCCACCCTGACATAGTTCCCTCTTGTGATCGGCTATCACCTACTGTGCCACCCTGACATAGTTCCCTCTTGTGATCGGCTATCACCTACTGTGCCACCCTGACATAGTTCCCTGTTGTGTTTGGCTATCACCTACTGTGCCACCCTGACATAGTTCCCTGTTGTGATCGGCTATCACCTACTGTGCCACCCTGACATAGTTCCCTGTTGTGATCGGCTATCACCTACTGTGCCACCCTGACATAGTTCTCTGTTGTGATTGGCTATCACCTACTGTGCCACCCTGACATAGTTCCCTCTTGTGATCGGCTATCACCTACTGTGCCACCCTGACATAGTTCCCTGTTGGATCGGCTATCACCTACTGTGCCACCCTGACATAGTTCCCTGTTGTGATCGGCTATCACCTACTGTGCCACCCTGACATAGTTCCCTCTTGTGTTTGGCTATCACCTACTGTGCCACCCTGACATAGTTCCCTGTTGTGATCGGCTATCACCTACTGTGCCACCCTGACATAGTTCCCTGTTGTGTTCGGCTATCACCTACTGTGCCACCCTGACATAGTTCCCTGTTGTGATCGGCTATCACCTACTGTGCCACCCTGACATAGTTCTCTGTTGTGTTCGGCTATCTCCTACTGTGCCACCCTGACATAGTTCCCTGTTGTGATCGGCTATCACCTACTGTGCCACCCTGACATAGTTCCCTGTTGTGATCGGCTATCACCTACTGTGCCACCCTGACATAGTTCCCTCTTGTGTTTGGCTATCACCTACTGTGCCACCCTGACATAGTTCCCTGTTGTGTTTGGCTATCACCTACTGTGCCACCCTGACATAGTTCCCTGTTGTGTTTGGCTATCACCTAATGTGCCACCCTGACATAGTTCCCTGTTGTGATTGGCTATCACCTACAGTGCCACCCTGACATAGTTCCCTGTTGTGATCGGCTATCACCTACTGTGCCACCCTGACATAGTTCCCTGTTGTGTTCGGCTATCACCTACTGTGCCACCCTGACATAGTTCCCTGTTGTGATCGGCTATCACCTACTGTGCCACCCTGACATAGTTCCCTGTTGTGTTTGGCTATCACCTACTGTGCCACCCTGACATAGTTCCCTGTTGTGATTGGCTATCACCTACAGTGCCACCCTGACATAGTTCCCTCTTGTGATCGGCTATCACCTACTGTGCCACCCTGACATAGTTCCCTCTTGTGATCGGCTATCACCTACTGTGCCACCCTGACATAGTTCCCTGTTGTGTTTGGCTATCACCTACTGTGCCACCCTGACATAGTTCCCTGTTGTGATCGGCTATCACCTACTGTGCCACCCTGACATAGTTCCCTGTTGTGATCGGCTATCACCTACTGTGCCACCCTGACATAGTTCCCTGTTGTGTTCGGCTATCACCTACTGTGCCACCCTGACATAGTTCCCTGTTGTGATCGGCTATCACCTACTGTGCCACCCTGACATAGTTCCCTGTTGTGATCGGCTATCACCTACTGTGCCACCCTGACATAGTTCCCTGTTGTGATCGGCTATCACCTACTGTGCCACCCTGACATAGTTCCCTGTTGTGATCGGCTATCACCTACTGTGCCACCCTGACATAGTTCCCTCTTGTGATCGGCTATCACCTACTGTGCCACCCTGACATAGTTCCCTGTTGGATCGGCTATCACCTACTGTGCCACGCTGACATAGTTCCCTCTTGTGTTTGGCTATCACCTACTGTGCCACCCTGACAGTTCCCTGTTGTGATTGGCTATCACCTACTGTGCCACCCTGACATAGTTCCCTGTTGTGTTCGGCTATCACCTACTGTGCCACCCTGACATAGTTCCCTGTTGTGATCGGCTATCACCTACTGTGCCACCCTGACATAGTTCTCTGTTGTGTTCGGCTATCACCTACTGTGCCACCCTTGACAGTTCCCTCTTGTGTTGGGCTATCACCTACTGTGCCACCCTGACATAGTTCCCTGTTGTGATCGGCTATCGCCTACTGTGCCACCCTGACAGTTCCCTGTTGTGATCGGCTATCACCTACTGTGCCACCCTGACAGTTCCCTGTTGTGTTCGGCTATCGCCTACTGTGCCACCCTGACATAGTTCCCTGTTGTGATCGGCGATCGCCTACTGTGCCACCCTGACAGTTCCCTGTTGTGTTCGGCTATCACCTACTGTGCCACCCTGACATAGTTCCCTGTTGTGTTCGGCTATCACCTACTGTGCCACCCTGACATAGTTCCCTGTTGTGATCGGCTATCACCTACTGTGCCACCCTGACATAGTTCCCTGTTGTGATCGGCTATCACCTACTGTGCCACCCTGACATAGTTCTCTGTTGTGTTCGGCTATCACCTACTGTGCCACCCTGACATAGTTCCCTGTTGTGATCGGCTATCACCTACTGTGCCACCCTGACAGTTCCCTGTTGTGATCGGCTATCATCTACTGTGCCACCCTGACAGTTCCCTGTTGTGTTCGGCTATCACCTACTGTGCCACCCTTGACAGTTCCCTCTTGTGTTCGGCTATCACCTACTGTGCCACCCTGACATAGTTCCCTGTTGTGATCGGCTATCACCTACTGTGCCACCCTGACATAGTTCCCTGTTGTGTTTGGCTATCACCTACTGTGCCACCCTGACATAGTTCCCTGTTGTGATCGGCTATCACCTACTGTGCCACCCTGACATAGTTCTCTGTTGTGTTCGGCTATCACCTACTGTGCCACCCTGACATAGTTCCCTGTTGTGATTGGCTATCACCTACTGTGCCACCCTGACATAGTTCCCTGTTGTGATCGGCTATCACCTACTGTGCCACCCTGACATAGTTCCCTGTTGTGATCGGCTATCACCTACTGTGCCACCCTGACATAGTTCCCTGTTGTGTTTGGCTATCACCTACTGTGCCACCCTGACATAGTTCCCTGTTGTGTTTGGCTATCACCTACTGTGCCACCCTGACATAGTTCCCTGTTGTGATTGGCTATCACCTACTGTGCCACCCTGACATAGTTCCCTGTTGTGATCGGCTATCACCTACTGTGCCACCCTGACATAGTTCCCTGTTGTGTTCGGCTATCACCTACTGTGCCACCCTGACATAGTTCCCTGTTGTGATCGGCTATCACCTACTGTGCCACCCTGACATAGTTCCCTCTTGTGTTTGGCTATCACCTACTGTGCCACCCTGACATAGTTCCCTGTTGTGTTTGGCTATCACCTACTGTGCCACCCTGACATAGTTCCCTGTTGTGATTGGCTATCACCTACAGTGCCACCCTGACATAGTTCCCTCTTGTGATCGGCTATCACCTACTGTGCCACCCTGACATAGTTCCCTCTTGTGATCGGCTATCACCTACTGTGCCACCCTGACATAGTTCCCTGTTGTGTTTGGCTATCACCTACTGTGCCACCCTGACATAGTTCCCTGTTGTGATCGGCTATCACCTACTGTGCCACCCTGACATAGTTCTCTGTTGTGTTTGGCTATCACCTACTGTGCCACCCTGACATAGTTCCCTGTTGTGATCGGCTATCACCTACTGTGCCACCCTGACATAGTTCCCTCTTGTGATCGGCTATCACCTACTGTGCCACCCTGACATAGTTCCCTGTTGGATCGGCTATCACCTACTGTGCCACGCTGACATAGTTCCCTCTTGTGTTTGGCTATCACCTACTGTGCCACCCTGACATAGTTCCCTGTTGTGATCGGCTATCACCTACTGTGCCACCCTGACATAGTTCCCTGTTGTGTTCGGCTATCACCTACTGTGCCACCCTGACATAGTTCCCTGTTGTGATCGGCTATCACCTACTGTGCCACCCTGACATAGTTCTCTGTTGTGTTCGGCTATCTCCTACTGTGCCACCCTGACATAGTTCCCTGTTGTGATCGGCTATCACCTACTGTGCCACCCTGACATAGTTCCCTGTTGTGATCGGCTATCACCTACTGTGCCACCCTGACATAGTTCTCTGTTGTGTTCGGCTATCACCTACTGTGCCACCCTGACATAGTTCCCTGTTGTGATCGGCTATCACCTACTGTGCCACCCTGACATAGTTCTCTGTTGTGTTCGGATATCACCTACTGTGCCACCCTGACAGTTCCCTCTTGTGTTCGGCTATCACCTACTGTGCCACCCTGACAGTTCCCTCTTGTGTTTGGCTATCACCTACTGTGCCACCCTGACAGTTCCCTGTTGTGTTCGGCTATCACCTACTGTGCCACCCTGACATAGTTCCCTGTTGTGATTGGCTATCACCTACTGTGCCACCCTGACATAGTTCCCTGTTGTGATCGGCTATCACCTACTGTGCCACCCTGACATAGTTCCCTGTTGTGTTCGGCTATCACCTACTGTGCCACCCTGACATAGTTCCCTGTTGTGATCGGCTATCACCTACTGTGCCACCCTGACATAGTTCCCTCTTGTGTTTGGCTATCACCTACTGTGCCACCCTGACAGTTCCCTGTTGTGATTGGCTATCACCTACTGTGCCACCCTGACAGTTCCCTGTTGTGTTCGGCTATCACCTACTGTGCCACCCTGACATAGTTCCCTGTTGTGATTGGCTATCACCTACTGTGCCACCCTGACATAGTTCCCTGTTGTGATCGGCTATCACCTACTGTGCCACCCTGACATAGTTCCCTGTTGTGTTCGGCTATCACCTACTGTGCCACCCTGACATAGTTCCCTGTTGTGATCGGCGATCACCTACTGTGCCACCCTGACATAGTTCCCTCTTGTGTTTGGCTATCACCTACTGTGCCACCCTGACATAGTTCCCTGTTGTGATTGGCTATCACCTACTGTGCCACCCTGACATAGTTCCCTGTTGTGTTCGGCTATCACCTACTGTGCCACCCTGACATAGTTCCCTCTTGTGTTTGGCTATCACCTACTGTGCCACCCTGACATAGTTCCCTGTTGTGATTGGCTATCACCTACTGTGCCACCCTGACATAGTTCCCTGTTGTGATCGGCTATCACCTACTGTGCCACCCTGACATAGTTCCCTGTTGTGTTCGGCTATCACCTACTGTGCCACCCTGACAGTTCCCTGTTGTGTTCGGCTATCACCTACTGTGCCACCCTGACATAGTTCCCTGTTGTGATTGGCTATCACCTACTGTGCCACCCTGACATAGTTCCCTGTTGTGATCGGCTATCACCTACTGTGCCACCCTGACATAGTTCCCTGTTGTGATCGGCGATCACCTACTGTGCCACCCTGACATAGTTCCCTCTTGTGTTTGGCTATCACCTACTGTGCCACCCTGACAGTTCCCTGTTGTGATTGGCTATCACCTACTGTGCCACCCTGACATAGTTCTCTGTTGTGTTCGGCTATCACCTACTGTGCCACCCTGACATAGTTCTCTGTTGTGTTCGGCTATCACCTACTGTGCCACCCTGACAGTTCCCTGTTGTGATTGGCTATCACCTACTGTGCCACCCTGACATAGTTCCCTGTTGTGTTTGGCTATCACCTACTGTGCCACCCTGACATAGTTCCCTGTTGTGTTTGGCTATCACCTACTGTGCCACCCTGACATAGTTCTCTGTTGTGTTCGGCTATCACCTACTGTGCCACCCTGACAGTTCCCTGTTGTGATCGGCTATCACCTACTGTGCCACCCTGACAGTTCCCTGTTGTGTTCGGCTATCGCCTACTGTGCCACCCTGACATAGTTCCCTGTTGTGATCGGCGATCGCCTACTGTGCCACCCTGACAGTTCCCTGTTGTGTTCGGCTATCGCCTACTGTGCCACCCTGACATAGTTCCCTGTTGTGATCGGCGATCGCCTACTGTGCCACCCTGACAGTTCCCTGTTGTGTTCGGCTATCACCTACTGTGCCACCCTGACATAGTTCCCTGTTGTGTTCGGCTATCACCTACTGTGCCACCCTGACATAGTTCCCTGTTGTGATCGGCTATCACCTACTGTGCCACCCTGACATAGTTCCCTGTTGTGATCGGCTATCACCTACTGTGCCACCCTGACATAGTTCTCTGTTGTGTTCGGCTATCACCTACTGTGCCACCCTGACATAGTTCCCTGTTGTGATCGGCTATCACCTACTGTGCCACCCTGACAGTTCCCTGTTGTGATCGGCTATCATCTACTGTGCCACCCTGACAGTTCCCTGTTGTGTTCGGCTATCACCTACTGTGCCACCCTTGACAGTTCCCTCTTGTGTTCGGCTATCACCTACTGTGCCACCCTGACATAGTTCCCTGTTGTGATCGGCTATCACCTACTGTGCCACCCTGACATAGTTCCCTGTTGTGTTTGGCTATCACCTACTGTGCCACCCTGACATAGTTCCCTGTTGTGATCGGCTATCACCTACTGTGCCACCCTGACATAGTTCTCTGTTGTGTTCGGCTATCACCTACTGTGCCACCCTGACATAGTTCCCTGTTGTGATTGGCTATCACCTACTGTGCCACCCTGACATAGTTCCCTGTTGTGATCGGCTATCACCTACTGTGCCACCCTGACATAGTTCCCTGTTGTGATCGGCTATCACCTACTGTGCCACCCTGACATAGTTCCCTGTTGTGTTTGGCTATCACCTACTGTGCCACCCTGACATAGTTCCCTGTTGTGTTTGGCTATCACCTACTGTGCCACCCTGACATAGTTCCCTGTTGTGATTGGCTATCACCTACTGTGCCACCCTGACATAGTTCCCTGTTGTGATCGGCTATCACCTACTGTGCCACCCTGACATAGTTCCCTGTTGTGTTCGGCTATCACCTACTGTGCCACCCTGACATAGTTCCCTGTTGTGATCGGCTATCACCTACTGTGCCACCCTGACATAGTTCCCTCTTGTGTTTGGCTATCACCTACTGTGCCACCCTGACATAGTTCCCTGTTGTGTTTGGCTATCACCTACTGTGCCACCCTGACATAGTTCCCTGTTGTGATTGGCTATCACCTACAGTGCCACCCTGACATAGTTCCCTCTTGTGATCGGCTATCACCTACTGTGCCACCCTGACATAGTTCCCTCTTGTGATCGGCTATCACCTACTGTGCCACCCTGACATAGTTCCCTGTTGTGTTTGGCTATCACCTACTGTGCCACCCTGACATAGTTCCCTGTTGTGATCGGCTATCACCTACTGTGCCACCCTGACATAGTTCTCTGTTGTGTTTGGCTATCACCTACTGTGCCACCCTGACATAGTTCCCTGTTGTGATCGGCTATCACCTACTGTGCCACCCTGACATAGTTCCCTGTTGTGATCGGCTATCACCTACTGTGCCACCCTGACATAGTTCCCTCTTGTGATCGGCTATCACCTACTGTGCCACCCTGACATAGTTCCCTGTTGGATCGGCTATCACCTACTGTGCCACGCTGACATAGTTCCCTCTTGTGTTTGGCTATCACCTACTGTGCCACCCTGACATAGTTCCCTGTTGTGATCGGCTATCACCTACTGTGCCACCCTGACATAGTTCCCTGTTGTGTTCGGCTATCACCTACTGTGCCACCCTGACATAGTTCCCTGTTGTGATCGGCTATCACCTACTGTGCCACCCTGACATAGTTCTCTGTTGTGTTCGGCTATCTCCTACTGTGCCACCCTGACATAGTTCCCTGTTGTGATCGGCTATCACCTACTGTGCCACCCTGACATAGTTCCCTGTTGTGATCGGCTATCACCTACTGTGCCACCCTGACATAGTTCTCTGTTGTGTTCGGCTATCACCTACTGTGCCACCCTGACATAGTTCCCTGTTGTGATCGGCTATCACCTACTGTGCCACCCTGACATAGTTCTCTGTTGTGTTCGGATATCACCTACTGTGCCACCCTGACAGTTCCCTCTTGTGTTCGGCTATCACCTACTGTGCCACCCTGACAGTTCCCTCTTGTGTTTGGCTATCACCTACTGTGCCACCCTGACAGTTCCCTGTTGTGTTCGGCTATCACCTACTGTGCCACCCTGACATAGTTCCCTGTTGTGATTGGCTATCACCTACTGTGCCACCCTGACATAGTTCCCTGTTGTGATCGGCTATCACCTACTGTGCCACCCTGACATAGTTCCCTGTTGTGTTCGGCTATCACCTACTGTGCCACCCTGACATAGTTCCCTGTTGTGATCGGCTATCACCTACTGTGCCACCCTGACATAGTTCCCTCTTGTGTTTGGCTATCACCTACTGTGCCACCCTGACAGTTCCCTGTTGTGATTGGCTATCACCTACTGTGCCACCCTGACAGTTCCCTGTTGTGTTCGGCTATCACCTACTGTGCCACCCTGACATAGTTCCCTGTTGTGATTGGCTATCACCTACTGTGCCACCCTGACATAGTTCCCTGTTGTGATCGGCTATCACCTACTGTGCCACCCTGACATAGTTCCCTGTTGTGTTCGGCTATCACCTACTGTGCCACCCTGACATAGTTCCCTGTTGTGATCGGCGATCACCTACTGTGCCACCCTGACATAGTTCCCTCTTGTGTTTGGCTATCACCTACTGTGCCACCCTGACATAGTTCCCTGTTGTGATTGGCTATCACCTACTGTGCCACCCTGACATAGTTCCCTGTTGTGTTCGGCTATCACCTACTGTGCCACCCTGACATAGTTCCCTCTTGTGTTTGGCTATCACCTACTGTGCCACCCTGACATAGTTCCCTGTTGTGATTGGCTATCACCTACTGTGCCACCCTGACATAGTTCCCTGTTGTGATCGGCTATCACCTACTGTGCCACCCTGACATAGTTCCCTGTTGTGTTCGGCTATCACCTACTGTGCCACCCTGACAGTTCCCTGTTGTGTTCGGCTATCACCTACTGTGCCACCCTGACATAGTTCCCTGTTGTGATTGGCTATCACCTACTGTGCCACCCTGACATAGTTCCCTGTTGTGATCGGCGATCACCTACTGTGCCACCCTGACATAGTTCCCTCTTGTGTTTGGCTATCACCTACTGTGCCACCCTGACAGTTCCCTGTTGTGATTGGCTATCACCTACTGTGCCACCCTGACATAGTTCTCTGTTGTGTTCGGCTATCACCTACTGTGCCACCCTGACATAGTTCTCTGTTGTGTTCGGCTATCACCTACTGTGCCACCCTGACAGTTCCCTGTTGTGATTGGCTATCACCTACTGTGCCACCCTGACATAGTTCCCTGTTGTGTTTGGCTATCACCTACTGTGCCACCCTGACATAGTTCCCTGTTGTGTTTGGCTATCACCTACTGTGCCACCCTGACATAGTTCTCTGTTGTGTTCGGCTATCACCTACTGTGCCACCCTGACATAGTTCTCTGTTGTGTTCGGCTATCACCTACTGTGCCACCCTGACATAGTTCCCTGTTGTGATCGGCTATCACCTACTGTGCCACCCTGACAGTTCCCTGTTGTGATCGGCTATCACCTACTGTGCCACCCTGACAGTTCCCTGTTGTGATCGGCTATCACCTACTGTGCCACCCTGACATAGTTCCCTGTTGTGATCGGCTATCACCTACTGTGCCACCCTGACATAGTTCTCTGTTGTGTTCGGCTATCACCTACTGTGCCACCCTGACATAGTTCCCTGTTGTGATCGGCTATCACCTACTGTGCCACCCTGACAGTTCCCTGTTGTGATCGGCTATCATCTACTGTGCCACCCTGACAGTTCCCTGTTGTGTTCGGCTATCACCTACTGTGCCACCCTGACAGTTCCCTGTTGTGTTCGGCTATCGCCTACTGTGCCACCCTGACATAGTTCCCTGTTGTGATCGGCTATCGCCTACTGTGCCACCCTGACAGTTCCCTGTTGTGATCGGCTATCACCTACTGTGCCACCCTGACATAGTTCCCTGTTGTGATCGGCTATCACCTACTGTGCCACCCTGACATAGTTCCCTCTTGTGTTTGGCTATCACCTACTGTGCCACCCTGACATAGTTCCCTCTTGTGTTCGGCTATCACCTACTGTGCCACCCTGACATAGTTCACTCTTGTGTTTGGCTATCACCTACTGTGCCACCCTTGACAGTTCCCTCTTGTGTTCGGCTATCACCTACTGTGCCACCCTGACATAGTTCCCTGTTGTGATCGGCTATCGCCTACTGTGCCACCCTGACAGTTCCCTGTTGTGATCGGCTATCACCTACTGTGCCACCCTGACATAGTTCCCTGTTGTGATCGGCTATCACCTACTGTGCCACCCTGACATAGTTCCCTGTTGTGATCGGCTATCACCTACTGTGCCACCCTGACATAGTTCTCTGTTGTGTTCGGCTATCACCTACTGTGCCACCCTGACATAGTTCCCTGTTGTGATCGGCTATCACCTACTGTGCCACCCTGACATAGTTCCCTGTTGTGTTTGGCTATCACCTACTGTGCCACCCTGACATAGTTCCGTCTTGTGATCGGCTATCACCTACTGTGCCACCCTGACAGTTCCCTGTTGTGATCGGCTATCATCTACTGTGCCACCCTGACAGTTCCCTGTTGTGTTCGGCTATCACCTACTGTGCCACCCTGACATAGTTCCCTGTTGTGATCGGCTATCACCTACTGTGCCACCCTGACATAGTTCCCTGTTGTGTTTGGCTATCACCTACTGTGCCACCCTGACATAGTTCCCTGTTGTGATCGGCTATCACCTACTGTGCCACCCTGACATAGTTCCCTGTTGTGTTTGGCTATCACCTACTGTGCCACCCTGACATAGTTCCCTGTTGTGATCGGCTATCACCTACTGTGCCACCCTGACATAGTTCCCTCTTGTGTTTGGCTATCACCTACTGTGCCACCCTGACATAGTTCCCTGTTGTGTTCGGCTATCACCTACTGTGCCACCCTGACATAGTTCCCTGTTGTGATCGGCTATCACCTACTGTGCCACCCTGACATAGTTCCCTGTTGTGTTTGGCTATCACCTACTGTGCCACCCTGACATAGTTCCCTGTTGTGATCGGCTATCACCTACTGTGCCACCCTGACATAGTTCCCTCTTGTGTTTGGCTATCACCTACTGTGCCACCCTGACATAGTTCCCTGTTGTGTTCGGCTATCACCTACTGTGCCACCCTGACATAGTTCCCTGTTGTGATCGGCTATCACCTACTGTGCCACCCTGACATAGTTCCCTGTTGTGTTTGGCTATCACCTACTGTGCCACCCTGACATAGTTCCCTGTTGTGATCGGCTATCACCTACTGTGCCACCCTGACATAGTTCCCTGTTGTGTTTGGCTATCACCTACTGTGCCACCCTGACATAGTTCCCTGTTGTGATCGGCTATCACCTACTGTGCCACCCTGACATAGTTCCCTGTTGTGTTTGGCTATCACCTACTGTGCCACCCTGACATAGTTCCCTCTTGTGTTTGGCTATCACCTACTGTGCCACCCTGACATAGTTCCCTGTTGTGTTTGGCTATCACCTACTGTGCCACCCTGACATAGTTCCCTCTTGTGTTCGGCTATCACCTACTGTGCCACCCTGACATAGTTCCCTGTTGTGTTCGGCTATCACCTACTGTGCCACCCTGACATAGTTCCCTCTTGTGTTTGGCTATCACCTACTGTGCCACCCTGACATAGTTCCCTGTTGTGATCGGCTATCACCTACTGTGCCACCCTGACATAGTTCCCTGTTGTGTTTGGCTATCACCTAATGTGCCACCCTGACATAGTTCCCTGTTGTGATTGGCTATCACCTACAGTGCCACCCTGACATAGTTCCCTGTTGTGATCGGCTATCACCTACTGTGCCACCCTGACATAGTTCCCTGTTGTGTTCGGCTATCACCTACTGTGCCACCCTGACATAGTTCCCTGTTGTGATCGGCTATCACCTACTGTGCCACCCTGACATAGTTCCCTCTTGTGTTTGGCTATCACCTACTGTGCCACCCTGACATAGTTCCCTGTTGTGTTTGGCTATCACCTACTGTGCCACCCTGACATAGTTCCCTGTTGTGATTGGCTATCACCTACAGTGCCACCCTGACATAGTTCCCTCTTGTGATCGGCTATCACCTACTGTGCCACCCTGACATAGTTCCCTCTTGTGATCGGCTATCACCTACTGTGCCACCCTGACATAGTTCCCTGTTGTGTTTGGCTATCACCTACTGTGCCACCCTGACATAGTTCCCTGTTGTGATCGGCTATCACCTACTGTGCCACCCTGACATAGTTCCCTGTTGTGATCGGCTATCACCTACTGTGCCACCCTGACATAGTTCCCTGTTGTGATCGGCTATCACCTACTGTGCCACCCTGACATAGTTCCCTCTTGTGATCGGCTATCACCTACTGTGCCACCCTGACATAGTTCCCTGTTGTGTTTGGCTATCACCTACTGTGCCACCCTGACATAGTTCCCTCTTGTGTTTGGCTATCACCCACTGTGCCACCCTGACATAGTTCCCTGTTGTGTTTGGCTATCACCTACTGTGCCACCCTGACATAGTTCCCTGTTGTGATCGGCTATCACCTACTGTGCCACCCTGACATAGTTCCCTGTTGTGATCGGCTATCACCTACTGTGCCACCCTGACATAGTTCCCTGTTGTGATCGGCTATCACCTACTGTGCCACCCTGACATAGTTCCCTCTTGTGTTTGGCTATCACCTACTGTGCCACCCTGACATAGTTCCCTGTTGTGTTTGGCTATCACCTACTGTGCCACCCTGACATAGTTCCCTCTTGTGTTCGGCTATCACCTACTGTGCCACCCTGACATAGTTCCCTGTTGTGATCGGCTATCACCTACTGTGCCACCCTGACATAGTTCCCTCTTGTGTTTGGCTATCACCTACTGTGCCACCCTGACATAGTTCCCTGTTGTGATCGGCTATCACCTACTGTGCCACCCTGACATAGTTCCCTGTTGTGTTTGGCTATCACCTACTGTGCCACCCTGACATAGTTCCCTCTTGTGTTCGGCTATCACCTACTGTGCCACCCTGACATAGTTCCCTGTTGTGATCGGCTATCACCTACTGTGCCACCCTGACATAGTTCCCTCTTGTGTTCGGCTATCACCTACTGTGCCACCCTGACATAGTTCCCTGTTGTGATCGGCTATCACCTACTGTGCCACCCTGACATAGTTCCCTGTTGTGTTCGGCTATCACCTACTGTGCCACCCTGACATAGTTCCCTGTTGTGTTCGGCTATCACCTACTGTGCCACCCTGACATAGTTCCCTGTTGTGTTTGGCTATCACCTACTGTGCCACCCTGACATAGTTCCCTCTTGTGTTCGGCTATCACCTACTGTGCCACCCTGACATAGTTCCCTGTTGTGTTTGGCTATCACCTAATGTGCCACCCTGACATAGTTCCCTGTTGTGATTGGCTATCACCTACAGTGCCACCCTGACATAGTTCCCTGTTGTGATCGGCTATCACCTACTGTGCCACCCTGACATAGTTCCCTGTTGTGTTCGGCTATCACCTACTGTGCCACCCTGACATAGTTCCCTGTTGTGTTTGGCTATCACCTACTGTGCCACCCTGACATAGTTCCCTGTTGTGATCGGCTATCACCTACTGTGCCACCCTGACATAGTTCCCTGTTGTGATCGGCTATCACCTACTGTGCCACCCTGACATAGTTCCCTGTTGTGATCGGCTATCACCTACTGTGCCACCCTGACATAGTTCCCTGTTGTGTTCGGCTATCACCTAATGTGCCACCCTGACATAGTTCCCTGTTGTGATTGGCTATCACCTACAGTGCCACCCTGACATAGTTCCCTGTTGTGATCGGCTATCACCTACTGTGCCACCCTGACATAGTTCCCTGTTGTGTTCGGCTATCACCTACTGTGCCACCCTGACATAGTTCCCTGTTGTGATCGGCTATCACCTACTGTGCCACCCTGACATAGTTCCCTGTTGTGATCGGCTATCACCTACTGTGCCACCCTGACATAGTTCCCTGTTGTGTTCGGCTATCACCTAATGTGCCACCCTGACATAGTTCCCTGTTGTGATTGGCTATCACCTACAGTGCCACCCTGACATAGTTCCCTGTTGTGATCGGCTATCACCTACTGTGCCACCCTGACATAGTTCCCTGTTGTGATCGGCTATCACCTACTGTGCCACCCTGACATAGTTCCCTGTTGTGATCGGCTATCACCTACTGTGCCACCCTGACATAGTTCCCTGTTGTGTTCGGCTATCACCTACTGTGCCACCCTGACATAGTTCCCTCTTGTGTTTGGCTATCACCTACTGTGCCACCCTGACATAGTTCCCTGTTGTGTTTGGCTATCACCTACTGTGCCACCCTGACATAGTTCCCTGTTGTGATTGGCTATCACCTACAGTGCCACCCTGACATAGTTCCCTCTTGTGATCGGCTATCACCTACTGTGCCACCCTGACATAGTTCCCTCTTGTGATCGGCTATCACCTACTGTGCCACCCTGACATAGTTCCCTGTTGTGATCGGCTATCACCTACTGTGCCACCCTGACATAGTTCCCTCTTGTGATCGGCTATCACCTACTGTGCCACCCTGACATAGTTCCCTGTTGTGTTTGGCTATCACCTACTGTGCCACCCTGACATAGTTCCCTCTTGTGTTTGGCTATCACCCACTGTGCCACCCTGACATAGTTCCCTCTTGTGTTTGGCTATCACCTACTGTGCCACCCTGACATAGTTCTCTGTTGTGTTCGGCTATCACCTACTGAGCCACCCTGACATAGTTCCCTCTTGTGTTTGGCTATCCATTACCTACTGTGCCACCCTGACATAGTTCTCTGTTGTGTTCGGCTATCACCTACTGAGCCACCCTGACATAGTTCCCTCTTGTGTTTGGCTATCCATTACCTACTGTGCCACCCTGGCATCAGGCCTTTTTTAATATCAAATGACTCCAAAGAAAGCCATCCCTCATCTCTGATTTCCTATTCTGAGGCTGTTCTGTGAGCCCTGTCTTCCCGTCCTGTCTGTGCTCCATCACACACAACGGACAAAACCACCAAAGTTATTGTAAATCTTCCCCACAGCCACAATACCGTGGGATGGATGTAACGCTGCTGCAAGTCAGTTTTTGTTGCACTTGTTGTACAGAGGACAATGAAGTCGAGTTTTGAGCTTCTTGGTGAAAGAACTTCCATGGTGCCACTGGGGATGGAGGTTGGAGCATTCTGAGCCAGTGGGAATGAAATGTCTGATCACCTGCCATCTTGTCAATGAACAGAGAACATTACAGCACAGACCAGGCCCTTCAACCCATGATGTGCCGATATTTTAACCCTTCCCTCCTGCATAGCCCTGCATTTTTCTATCATCGTGTGCCTAAGAGATTCTTAAATGCCCCTGATGTAACTGCCTCTACAACTCTCCCTGGCAGTGTGTTCCATACACCCACCACTCTCTGTGTAAAGACCACAGGCATTCTCCACACAATCACGTTAAAATGACTCCCCTGGTATTATCCATTTCCACCCTGGGGAGAAGTTTCTGGCTATCCACTTTATCTACTCTATGCTTCTTCTCAGTTTGTACTGCTCTGTCAAGCCACCTCTCATCCTGCTCGGCTCCTGCTTGCTCAGATATGCACACTAATCCAGGCGGCATCTCCTCTGCATAGCTTCTACATCCTTGCTCCGATGAGGTGACCAGAACCGAATGCAATCTTCCAACTGTGGTCCAACCAGAGTATTTTAGGGCTGCAACATTACTTCATGGCTCTTGAACTCAATGCCCTGAGGGCCAACACACCGTATACCTTCTTAACAACCCTATCACCGTCTGCAGCAACTTTGAACGGTCTGTGGATGTGAACCCCAAGATCCCTCTGTTGCCAAGAATCGTACCATTAACTCTTGTTTTCCGCCTCCATTTTCAACCTTCCAAAATTATCACTTCCCATTTTATCCAGGTAATGTAAGTAGTGTTGCCCTATATACATTATATATTATATTATATATTGTTTATATATATATAGCTAAGACGTTTGCACAGTACTGTATCAACTTTAGGTATTGCATTGTACTGCTGCTGCTGCAAAAAATATTAATTTCATGACCTATGTGAGTGATGATAAACCTGATTCTGATACGGACTATTGTGGACTGAGAATGGGAAGGGGTCAGGGAGAGAGGAATTATGATTGGATAAAGGGGAAGGGAGTGGGAAGCACCAGAGAGACATTCTGTAATGCTCAATAAACCAAGTGCTCGGAATCAAATGGCCTTGCCTGGTATCTCGGGGCTGGGTGTGTCTCCACCCATGCCTTGCCCACCCCCAGCACTCCTTCTTTGCCACGTTGTAGATCGCCATTTCCAACATCCTTTTCTCCTACCAGATTTACAAATGCATATATATATACACACCCACACACAGATATATACACGTATATATGTGTGAGTGTGTGTATATGTATGCCTAAGATTTTTGCATCTTCTTACCAGTGCAAACTGTGTGTGTATTATCGTCATGGATTGAGAACTGATTTATAGGAGCCTCTAGGCCTTCTAGTTCGCACTGGGATTGGATTAGGAACTGTATAATTTAATTAAGTGTATGGATTCCCCATAACTCACTGCACTGAGTATGAACTAATTGCCCATTCGTTAGCCTCATAATATATAGTATTATCTGTAGAGGTAGTGGTTTTCAGGCCTTCATTTATCAAGTTCTGGTAATTTCTGGGTTTTTTTTAGCAAGTTGTGTGAATTTCAATAGAAAACCCAAGAGGAACCAACATTTAGTCTCTAGCACAGTGTAGCAGTCAGTGTAACGCTTCACAGCGCCAACGATTCGGGTTCAGTTCCCGCCGCTGTCCATAAGCAGATTGTACATTCTCCCTTGGCCGCGTGGATTTCCCCTGCTTTTCTCCCACATTCCAAAGATGTTCAGGTCAGGGTTAGTACGTTGTCAGCATGCTAGTTTGGTGTCGGCAAATAACTGCCAGCTCTCTGGGGCTATGAACTCCACTAATTCAGTATGCTCTGGTGAAAAGAAATCCTCCTCACCTCCATTTTAAACCTCCTTCCTGAGGTTGTGTCCTCTGGTCCTAGACTTAGTCAAGCTGGTACAGCTGTGACCCCACAGCTCTAGCGACCCCAGTTCGATTCTGACCGCTGGTGCGGCCTGTGTGGAGTTTGTGCATTCTCTCTGTGGCTGCCCCCACCCCAGTGAGTTTACCCAGATGTTCTGATTTTCTCCCACACCCCCACCCCAAAACACAGGGAATTTGCTGGGATTGGGCATTAGAGTGGGAGAGTGGACAGGCCTGGGCTGTTTTCCCTGAGGTATTTGAGACTGAGCGGGTGACTTTATCAAATCACGAGGAGTGTGCACTCAGTACCTAATAATCTGACCACTCGGTTTTTGTCCATCTACTTCGTGTGTTTCACTTTCAGAGATGTTCCTCTGCTCAACTCTGTTATCTGAGTCGCTGTCGCCTTCCTGTCAGCTTGAACCAGTCTGGCCATTCTCCTCTGACCTCTCTCATTAACAAGCTGTTTTCACCTACAGAAATGTCACTCGCTGCATGTTTCTCATTTGTCGCGCCATCCTCTGTAAACTCTGGAGGCTGTGTGTGAAAATACCAAGAGATCAGCAGATCCTCAAACCACCCCCTCTGGCACCAACAATCACTCCACGGTCAAAGTCACTTAGATCACATGTCTTCCCCATTCTGATGTTTTTGGTCTGAACAACAACTGACCCTCTTGACCATGTCTGCATGCTTTTGCACATTGAGTTTCTGCCACACGATCGGCTGATTAAATATTTGCATGAATGTACAGGGGTACAGATGTACCTGATAAAGTTGCCGCTGAATATTTATATAAAGTCTTGGTCAGTCCTGTTTGCACTGTAGAAGGTCTAAAGACAGAGGAAGTAATTTTAAGCAGAGAAGGGAATTTTTAAAGGGGGCCCAAGGGGCAAGTTTTCATCGTGATATGCACTATCAGAGAAGGTGGCTGAGTTAGGTATAAATATCATGTTTAAAGGTCATGTGCACAGGTATATAGAGAGGAAAATTTAAATCTACATAGGCCATCTTCAGGGGAAATGGGACATTGGCCAGAATGGATGAGTCAGGCTGAAAAGCCTGTGTCCATACTGAATGATTCTGTGACTCTAACTTTGCAGCAAACTCTTTGTAATTCTTGGCTCCCCAGTTTGCTCGGCATTCCGGATTGCCTGGGAATCTCCAGGAATTGGCTGCAGTTCCACAACCACCCACACCACACATAAACCATCTGGAACTTAAAAGCAGCACTCACTTTTTATTTGAAATTTGCTTCCAGCACCCCCGCAGGCGCCTTCTGAAGGATGCTGGTGTCGGGTGGGAGGGTGCAGTGCGTCGAGTGTTTAACCCCTGCTGGGTATCTCTCAGGGTCACGATCCTGGATACCAGAGTTCCAGTTCTCTGCTCAGCACTGATGTCTGCTGCAGTGCCAGCAGTGGGAGGTCTCAGGCTGAGCGTAGAACCAGTTTCTACAGTAGAGGTCGTTCAGCCCACACTGCTGTGCCGACCCTTTTGGCAAAGTGGTTAGAGGTCCGATTCCTGCCACTCTCTGTAAGGCGTTTGTTCGTTCTCCGTGTGACCTCATGGGATTCCTCCGGGTGTTCCAGTTCCCTGTCACACCCCGAAGTTGTACGGGTTAGGCTGAGTGAGTTGTGGGCATGCTGTCTTGGTGCCGAAAGCGTGGCCATACTTGCAGGCTGCCCCCAGCACAATCCTCGCTACAAACGATGCATTTCACTGTACGTCAGTGTTTACTCTGTCCAAACTAACCCCTCCCTCCTGCACAGTCCTCCATCTGACTGTTTCTTAAATGCCCCGAATGTATCTGCTTCCAACCCCCCCCCCCCCCCCCCAGGCAGGGTGTTCCACACTCCCACCACGTTGTGGAACCTCTGACATTCCCCCTTGTACTGTCCTTCAATCACCATAAAGGTATACAGTGCCCCCTTGTGCAGACCTGTATTTGGAAGGAGTCAATGCGAACAACAGGGGCTGATGGGATTACAACAGATCGGCCTATCTTCCCTCCTCTGGAGGGGACACGGTGGGAGACAGAGGAAGGAGCTTTGGGTGATGGTAGCCCATTGTGTCAGAGAGCCAGGATCTATCTCCACACTGGCCACTGGCTGCCAATTAATGTGCACTGGATTTTAAAATTCTCTTGTGGTGACATTGCTCTGTCCCACCTACAACCTTTCCTGACTCCGCCCCCCCCCCCCCCCCACTGATTACCTCCACTCGTACCTTCAACAAAACACCTTCTCTCTTCCCTCTGCAAATCTCACTAGGGTGGGGAGAAGGGAGTGGTGGCCTGGCTGGTGTTCCGGAGGGAGGGGGACAAGGAAGTGCTGAGGATGGGGCTGAATGAGTGAGGTTGAGTGGTGGTGGGGCTGTGTAAGGTTCGGTCAACGGTGAGGAGTCCTGGGGGTGAGGGTGGTTTCTGTGGGTGAGGGTGCTGTGGGTGAGGGTGCTGTGGGTGAGGGTGATTTCTGTGGGTGAGGGTGGGTGCTGTGGGTGAGGGTGGTTGCTGTGGGTGAGGGTGCTGTGGGTGAGGGTGGTTTCTGTGGGTGAGGGTGGGTGCTGTGGGTGAGGGTGGTTGCTGTGGGTGAGGGTGCTGTGGGTCAGGGTGGTTTCTGTGGGTGAGGTTGGTTTCTGTGGGTGAGGGTGCTGGGATTGAGGGTGCTGGGGGTGAGGGTGATTTCTGTGGGTGAGGGTACTGGGGGTGAGGGTGGTTTCTGTGGGTGAGGGTGATTTCTGTGGGTGAGGGTGCTGGGATTGAGGGTGCTGGGGGTGAGGGTGCTGTGGGTGAGGGTGGTTTCTGTGGGTGAGGGTGCTGGCGTCCTGTGACTCTGGACGACCCTTTCTGTCTTTCAGCACCTGGCCTCCAGCTTGGAGTCGGACCTGGGACTTGACGCGTCCGAGAGCGACAGCCGGAGCCGGTGGAGGAATCCCTTGTAAGTGTCCCCTTCCCCCCAGGCGGGCTTGGGAGCGGAGAGGGTGGAGGAATCCCTTGTGAGTGTCCCCTTCCCCGCAGGCGGGCTTGGGAGCGGAGAGGGTGGAGGAATCCCTTGTGAGTGTCCCCTTCCCCGCAGGCGGGCTTGGGAGCGGAGAGGGCGGAGGAATCCCTTGTGAGTGTCCCCTTCCCCCCAGGCGGGCTTGGGAGCGGAGAGGGCGGAGGAATCCCTTGTGAGTGTCCCCTTCCCCCCAGGCGGGCTTGGGAGCGGAGAGGGTGCAGGTGGGGTGCTGAGAACTGGGCAAACGCTTGTGTATCTGTGTGTGCCTACGTGAGTGTTTGTGTATATATTTCTGTGTGTGTGCAAGTGTTTACGTGTGTTTGACTGTTTATGTGTGTGAGTGTGTGTTTTCAAGAGCTTGTGTGTTTGTGCACGTGTTTCTGAGTGTATGAGGGAATGTGTCCATGAAACATCGTTTCTCCAGGGCTAAAGTGCAAAGCACACACAAGGTGTGAATCTTTGTGTGATTATATGTATGTATGTTTGAGTGTTTCTGTGTACAGGTATGTGAGTGTTTCTGTGTGTGTGAGGAAGTGCAGAGACACGGGGAAAAGGTCCCATGTCCGGACCTGCATGTAGACAGCAGAGGAGGAGAGATCAGGATCTGGGACAGTCCAGGAGTCAGGGGTGGAGGAATTTCCGTCCCACTCAGGTCTGGCAGTGGTACAGGTGGAGGGTGGGAGGTAGGGAATGGGTGGGGAGGGAAGGAACCTGTCCCAGCCCTGACTCTGTTCCATGGATCAGCCCATCTCTCTGCTGTTCCACTGGGTGCTGATCGAATCAGTGATGATCGTACTGGTGCCCCAACACAGGCCGTTCGGGAGAAGAGGCCCGGCTTGATTCTCTGCTTCCCCACCCACAGGGTGAGTCGGCTGGGCTTCTGGCAAAGGAGGAATGACTCGGCAGGGCTGAGTGAGTTGGACTCCCTAAGGTAAGACTGCCCCTCTCCCCCTGCATCTTTACACACTCGTTCCTCACTCCCCTCACCCTCCTCCCTTCCATCTCCCGTCTCTCCCTTGCTCCTCTCCCTCACCCTCTCACCACTCACACTCCACCTCCCCCACTACCCATTCTTCACCCCCCCCTCGTGCTCCCATCTCCTCTTCCTCCCTCCACACTCCTCGTGCTCCTTTCTCCCCCTCGTTCTGCGCTCTGCACACACTTCTCCCCCCTAAGCCTTCTCCCACCACTCTCCATAGTCACTTCCCTCCAGTCCCACCCTTCTCTGCACTCACCTCTTGCTCCTCACTCTCACCCACTCTCTCTCACCCAACCCCTCCGCGTCCCTCATCCCACTTCCCTCTTGCCCCTCTCCTCTCTCTCTGCTCCTTGCTTCTTCCTACTCCTCCCTCTTTCCCCACTACACCTTCTCCCCTCTCCACTCTCCCCCCTTCCATTTTCTCCTGCTTTCCCACTCTCCAGTCTCCTCTTTTTCCCATTCCCCTGACAGCCCTCGGTTTCAGTCACTGCCCCCCCTCGCTGACCTACGCTGGCCCTTCTCCTTGAGTCCTCTCTGGGCCACTGATGTTCAGTGGAATGCACACTATCTCTCCTCATGGGATCTTTCTGTGCACCAGATCACAGGTCAGAGAACACCCCCCCCCCCCACCACCCCTCACAGGCATGCACACACTCATTGAATCCTGCTTTGAGGCGGAGTGCACCCTCTCCCTCCGCGTGGTGCCCCCACCCTGTCCTTCCCCTCTGTGAGATCTTACACCAGATCTAGGAGTGCAGGGCAACACGACTCTTCACATGGGATCTTGCTGTGCAGCAGAATTTACCTTGTTCTTCACCCCCTATACACCTGCCTTTCCCCAGGGGCCTTGCTGTGCAGTGGTCTCCAGTCGCTCTGTGGGATTCTGATGTTCCTCCCTCAGCTCCCTCTCTGTTCTTACCCACTCCGCACCCTGCAACCTCCTGGCACGCTGGTCTCTAACACCTTTGCTCTACGATGTATCTACAGGCCGTCTGTGGAGGAGGCTCGGCAGTGGGCCAGGTCCCTGGACACACTGCTATCAAATAGATGTGAGTACTTGGGACAGGGTGAGAGAGAGCGTGAGAGTCCGTGCAGAAACGCGTGCAAGGGGCAGAGGGAGAGGGGAAGGCCTGCAGCTTGGGCAACTGCCGGTCTCCCATACAACCCTGCCCAGGCGCAGATCCATGGTCTCTCGAGACCGACGGATGCCACCACCACCACCACTTGGGACAGGGTGAGAGAGAGCGTGAGAGTCCGTGCAGAAACGCGTGCAAGGGGCAGAGGGAGAGGGGAAGGCCTGCAGCTTGGGCAACTGCCGGTCTCCCATACAACCCTGCCCAGGCGCAGATCCATGGTCTCTCGAGACCGACGGATGCCACCACCACCACCACTTGGGACAGGGTGAGAGAGAGCGTGAGAGTCTGTGCAGAAATGCGTGCAAGGGGCAGAGAGAGAGGGGAGGTGCGAGAGAGACGACGTCGATCAGGTGGTTAAGAATGCATTTGGCACACTGCCTTTATTAATTGATGCATTGAGTTTAAGCGTCAGCAAGTTATACTGCGGCTTAAAAAACTCGAGTTAGGTTGCATCAGGAGTACTGCTGACAGTTCTGGTCACCACATTTAGGAAGGATGTCAAGGTTTTGCAGGGGGTGTAGAAGAGGTTTAGATAATCAGACCATAAGTCATAGGAGCTGAATTAGGCCATCTGCTCTATCAAGTCTGCTCTGCCATTCAATCATGGCCGTCATTTTTCTATCTCCTCCTCAACCCCATTTCCCCAGCCTTCTCCCTGTAACCTTTGATGCCATGTCCAATCAAGAACATATCAATCTCTGCCTTAAATACACCCAAAAACCTGGCCTCCACAGCTGCACTTGGCAACAAATTCCACAAATGCACCATTTGGCTAAAGAAATTTCTCCACATCTCTGTTTTGAAAGGGTGCCCCTCTATCCTGAGGCTGTGCCCTCTTGTCCTAGACTCTTCCACCATGGGAAATATCCTTTCCACATCTACTCAGTCTAGGCCTTTCAACATTCAAAAGGATTCAGTGAGATCCCCCTCATCCTTCTGAATTCCAGCGAGTACAGACCCAGAGACATCAAACATTCCTCATATGATAACCCTTTCATTCCTTTGTGAACGTCCTCTGGACTCTGTCCAACGCCAACACAACTTTCACCTCAGATGGTTGAGGAAGTTTGTTATGGGTTCCCAATTCATAAGAACTTTCTACAGTGGCACAATTTATAGCATCCTGACTGGCTGCATCACTGCCTGGTGTGGGAACTGTACCTCCCTTCATCACAGGACTCTGCAGAGAGTGGTGCAGACAATCCAATGCATCTGTAGTTGTGAACTTCCCATGACTCGAGACATTTACAAGGACAGGTAAAAAAGGGCCCATAGGATCACTGGGGGCCCAAGCATCCCAATCACAATCTGTTCCAGCTGCTATCATCTGGGAAATGGTACCGCAGCATAAAAGCCAGGACCAACAGTCTCCGGGACAGCTTTTTCCACCAAGCCATCAGACTGATGAACTCACGCTGATTTGAGTGTACCCTATATTACACTGACTGTTGTATTTATTATAAATTATAATAAATTAATGTGATTGCACATTGCACATTTAAATGGAGATGTAACGTAAAGATTTTTAATCCTCATGTATGTGAAGGATAAGAAATAAAGTCAATTCAATTCTAAGATGAGGGGTGCAGAACAGTTCACGATACTCAAGGTGAGGCCTCACCAGTGCCTTATAAACCCTCTGCAAAAATTAGCAGGAAGATAGAGGATTAGGAAGATTTTAAAAGCCTCCAGAAAACCACTAAAAGAATCATTAGGAGGGAAAAGATGAAATATGAAAGCAAGCTAGCAAACAATATCATAGAACATAGAAAACCAACAGCACAATTCAGGCCCTTTGACCCACAAAGTTGTGCCGAACATGTCCCTACCTTAGAAATTACTAGGCTTACCCATAGCCCTCTATTTTTCTAAGCTCTATGTGCCGACCTATCTAAAAGTCTCTTAAAAGACCCTATCGTATCCACCTTCACCATCATTGCTGGCAGCCCATTCCATGCACTCACCACTTTCTGAGTGAAAAACTTACCCCTGTCATCTCCTCTGTACCTACTCCCCAGCACCTTAAACCTGTAAACAACACACACAAAATGCTGGTGGAACACAGCAGGCCAGGCAGCATCTATAAGGAAAAGCACTGTAGACGTTACGGGCCGAGACCCTTCGTCAGGGCTAACTGAAAGGAAAGATAGTAAGAGAATCTGTTTGAATTTCCAGCACCTGCAGATTTCCTCGTGTTTGCTCCTTAAACCTGTGTCCTCTTGTGGCAACCATTTCAGCCCTGAGAAAAAGCCTTTGACTATCCACATGATCAATGCTTCGCATCATCTTATACACCTCTGTCAGATCACCTCTCATCCTCCTTCACTTCAAGGAGAAACATAGAAAACATAGAAAATAGGTGCAGGAGTAGGCCATTCGGCCCTTCGAGCCTGCACCGCAAAAGGCCAAGTTCACTCAACCTATTCTCATAAAGCATGCTCCCCAATCCAGGCAACATCCTTGTAAATCTCCTCTGCACCCTTTCTGTGGCTTTCACGTCCTTCCTGTAGTGAGGTGACCAGAACTGGGCACAGTACTCCAAGTGAGGTCTGACCAGGGTCCTATATAGCTGCAACATTACCTCTCGGCTCCTAAATTCAATTCCACGATTGATGAAGGCCAATACACCGTATGCCTTCTTAACCACAGAGTCAACCTGCGCAGCTGCTTTGAGCATCCTGTGGACTCGGACCCCAAGATCGCTCTGATCCTCCACGCTGCCAAGGGTCTTACCATCAATACTATATTCTGCAATCATATTTGACCTACCAAAATGAACCACTTCACACTTATCTGGGTTGAACTCCATCTGCCACTTCTCAGCCCAGTTTTGCATCCTATCAATATGTCGCTGTAACCTCTGACAGCCCTCCACACTATCCACAACACCTCCAACCTTTGTGTCATCAGCAAATTTACTAACCCATCCTTCCACTTCCTCATCCAGGTCATTTATAAAAATCACGCAGCGTAAGGGTCCCAGAACAGATCCCTGAGGCACCCCACTGGTGACCGACCTCCATGCAGAATATGACCCATCTACAACCACTCTTTGCCTTCTGTGGGCAAGCCAGTTCTGGATCCACAAAGCAAAGTCCCCTTGAAACCCATGCCTCCTTACTTTCTCAATAAGCCTTGCATGGGGTACCTTATCAAATGCCTTGCTGAAATCCATATACACTGCATCTACTGCTCTTCCTTCATCAATGTGTTTAGCCACATCCTCAAAAAATTCAATCAGGCTCGTAAGGCACAACCTGCCCTTGACAAAGCCATGCTGACTATTCCTAATCATATTATGTCTCTCCAAATGTTCATAAATCCTGCCACTCAGGATCTTCTCTGTCAGTTTACCAACCACTGAGGTAAGACTCACTGGTCTATAATTTCCTGGGCTATCTCTACTCCCTTTCTTGAATAAAAGAACAACATTCGCAACCCTCCAATCCTCCGGAACCTCTCCCGTCCCCATTGATGATGCAAAGATCATTGCCAGAGGCTCAGCAATCTCCTCCCTCGCCTCCCACAGTAGCCTGGAGTACTTATTGTCTGGTCCCGGTGCCTTAACCAACTTGATGCATTCCAAAAGTTCCAGCACATCCTCTTTCTTCATATCTACATGCTCAAGCTTTTCAGTTTGCTGAAAGTCATCACTACAATTACCAAGATCCTTTTCTATAGTGAATACTGAAGGAGGATAGTAAAAGTTTTTTCATATATATACAAAATAAAAGAGATAAGAATGGACCGCTAGAAATTGAGGCCAGAGAAATAATAATATGTGGAAGATGAACTAAATGAGTATTTTGCATCAGTCTTCACTGTGGAAGACACTAGCAGTGCGCCGGGTGTAGAGATGTGTGAGGAAAGAGAAGTGAGTGCAGTCATGATTATAAGGGAGAAGGTGCTCGAAATGCTGAAAGACCTAAAGGTACATAAGTCACCCGGACCAGAGGAACTGCACCCTAGAGTTCTGAAAGAGGTAGCTATAGGGATTGTGGAAGCATTAGAAGTGATCTTTAAGAAATGGAAAATTGCAAATGTCACTCCACTCTTTACAAAAGGAGGGAGACAATGGAAAGGAAATTATAGACCATTTAGCCTGACCTCAGTGGTTGGGAAGATGTTGGACTCAATTGTTGAAGTTATGGAGTACTTGGTGACACAGGACAAGATAGGACAAAGTTATCATGGTTTCCTTAAGGGAAAATCTTGCCTGATGAACCTGTTGAAATTCTTTGAGATTGCAAGTAAGATAGAAAAAGGGGATGCCAAGGATGTTGTATATTTGGATTTTGGCAAGCTGCCACAAAGGCTGCTTCCCAAGTTAAGAGCCCATGCTATTACAGGAAAGTTACTAACATGGTTAGAGCATTAGCTGATTGGTAGGAGACAGTGAGTGGCAATAAAAGGATCCTTTTCTGGTTAGCTGCCAGTGACTGTTGGTGTTCCGCAGGGGTCGGTGTTGGGACCACTTCTTTTAATGATGTATATCAATGATTTAGATGATAGAATAGATGGCTTTATTGCTAAGTTTTCAGGTGATCCAAAGATTGGTGGAGGGCCAAGTACTGTTGAAGCAACAGGTAAACTGCAGAAGAGCTTAGACAGATTAGGAGAACATGCAGTGGCATATGAAATACATGGTTATGCACTTTGGTAGTAGAAATAAATGTGCAAATTATTTTCTAAATGTGGAAAAAAATCCAAAAATCTGGGATGCAGAGGGACTTGGGACTCCTTGTGCTAAACACCCTTAAGGATAACTTGCAGGTTGAATTGGTGGTGAGGAATACAATGTTAGCATTTATTTCAAGAGGTGTAGAATACAAGAGCAGGGATGTGATGCTGAGGCTTTATAAGGCACTGGTGAGGCCTCACCTTGAGTATTGTGAACAGTTTTGGACTCCTCATCTAAGAAAAAGATGTGCTGGCGTTGCAGAGGGTTCAGGGGAGGTTCACAAGGATGATTCCAGGAATGAAAGGGTTAGCATACGTGGAATGTTTGATGGCTCTGATTCTTTACTTGCTGGAGTTTAGAAAGATGAGGGGAGAATCTCATTGAAAGACATAGACAGAGTACATTTTCCCTTGGTGGGGGAGTCCAGGACAAGAGCGCACAGCCTCAGGATAAAGGGGATTCCATAATAGAGATGTGGAGAAATTTCTTTAGCCAGAGGTTGGTGAATTTGTGGAATTTGTTACCATAGGCAACTGTGGAGGGCAGGTCATTGAGTGTATTCAAGGCAGAGATTGAAAGGTTCTTGATTGGCCGCAGCATCAGGGGTTATAGGGAGAAGGCCAGGGAGTGGGGCTGAGAAGGGAAAAAGGGATCAGCCATGATTGAATGGTGGAGCGGACTCGATGGGCCGAGTAGCCTAATTCTGCTCCCATGTTCTATGGTCTTATACGATTATGACAGGCGTAAATGGAGTAAACAGACAGTTGTTTTCCCAGCCATGAAATACACAAATAGCAGAGGGCTTGTATTTAATGTGAGAGGAGATAATCTCAAAGGAGATGTGGGGGGGGAAGTGGTGGGTGCCTGGAATGTGCTGTCGTGGGTGGAGGGAAATGCAGATACATTGGAGATGATTAGATTGGCACATGAATGTGAAAGAAATGGTAGGATATGCACTTTGTGCAGGAATGAGGGATTTGTTTAGTTGCTATTTGATTACTACGTAAATTGGTTTGGCACAACATTGGGGCGGGAGGGTTTGTTAGAGTGCTGTACTTTATGTTCTTCTTTAACAAGAACAAAATAGAGCAATCGAGAGAGAGCAAGAGTGGGAAAGAGAGCGGGGAAGAGTGAGAGAGAGGTCAAGAGTGCGAGAGGGAGAGAAAGCAATGCAATGCGAGAGTGAGAGAGAAAAGAGAGGAGGGGAGTGGTGTGAAGATGGAAGGGTGCGCAGTGTGTGTCTCTGAGGGCACAAGGTGGCTGACACACAGGAAGAGGGGTCCGATAGAGGGAATTAGAAAAGGCAGGTGTGAAGATCTGTGCAGACCGATGGGCTGTTGGAAAGATGGAGGGATAGATGCAAAGAGGTGGACACAGATATCAAGATGGTGAAGGGGATTCAGGCAAATCTGCAGATGCTGCGACCTGGAGCATTGAACTGCTGGAGCAACTCAGTGCACCAGGTAGCACCCATGAAGGTAGAGGGGTGGTCCATGTTTTGGGTCGAGACCTTCTTCTGGATGGTTAGAGCAGCTGGGATCCAAAATGCCAACTGTTTATTTCCCTTTACTGCTGCTGCCTGACCTGCTGAACAAAGAACAATATAGCACAGAAACAGGCTGTTCAGCCCACAGTGTCTGTGCTGACCTTGACATCCAATTACACAAAATACCTCTGCCTGCACATGATCCACACCCTCTATTCCCTGCAAACTCATTTAAAATCATCTTATACCCCAGTATTGCATCTGCTTCCAGGCCTCGGCACCCACTATTCTGTGTGTAAATAAAAACTTGTCTGACACATCATCTTTAAACTTCCTCTCTCTTGCCTTAAACAAATAACCCTCTGGTATTAGTCATTACACCCCTGGGAGATAGATGTCTCCTCTACAAGGTTCTGTTCCCTCCTCAGCCTCCAGAGAAACAACCCAAGCTTGTTCAAGCCTCTCATTACAGCACACGTTCTCTAATCCAGGCAGCATTCTGGCAAACAGCTTCTGCACCCTCACCAATGTCTCAACAGTTTTCCTGAAATGGGCTGATGAAATATTCATTTATATAGAGAGCAGCATTAATATAATATGGGGTAGTCATAAGCAAAGGAAAGGAGAGTAGATGTAGAGAGATGGGGCTTTAGATACAGAGACAGATGTGAGATAGTGTGAGATGTAAGGACAAGAGGGACAGATACAGAGAGAGATAGACCAGGGGGAGAGATACAGAGAGAGATAGACCTGCAGGAGAGATACAGAGAGGGATAGACCTGCAGGAGAGATACAGAGAAGGATAGATCTGGGAGAGAGATACAGAGAAGAATATATAACTGGGAGACTGATACAGAGAGGGATAGACCTGCAGGAGAGATACAGAGAAGAATATATAACTGGGAGACTGATATAGAGAGGGATAGACTGGGGGGAGAGATACAGAGAAGAATATATAACTGGGAGACTGATCCAGAGAGGGATAGACCTGCAGGAGAGATACAGAGAAGAATATATAACTGGGAGACTGATACAGAGAGGGATAGACCTGCAGGAGAGATACAGAGAAGAATATATAACTGGGAGACTGATACAGAGAGGGATAGACTGGGGGGAGAGATACAGAGAAGAATATATAACTGGGAGACTGATACAGAGAGGGATAGACTGGGGGGAGAGATACAGAGAAGAATATATAACTGGGAGACTGATACAGAGAGGGATAGACTGGGGGGAGAGATACAGAGAAGAATATATAACTGGGAGACTGATACAGAGAGGGATAGACCTGGGGGAGAGATACAGAGAAGAATATATAACTGGGAGACTGATACAGAGAGGGATAGACCTGGGGGAGAGATACAGAGAAGAATATATAACTGGGAGACTGATACAGAGAGGGATAGACCTGGGGGAGAGATACAGAGAAGAATATATAACTGGGAGACTGATACAGAGAGGGATAGACCTGCAGGAGAGATACAGAGAGGGATAGACCTGGGGGAGAGATACAGAGAAGAATATATAACTGGGAGACTGATACAGAGAGGGATAGACTGGGGGAGAGATACAGAGAAGAATATATAACTGGGAGACTGATACAGAGAGGGATAGACTGGGGGAGAGATACAGAGAAGAATATATAACTGGGAGACTGATACAGAGAGGGATAGACCTGGGGGAGAGATACAGAGAAGAATATATAACTGGGAGACTGATACAGAGAGGGATAGACCTGGGGGAGAGATACAGAGAGGGATAGACCTGGGGGAGAGATACAGAGAAGAATATATAACTGGGAGACTGATACAGAGAGGGATAGACTGGGGGAGAGATACAGAGAAGAATATATAACTGGGAGACTGATACAGAGAGGGATAGACCTGGGGGAGAGATACAGAGAAGAATATATAACTGGGAGACTGATACAGAGAGGGATAGACCTGGGGGAGAGATACAGAGAGGGATAGACCTGGGGGAGAGATACAGAGAAGAATATATAACTGGGAGACTGATACAGAGAGGGATAGACCTGGGGGAGAGATACAGAGAAGAATATATAACTGGGAGACTGATACAGAGAGGGATAGACCTGCAGGAGAGATACAGAATGGGATAGACCAGTGGTATGTGTTTATGTGACCCTGATTGAGGTGTTGGTGGGCTAAGCCGATGCTTCACCTTGCCCACCTTACCTACAGACTAGCTGAAGGATGGAGTGCCTTCCACATCCTTTGGTGAAGATGTTTCTGACCTCGCCTGCCATCAGGTGGTCATCGGGAGCAGGTTTTTCACACAAAGGCTGTTGAGTATTTTGAATGAACTGCCTGGAATTGTGGGTGAGCCAGGCACATTAGCAACCTTTAAAAGTTGTCTACATAAGTATAGGGAGCGATGAGGTTCGGCGGCTGTGGGCCACATATGAGCTGGTTGGACTATCTACTTTGTATCTAGGAACATGGTCAGATGGGCGATATGGGCTAAGTGACCTGTTTCTTTGCTGTAGCACTCTATAAGTGCGATAGTTAGATGATGAGGAACATGAGATGATATGAGATAAATAATTAATATGAGATTAATAAAAATAGTTTCTCCTGGAGCCCGTGTTATTCTGGAGAGAGTGGGAGTTTCCTGGAAAGACCCTGCCCTGTTACACTGAACAGGAACTCAGTGGGGCCGAGGCTGAGGAGGGGAAGGAAGAGTTGACTCTTGTGTGGAGACCTCCATCTACTCCAAGTTCTAGCACCTGCGCTCTCTTTACTCGTGATGAAGGATCCTGGTCTGAAACATTGACAGTTTATTCCCCTCCATAGGTGCTGCCTGACCTGCTGAGTTCCTCCAGCATTTTGTGTGTGTTGCTCCGGGGTTTCCAGCACCTGCAGAACCTCTGTGTCCCCATCCCACACAGCTGCATGCCGGTGTCCCCCTCTGCTGGTGCTGAGCCGGTACTGCTGGAGCAACTGGGACAAACCCAGGAGATGGATTTTCCTCTCTGCCTTGCAGACTGAGTTACTGCAGTGCCCAGCTCAATTCAGATCACCACCACTTCATTAAAGCATATAGCTTTCTCACAGGGCTTGACAGAGCGCACGCAGGAGTCATTACAGAGAAAAATTACAAAGCTGGTGCTGTTACGAACCCCGTAACTGGGTCACTTACCAGCAAAGATAGAGAGGTCTGTTGAAGTCTGATGGTACTATTTTTAACAGTATTTATTGATAAAATACACAAAAATAATA
The DNA here is from genome assembly GCF_048418815.1 of Hemitrygon akajei. Classification (NCBI taxonomy): domain Eukaryota; kingdom Metazoa; phylum Chordata; class Chondrichthyes; order Myliobatiformes; family Dasyatidae; genus Hemitrygon; species Hemitrygon akajei. The sequence continues at coordinate 194,623,124 of NC_133125.1, read as the reverse complement.
TCAATGCAACTATACAGATAATATAAGTCGTCAATACTAAATCTAAAAGCGCGGGTATAATAATAATCAATAAGAAATAACTCTATCGTTGTCTAGGGGATAATGTATTGTCCGATGGAAATATAAAAGTCACTCAGTTCATTCAGGCTGCAGCCTTTGGTTGGAGTCAAGAGAGATTTTTAGAAAACTTGCCGGCTTTCCTTTTTATGATTTCGATCCTTCAGAATTTCGTTGGTGTGGCCTCTTCTTTAGCTAAGCCGTTCTTCCGTGGTGAGCCCACCAATTCCCAGGCAAGGGAAAGGACGCACGCGAGCCCCCCACCGGCTGTCGCTATTAAACGCTGTCACAGGATTTCTAGCATTTCTCCTGGTGCGTCTGAAGGGGTTGTTCCCCAGACCCTCTTTTATCCTTACTCACGGGGTCTCAGATGTCAATCAGGTTGGGATGATGCAATCCCTCAACCAGCCCACTCTGGTTGTCCCCTGAGGGGCTTCAATGAATAGTACAGTACTCAATACACAATTCCGTCTCCAAGAGACAATGGCCGTTATCCGTGGCTTTGTCTTGCTGAGGCCAGGACACGTTCCAAAACCTGTGTATTCTGGACATCTCTCTCTCATTTCCTGGGTCCCAGACCTGAATTAATAGCGATCTTGCGATTCTCAAAAAGGAGGGGGCTACTTTGTACCCTTCGGCCCCTCAGAGTTGTGGCACATTCGTAACAGTGCCAAGACTTGAGGTCCTGTGTTATTGAATAGGTTAGGACTTTATTCCCTACAGTGCAAGAACATGAGGGGAGATTTGATAGAGGTATACAAAATATGGAGGGGCATGGATAGGGTAAATGTAAGCAGGCTTTTCCAACTGAGGGTGGGAGTTTAAGGTGAAAGTTGAAATATTTAAGGAGCATCTGAGGGGGAAACCTCTTCATTCAGAGGCTGGTGAGAGTGTGGGGCAAGCTGTTAGCGTAAGTGGTGGAGGTGGGTTCAATTGCAACTTTTAAGATCAGTTTGGACAAGTACGTTGATGTGAGTAGCTGTTCGGCATGGACTAGATGGGTCGAGTAGCCTGTTTCTGAGCTTTGTGACTCTATGTGGTTCAGACAGGCAAAAGAGGGAAAGGAAAAGGTGGGGAATGGTTTTACAAATGCCGAGGATTTACAAGCACACATTATGGTTAAAGGGCAGGACTGGTATGAGGGACCACATGGCCTCTGGCTTCTATGTCTAGCATTCTCCTCTCTGCTCCTGCCCACACAGACGGGCTTCTCGCATTCAAGGGCTTCCTGCACACCGAGTTCAGCGAGGAAAACCTCGACTTCTGGCAGGCCTGCGAGGACTATAGGAACACCAAGTCCTCGGGCAAACTTGCCTCCAAGGCCAGGAAGATCTTCGCCGAGTTCATCACCACCCACGCTCCCCGAGAGGTAAGGGCAGGGGGCAGGAAACCGCAGCTGTGGCAACAAGGTCAGGCTCCACATTGGCCAGACTGCTGAGGGGGAGTGAGGGTCATCATGGGGACAACCATCAGATACACCCTCACTTCCTCGGACTCTGTCTCAGCACAGTCATTTTTCAGGGATTTCAGAGAGGCGCCAAAATCAGAATCAGAATGAGATTTAATACCACTGGCATATATCATGAAATTTGACCTTTTACAGCAGCAGTACATTGAAAAACATGATGATACTGTAAATTACAATAAGAAATGTGTATAAAATTAAAATAGTGCAAAAATAAATTTTAATAAAGTAAAAAAATAGTGAGGTAGTTTACATAGGTTCATTGTCCATTCAGAAATCGGATGAGAGGGGAAGAATCTGCTCTTGAAATGTTCAGTGTGTGTCTTCAGGCTCCTGTACCTCGTCCCTGATAGAAGCCTGGTGAAGAGAACATGTCCTGGGTGACGGAAGACCCTTAATGATGGACACCACCTCGTGAAGGGGTCCTCGCTGCTGGGGACGCTAGTGTCTGTGATGAAGCTGGCTGAGTTTACAACCTCCTGCAGCTTTTTCCGATCCTGTGCGGTGATGCAGTGAGTTAGAATGCTCTCTGTGGTACATCTGTAGAAATCTGCTAGAGTCTTTTCTGACAAACCAAGTATCTGCAAACTCCTAATGAAATACAGCCGCTGTTGTGCCTTGCATCAGTTACATTGCATGAAGGGCATTGAGCTCTCAGCCATTTATGATGTTCGGTGGGATCGTGATTTCCGGGAGAGCTTGGAAGCTTTGTCCCAGGTGGAGACTTTCAGGAGGAAGTTGGAGGGGAGAGAGGATGGAGCACCTTTGCGAGTCAGGGAGCTGACAGCATGGTCCCCAATAGTGGACTGGTGTTTGGACTTAATGAGTTAGAGTTAATTCACACACAGTCAGGTGGATAACTGACATAGAATAACCCCTCACTCCCCTCCTCTTTTCTCACTCCCCTCCCTTATTCCTCATTCCCATTCCTATTACCTCTCTCCCCTCCCATATTTCTGTCCAAATTCCTTCACTCCCTTCTGCTTTCCCTCACTCCCCTCTCCCTCACTCCCCTCCCCTCTCCCTCACTCCCCTCCCCTTTCCCTCACTCCCTGACCCTTTCCCTCACTCCCTGACCCTTTCCCTCACTCCCTGACCCCTTTCCCTCATTCCCCTCCTTTTCCATCACACCCGGACCCCTTTCCCTCACTCCCCTACCCTTTCTCTCACTCCTCACTCCCGTCCACTTTCCCTCACTCCCCTCCCCTTTCCCTCACTCCCCTCCCCTTTCTCTCACACCTCACTCCTGTCCACTTTCCCTCACTCCCGTCCACTTTCCCTCACTCTTGTTCCCATTTCCCTCATTCCCGCCCCCTTCCCCACTCTCCCGCCCCCTTCCCCTCTCTCTCACCCCCTTCCTTCCCCCGCCCCCTTCCCCCACTCCCGTCCTCATTCCCTCTCTACCTTCCGCCTTCCCTCGTACCCTTGCTTCTGACTCAGTTGCACTTTTTATCCTCTCCTTCTCCCTCTAATGGCTTCCCTATCCCTCCATTCTTTCTCATTCTCCAGTCTCTCTCCTCCTATCCTCTCTCGATCAGCCTCTTCCTCCTCTCTACTCCTCCTTGGCTTATTACCTCTCCATCCACTTCCTTCCTTATCCTCCTCCCTTATTTTTGTGCTCCTTTTCCCCTCTGTTTCCCCTCCCCAGCCACTGACAGTATGCGAGGGGATGCGTGTTGGGGGCAGAAGGATGGAGGGGAGCTGAGGCTCTCTGCTTGACCGAAGTGATCGCATTCCCTCTCTGTCTCTCCCCCCTCCCAGGTCAACCTGGACTCCTTCACGCGGGATGCCACCACAGTCAGCGTCCTGAGCCCCAGTCGCTCAACCTTCGACCTGGCCCAGAAGCGGATCTTCAGCCTGATGGAGACGGACTCCTACCCTCGCTTCCTGCGCTCCGAGCTTTACCAGAAGCTGGCGAATCCCAGACAGCTGAATGGCCTGGCATAGGCAGAGTCAGCGGGTGGGGTGGGGGTGGGGGGTGGTCATGGCTGGCCGGGACTGGAGGCCCCAACTCCTGCCCCCAGCTTGAGATTCATTTATTTATTGATTGAAACGTACAGTAAAATGCATCATTTGCATTAACGATTGACACAACTAAGGATGTGCTGGGGGCAGCCCGCAAGTATCTCCATACATTCTGGTGTCAACATAGCACGTCCCAGCGTCCTGCAGACCAACACAGGCAACAACATCAGCAGTAACAATGGCAGCAAAACAGGCCCCTTCCTTCCCTCTCACCCACTCGCACAATCCTCCAACCCCAGGACAGACCACCTTCGGGCCTCCGCCCAGTTCCTTGACTCTCAGACGAGAGGCTGCTGTCCTCCAGTCACTGGCCCAGACTCGCAGAGATCAAACCTCAGACGTGCCGACTCAGGAGCTTTGACCACTGGGCCCGCCGTCTCTGGTCTTCGAACTTTGGATTTCAAGCTCTGTGCTCACCGAACCTCAGGACTCACCAGTTGTGGGACTTTGATCTCCGGACTCTCATGGACCTCTGACTCCAGGACTCACCCACCTTGGGGAATCACTGTCTTCATTCTCAGCTCCTGCCAACCTGACCCGCCAGTGTTGCTGGCACTCTGACCTAGACCTTGATCAATGGCTCCTCCTGCCAACTCTTCGTTTACTACCCCTGACCTCTAATTCCCCCCCATCCCTGTTCCTAAACCCTAATCTGACCCCAAACTCCCCACTCAGTTTCCACAACCTTCCCTATGCACCTAAAAATCAATGTCTGAGGCACAACGTTGACGGACCACTTCCAGATCTTGTATGGAACATACCCCGATCCCACTACTCTCCCACCAAGACCACCCTCCGATTCGTTGGAGCATCTTCATCCCCTCACATGACAATCTGGGATTTCTGACGGTGGAAGGGAGAGCGGAGGGAACGCAATGCCTCACTGGGCTGAAGTGTGACTTATTGCAGGGTGGGCGGTTTAGTGGAAAGGGAGAGAGTGAATACCTCCTGTCTCAGAGAGATGGAGGGTGTTTGGTTATCTGTAAACCAAGGTAACAAATGAGGCCAATATGGACATGTTGTTGAGTTCCCTATGCGTGGACTGGAGACTCCCTGAACTGCAAATACTACTGGTTGATTGACACATATGATGGGCTGAAGGGCCTGTTTCTCTTCTATATGACTCTCATCACCATCCTGAGATGTTCCTCCTCCAAGCTTGCAACCAAGAATTCCAGGGATCTCTCTGTGAACGCTCCAATCCTTCAAGAGGGCTTAGAGTGCTTCCCAAGGTCCCCCCCCCCCACCCCCCCACCCCGTTCCTTTCCCAGACAGCATCTTCTTAAGGGAGAGCTCGGAGAATATTCTGGAGAGTGTAAGTATTAACAAGACGGAGGTGATTTTTGTCTCAGAAAGAATAAAAAGAGGATAAATTCTCAATGGCTGGAAGAGATCCAACCCCAAAGAAACATCCCAGATCTATTTCAGGGAGAACATTGAACACAGAACACTGCCGCACAGTACGGCAATTCGAGATTGGTCAGTATGGCATTGTGGGCATCACAGAGTCTTAGCTGGGACCTTAACATCGAAGAATATACATTGTATTGAAGGGACAGGCAGGAAGGCTTGGGCAGTGGTGTGGCTCTGTTGGTAACAGATGTAATTCCATCTGTAGAAAGAGGTGACACAGGATCAGAGACTGTTGAATCTTTGTGGGTGGAGTTAAGAAATTGCAAGGGTAAAAAACCATCATGGGAATTGTTACGAACTATAATGTTTTAGAAACGAACCAGCAGCAATAGATTACACCTGGAGTCTGGTTTTGATGTTAAAACTACTATCTTTATTAGTAACTACTTATAATATAGTAACTTAAACAAAGATAAACAGAAGTTAACAGTGTTATGTGTATATATGTGTAAATATAACTCCCAAACTATATTGAGCTTGGGGGAGGGGAGGGAACAAGGCTTAAGAGTCTTGAGATGGTAAAATAGGAAAGTTCAGTAATCCACGGAATAAATTATGGGAGAGGGATATTTGTAAACCACGTTGTAAGGGAGAAAAGGGTAAGTACAAAGTATTCCACAAGTTCCACGCTGGAAATGAGATAACAATCGCAATAGATCTTGTCTGCCATATCGTTCCAAATCCACATACAAATTATCACCAAAAGTGACCTGTCACAGGGATATTGTCTTCTAGTGATTACCACACAACATACCCAGGCAAGAGTTAACACATGAGTGGTCCCACAAGATATCCTGAAATCCACTCCTATGGATTATACAAAGTGACAGACACTCAAACTTGCCCCGGCAGTTCATAGTTCCAAGTCTTGCAAAGACTGCAAGAGTAGCTGTTCGTTCTCATGTTCTCCCTCTCCCTCTACCCCCCCCCCCCCACACACAAATACAGACAGCGACCGCTTGTGACTGATGTCATAGTCCCGCCTCACTTAGGCACTCTTAAAGTGACAGTCCACAGTCAACGAAACTTGCGGGTTCATAACAGAATCAAGTATAGACCTCCAAATAGTAGCCAAGATGTGGGAGATTGCAAAGGGAGCTGGAAAGGGCATGTAATAAAAGTAAAGACACAATTGTAATTGGGGAATTCAATATGCAAGGGGATTAGGAAAATTTGGTTGGGGTTGGATCACAAGGAATTTGTTGAATGCTTACAAGATAGCTTTTTAGAGCAGCTCATGCTTGAGCCTACACACGGAAAGGCTTTCTTAGATTGGCTGGTGTGTAATAACCCAGATCTTTTTAGGGAGCTTAATGTAAAGGAACCCTTAGGAGGCGGTGATCATAATTTGATTGAAATCATATTGCAATTTGAGAGGGAAAAGCATAACTCACATGCATCTGTATTGCATTGGAATAAAGAGAATTACAGAGGTGTGAGAGAGGAGTTTGCCCAGGTGGATTGGAGGAGGATAATGCCTGGGGTTAATGACAGAGCAGAGATGGCTGAAATTTTTGGGAATAGTTCACAAGGCAAAGGATAGTTATGTCCCACAGAGGGAGAAGTTCTCAAATGGCAGGGGTAGGCAACTGTGACTGACATGGGAAGTTAAGGACTACATAAAAGCCAAGGAGAGGGCATATAAGGTAGCAAAAGGGAATTGGAAGTTGGATGATTGGGGAGCTTTTAAAATTCAACAAAAGGCATCTAAAAATGGTAAGAAGGGAAAATAATAAATATAAGGACAAGCTAGCTAATAATATAAATCAGGATACCAAAAGTTTTCATTTAAGTTATATAATGCGTAAAAGGAAGGTGAGCGTGAATATTGGACCACTGGAAAATGATGCTGGTGAGGTAGTAATGGGGGACAGAGAAATGGCAGCTTAATGCAATGGCATTTTGCATCTGCCTTCAATGTGGAAGATACAGGCAGCAGGATTGAGTGCCATCGTTATTACAAAGGAAAAAGTGCCAGGCAAACTCAAAGGTCTTCAGGTGAGTATGTCACCTGGACCAGGTAAACTACATCCCAGAGTCCTGAGAGAGGTTGCAGAAGAGATAACAGATGCATTGGTCCATTATGAAAGTCATGAACTTTCAAGAATCACTTGATTCTAGCATGGTCCTGGAGGACAGGAAGATAGCAAATATTACTCCACTCTTTAAGAAGGGAGGAAAGCAAAATAAAGGAAATTATAGGCCAGTTAGCCTAATCTCAGAGGCTGGGAAAGTATTGGAGTCTATTACTAAGGCTGAGTTTTCAGGGTACTTTGAGATTAATGATAAGATAAGTCAAAGTCAGAGTGGTTTCTGTGAAGAGAAATCCTGCCTGGCAGATCTGTAAGAGCTCTTTGAAGAAGTAACAAGCAGGGTGGACAAATGAGAGGCAGTGGATTTCATTTATTTGGATTTTGAAAAGGCATTTTATAAGGTGCTACACATGAGGCTGCTTAACAAGATAAAATCCTATGGCGTAACAGGGGAGATACTGGCATGGATAGAAGAATATCTGACAGGCAGGAGGCACGAGTGAGAATAAAAAGAGCCTTTTCTGGTTGGCTGCTGGTGACTAGTGATGTTCCTCAGGTGTCAGTATTGGGACTGCTGCTTTTCACGTTGTTTATTGATGGCTTTGTGGCAAAGTTTGCAGATAATACAAAGACAGGTGGAGGGGTAGGTAGTGCTGAGGAAGCAATGCGATTGCAGCAGCACTTCAGACAAATTGGAAAAATGGGAAAAATGTAGCAGATGGAAAGCAGTATTGGGTAATGTGTGATAATATATTTTGGTAAAATGTATTGGTATGTATTTGGTAATAGTGCGGACTAATATTTAAATGGGGAGAAGGTTCAAACATCAGAGGTGAATAGGGAATCCTTGTGCAAGACTCCCAGAAGGTTAATTTACAGGCTGAGTCTGTGGTAAAGAAGGCAAATGTAATGTTGGCAGTTATTTCAAGGAGAATAGAATATAAAAGCAAGGAGATCATTCTGGGCCTTTATAAGACACTGGGCAGGCCACGCTTTCAGTATTATCAATAGCTTTGGGCCCCATATCTCAGAAAGGAGAGAATCCAGCAGAGATTCACAAAGATGATTCCAGGGAAGAAAGGATTAACATATGTGGATCATTTTGCAGCTTTAGGTCTGAACTCAATGGAATTTAGAAGAATGCAGGGGGATCTCATTGAAACCTACCAAATGCTGAAAGCACTAGATCAGGCTGACATAGAGAGGATGTTTCTTATGGTGGGAGTATCCAGAACTGGAGGGCACAGCCTCAAAATTGTGGGGCAACCTTTTAGAACAGAGGTAAGGAGGAATTTTTTTTTTAGCCAGAGTGTAGTAAATCTGTGGGATGCTCTGCCACAGACTGCGGTGGAAGCCAAATCCATGCATATATTTAGGGTGGAAGTTGATTGCTTCCTGATTAGTCAGGGTAGCAAAGGATATGGCAAAAGGCAGGTGTATGGGTTGGAATGGGATCCGGGATTAGCCATAATGGAATAGTGGAACAGGCTCGATGGGCTGAATGGCCTGATTCTGCTCCTGTGTCTAATGGACTTCTGATCTTATGGACCTTTCAGCTCATCGATGTTGCACCGACCCTTTAACCTTCTCCAAGATTAATCTAACATTTCCACCCTACATAGCCCTCAATTTTTCTTTCATCCATGAGTCTTCTTAACCTTCTACCACAATCCCTGGCAGTGAGTTCTGCACACCTGTCACTCACTGTGTTTAAAAACATGACATTTGACATCCCTCATACTTTCCTTCAAACACGTTAAAATAATGCCCCTTTGGTTTGCCCATTTCCACCCTGGGAAAGTGTCTCTGGCTGTCCACTCAATTTATGCCTCTTATCATCTTGTACATCTCTACCAAGCCACCTCTTATCCTCCTTCACCCCAAAGGACAAAGCTCACTCAACCTATCCTTCTAAGACATGCTCTCCAATCTAGGTAGCATCCTGGTAAACCTCCCACACATCTGATTGCTGGGGCTCTACTGGATCTTCCTTCACCACAGGCGAGATACCAGGAGAATGCAACTGATGTTCCCAACGTTGGGTCCACGAACCCCGTATTTAATGGTATTGGTCATGGCATTAACAAAGTTGTGAAACTCTGCCTTAGAAACCATCCCATAGGGATAATGCTGTGAACTGCTGGCCAGTGTGCTTTACACCAGTGGTAGGGAACTGACTGGAGATGGTAAGAGTGTTCTCTAAAAATGTACATTTTACAGTGATATAAACTGGAAAAACAGGATAACACACTGGCCATATCAGTAACTCAAGAGGTTCTGCAGATGCTGGAATTCCAGAGCAATGCACACAAAATGCAAGAGGAACTCAGCAGCTCAGGCAGCATCTATGGAAATGAATTAGCAGTCGATGTTTTGGACTGAGACCTTTCTTCAGGACTAGAAAGGAAGGGGGGAAGATGCCAAAATAAGAAGGTTGGAGATGGGGAAGGAGTACAAGCTACTAGGTGATAGGTGGACGAGGGAGGGTGATGAAGTGGGAAGCTGGGAGTTGATAGGAGGAAAGGGTAAAGGGATAGAGAAGAAGGAGTCTGATAGGAGAGGATAGAAAGGGAAGGAGGAAGGGCACAAGGCAGAGATGATAGGCAAGTGAAGAGGAGAGTTACGAGTGGATCCAGCGGGGGAATTGAACAAGAGGGAAGCAAGCGCGGCAACATCTATGGAGAGGAATAAACATAGATGATTTGGGCCAAGACCTTTCATTAGGACTTAGTGACTATCAGTATGGCTGTCTGACGAGACATTCCACCTCACGCACTTGACAGAATGCTTTTGATGGGGTAACAAGATTGATAATGGTAGGATGGGAGACATTGACAATATGGACTTTACTAAGACACCCACAGGATTAGTGTTGATGGGCACATGGAATCCAAGTGGATCCCAGGGGCTAGTGTTTCTCACAGAGAGTGCTTAACATCTGGAACTCACTGGTGGAGGAGGTAGTGGAACTAGATACAATTGCTATGTTAAGAGGCAATTAGACATTACATAAATGATTGATCCCGTAATGTGGACAAATGGGGTTAGTGTGGGTGGGTGAAGTGGTCAGCTGGATGCAATGGGCTGAAGGGCCACTTTCTGAGCTGTGTGATTCGATGGCTGCCCTTCCCCTCCCACAATACCTCTTCAGGCTTCCTCTATCTAACCCCCATGAAACCACCATATTCATGGTACTGTTCCTCACCCCACCTCCAGCAGGGCACTGCCCCGCTCTCTGTTCTATCAACTCTAACAACTGACTGTTTGCCTGCATTGGCCTCACACTGGACCAGTCACTGCGATCAGGTTCAAGTTCAGGTTTAATTGTCATTTAACCATACTTGAATACGCATGAATACAGCCAAATGAAAGGGTGTTCCTCCAGGGCCAAGGTGCAAACAGTCATACACAGCACAAAGCACAAGTAAACGTGCAGTCACACAAAACATATAAATAGTCCAAATCCCTGAGTGACACATCCTGTAAACTGATTATGCATGGGTATCATCGGCAAGACAAGCAGTTCTCAGCAGTCTGCAGATGTACAAATGCACGCAATCCAGCTTGTCCTTCCACTGAGCAAGCACTGGAGGGTAGCGCCGAAAAAAGACAAAAAACACCCCCAAGAGGCAGTTGGGTCCAAAGATGCCACCATCTAACCAGGTGTCTCAGTGTCCCTCCTGACCAATGAGTGAACCACTCCTCCCCCAGTATACCTCTCCCATCACCCCATCCAGTATGCACTTAATAGATGGGACCCAAGAGTCTGGAGTGTTGGTATGGGAGTTGGGTGGGGGAGGGGGGTGTGAGGAATATAAATGATGAGGGTAGAGTCCAGCATGAGGTGAGTTCTGAGAGCAGATGTTGTCTGCCACCATGTACAAAAAAACCAAAGAACTAAATAAATGGATGGAGTCAGCTGACAGTGCAGAGGCTCACCTCTATAGTCAGGCATTGACTGAGACGCCAAAGGTTTGCCTCTACAGTCAGGCATCGACTGAGTCTTCAAAGCAACTCTCTGCTACTGACGGAAGCCACCACTAGGAGCTGGTGCAGACTCTCCCCCCTAACATTGCTGCAGAGGTGATACTGCGACCCATCGAGCCCATACTATCTCACAGTGCCATCCTTAAAATATATTCATTTGAAAGGTTAGCTTTACTTGGCTCTGGGTCTGTACTTGCTGGAATTTAGAAGAACGAAGGCAGATCTCATTGAAACCAATCAAACATTGAGAGGCCCAGACAGAGCGGACATGGAAAGAATATTTCCTATAGGGGTGGGTCTAGGACCAAAGGGCACAGCCTCAGAATAGAGGGATGTCCATTTAGAATGGAGATGAGGAATTTCTTTAGCCTGAGGGTGGTGAATCTGTGGAATCTGTTGCCACAGATGGGCTCTTGAGGCCATGTTATCAATATGATGCTTAAGCTTCGTAAGCCACTGATGAGGCCTCATTTTGAGTATTGTGAACAGTTTTGGGCCCCTCATCTTAGAAAAGATGTGCTGGCATTGGAGAGGGTCCAGAGGAGGTTCACAAGGATGATTCCAGGAATGAAAGGGTTATCATACGAAGAATGTTTGATGGCTCTGGGTCTGTATTTGCTGAAATTTAGAAGGATGAGGGGGGCATCTCATTGAAATCTTTTGAATGTTGAAAGGCCTAGACAGAGTAGATGTGGAAAGGATGTTTCTCATGGTGGGGGAGTCTAGGACAAGAGGGTACAGCCTCAGGGTAGAGGGGCGTCCATTTAAAACAGAGATGCAGAGAAATTTCTTAGCCAGAGGATGGTGGAATTTATAACCACAGGCAGCTGTGGAGGTCAGGTCATTGGATGTATTTAAGGCAGGGTTTGACAGTTTCTTGATTGGACATGGCATCAAAGGTTACGGGGAGAAGGCTGGGGAGTGGGGCTAAGGAGGAGAGAAAAGGATCAGTCATGATTGAATGGCAGAACAGACTCGATGAGCCACATGGCCTACTTCTGCTCCTATTTCTTAGGGCCATATGGTCTATATTTGAAGCAGAGGCTGATAGGTTCTTGATTAGCAATGATGTCAAAGCCTCCTGGGATAAGGCAGGAGAATGGGGTTGAGAGGGATAATAACTATGGTGGATTGGTGAACCAACTCGATGGGCTGAATGGTATTATTGTAATCTATTTTATGTCTTATGGTTTTATATACATCAAAACATACAGTGAAATGTATGGTTTGCTTGAACAACCAACACAGTCTGAGGATGTGTGGGGGGTAGGCTGTAAATGTCCAACACTTCCAGTGCCAAATTAGCATGCCCACAACCCATATGTCTTTGGACTGTGGGAGGAAACCAGAGCACCCAAAGGAAACCCACGTGGTCATGGGGAGAATGTACAAACAAACTTAAAGACAGCAGTGGGCCTTAAACCCAAGTAAAATGTTACGTTAAACAATACGCTACCATGGCTCCCCCTCCCCACTTTCCTATCACCTCCTATCATATACAACCAGCCACTTCTACACTGGCTGGTCGGGGCCAATACACTGCCGCCTGTTAGTGCACTTTGGGAGGAAACTGGAGCAGCCGGGGACAATCCAGACAGTCACAAGGAGAACGAGTAGACTCCACACATGTAGGCAGCGCTGGAGGTTGGGATCGAACCCAGGGTTCTGGGTCTGTGACGCAGCATCACTACCAGCTGCCACTGTCAGGTGGGGATTCTGCCCCTGTTCAAGGGCAAGCTGTTTCACGTGGGTGGCAGTAAATGGTGAACACAAAGATATCACGGACCCCGTCTATCCCCTGTGTGTTTCCAACTGCAGATCGCACGACTGGGAACATCTCTGTTTCCACCCTCCATGAAATCTTCCTGGAAGCTAATTAAATCATATAAGACACAGGAGCATAATTAGGCCATTCAGCCCATCAATTCTGCTCCACCATTCTAATATGACCGATTTGTCCTTAAGAAGGGTCTCAGCCCAAAACATCAGTTCTTCATTCCTCTCCTTAGATGCTGCCCAGCTTGATGAGTTCCTCCAGCATTTTGTGTGTGTTTCCCTAGACTTCAGCATCTGTAGAGACTCTTCTGTTTATGGTTGATTTATTTTCTCTTTCAACCCCGTTCTCCTGCCTTTTCACTTTGACCTTGGACACCCTTATTAATCAAGAATCTTTCAAGCTCCATTTTAAATATACCCAATGAATTGGCCCCCAGAGCCGCCTGTGGCAATGAATTCCACAGATTCACCACATCCTGGAGATGTGTTGGTCATGATGGCAAGGCCAGCATCTAGAAGCAAAGCGACTGGAGATGCTGGAATCTGGAGCAATGAACAAGCTGTTGGGTCGAGCAGCGTCTGTGGAAGGAAATGGACAGTCACCCTTTCAGTTTCATTTGGACCCACTGAGACCAGCCACCATTTTGTTTGCAAGCCAGCATTTATAGCCCATCCCCGACTGAGAGGGTAGGGAGTGGATTGAGTTGGAGGTAGTGATCTGCTTTCCTGAACCACCGCTGTCCTGGGGCGGGGGGGGGGGGGGGGGAGGTGCACAGACTGTCCTGTTGGGGAGTGATTCAGGACTTCAGAATCAGAATAAATCCAGTATACTATATATCTATGAAAAAACTTACTTGCAGCAACCCCACAGGTGCAGATATACAGTGCTCACAGAAAGTCATTAAATATGTGTAAATTATAAGACCATAAGACACAGGAGCAGAGTTAGGCCACTCAGCCGATTGAGACTGTTCTGCCATTCGATCATGGTCAATTTGTTCTTCACTCTGAACCCTATTCTCCTGACTTCTCCCTGAAACCTTCGACACCCCGACTAACCAAAACATCTCACTGCTTTAAATATACTCAGTGACTTGGCCTCCACAGCTGTCTGTGGAAATGAAATCTGCAGGTTCACCACCTTCTGGCTAAATAAGTTCCTTCTCATTTCTGTTCCTCTATTCTAAGGCTGTGCCTCTGCTCCTAGACTCACCCACTATAGTAATATCCTCTCCACATCCACTCTGTTTAGGCCTTTCAGTATTTGATAGGTTTCAATGGGATCCTCCCCTCATTCTTCTGAACTCCAGCAGGTGCGAGCCTGGAACCAGCAAACACTCCTCCTCATACGTTAACCCTTTCATTTCCGGGATTCTTGTGAACCTCCTCGGGATCCTTTCCAATGCCAGCACATCTTAGATAAAATAAAATGCCCAAAACTGCTCACAGTACTCCAAGTGTGGTCTGCCCAATGTCTAATAAAGCATCAATATTATATCCTTGAGCTTATTTTCCAGTCCTTTCAAAGTGAATGCTAACATTGCATTTGCCTTCCTGAATGCTGGCTGAACCTGTAAGCTAAATTCCAAAATCTGAGGTATGAAGGGACTTGGGAATCCTTTATTCCTTCTATCAAAGTGCATGACCATACGCTTCCCGGCATTGTATTCCATATGCCATTTCTGTGTCCGTTCTCCCAAATGGTCCAAGTCCTTCTGCTGACTCCCTGCTTCCTCAGCACTACCTGCCCCTCCACCCATCATCTGCAAATTTTGCAACAAAGCCATCACTTCCGTGATCCAAATCATTGACATATAAAGTAAAAAGAAGCGGACCCAACTCAGAACCCCTGTGGAACACCAGCAAAAAGGCTCCCTTTATTCCGACCCTTTGCCTCCTGCCAGTCAGCCACCTTCGATCCAAGCTGTCATACATGAGGAAGGATATACTGGCTTTGGAGGCAGTGCAGACTTGCCACACTGGCTGGTCGGGGCCAATACACTGCCGCCTGTTAGTGCACTTTGGGAGGAAACTGGAGCAGCCGGGGACAATCCAGACAGTCACAAGGAGAACCAGTAGACTCCACACATGTAGGCAGCGCTGGAGGTTGGGATCGAACCCAGGGTTCTGGGTCTGTGACGCAGCATCACTACCGGCTGCCACTGTCAGCTGGGGATTCTGCCCCTGTTCAAGGGCAAGCTGTTTCACGTGGGTGGCAGTAAATGGTGAACACCCAGGTATCACGTTCCCCATCAATCCCCTGTGTGCTTCCAACTGCAGATCACACGACTGGGAACATCTCTGTTTCCACCCTCCATGAAATCTTCCTGGAAGCTAATTAAATCATATAAGACACAGGAGCATAGTTAGGCCATTCGGACTGTCAATTCTGCTCTACCATTCTAAAATGGCTGAGTTGTCCTTAAGAAGGGTCTCAGCCCAAAACTTTGGTCTTCATTCCTCTCCATAGATGCTGCCTGACCTGCTAAGTCCTTTCAGCATTTTGTGTGTGTTACTCTGAATAGCCAACATTTGCAGGATTGCTTGTGTTTAAAACAAAGTGCATGGCGGAGCAGACAGACAAGGAGGTCTTGCTAACCCACACGTCTCCCTCCATACCGCATGCCCAAAGGCAAATGAGTACAGGTACGTGGGTAGGAAACATTTTGAGAAGGTTACAGACCAAACACTGGCAAGTGGGCCTGGATGAGGCACCTTGGCTGGCATTGGCCATTTGGGTCAAAGGCCTGCTTCTGTACTGCATGAGGAGCAGCCCCTCGACCTCCCACATAGACATGGTCGCGGATCCCATCCAGAAATAGAAGGTGGCCCAGGAACCAGTGATCCTGTTTAAAAGTCCAGTGCACCCAACTACTCTGTCCCTTCTACTGAAGGGTTAACAGCAGCTGGGCAAGCTATGGTTGCTATGGAGACTGCAAGGCCCAACCTGTTGTGTGAGAATGCACCTGCGGCTGAGGTGGGCTATAATTACCATCTTTCCACTCCGGCATTCGCCCAGCCCCACTCTCTCACCTCACTCTTTGTTGTTGCTGTTCTGCCCCAGGGTGGGGAGCGGGGTGTGGCGGATGATTTCACTCATGCGAAAGTAGAAGGCAGCGCAGAGACCTGACAAGTCAGCTTCAGAGTAGAAGGACTGCCCTTTAGAGCAAATGTGAGGAGTAATTTCTTTGCCAGGCGGTGAATCTGTGGAATCCATTGACATAGACGGCTGTGGAGGTCAAATCTTTGAGTATACTCAAAGCAGAGTCTTGATTGGTCATGAGGTCAAATGTTATGGGGAAGCCAGGACATTGGGGTTGAGAGGGATAATTAATCAACCATGATGGAGAGGGGGTGCAGACTTGATGGACTGAATGGCTTAGTTCTGCTCCTAAATCTAATGATGTGCGTAGGATAGCCAGGATGGAAATTATTCACATACTTGCCTCCCTGTATGAACCACCTCAGCAGGCTGATATCTTTAGCAGGAATGCATAGCCGGGAACAGCAGGGGCATCGTGTAATAACTGTGTAAAACACTGGATTAGACCACACCAGGGATGCTCTAGTTGCCATAATACAGATTTACACTGGAGTGGATACAGAGGACATTTACCAGAACATCAGAATCAGAATAAGATTTATCATCACTGATATATGGTATTTCATGTGAAATTTGTAAAGGAGTTCATTTCTCACGCCACCTGTTCTTCCCATGAGCGTGTGGGTTTCCTCTGGGTGCTCTGAAGATCTACTGCTTAGTAGGTTAATTGGTCATTGTAAATTGTCCTGTGATCGGGCTGGGGTTAAATTGGTGGGTTGTTGGGTGGTGAGACTCACTGGGCCGAATGGCCTGTTTCATGCTGTATCTCTAAATAAATAAAAAAGGCCTAAGATCTATAAATGACAAAACGATAAGTAATGCAAAAGATCAAAGAATAATGAGGAAATATTCATGGGTCGTTAAGAAATCTGTTTTTTTAAAAAAAAAATTATGTATCTGCATTAATCACTTCCAGCTCATATCATATATAGAACTCCCTCTGTATGAAAAAGGTGCACAGGTCTCCTCTGTCACCTTAAAAAGATATACAATTTATGATCTAAGTTAAGATTTTCACTTATCCTATCACCCTTCCTGAGCAGGGGCCAGTTCCGGACAACACACTCATCACCACTGACTTCTAGAACACAGAACACAGTACAGGCCCTTCGACCTATGATGTTGTGCTGACCCTATAACCTACTCTTAAGTTCAATCTAACCCTTCACTCCTACACAGCCCTCCATTTTTCTATCATCTATGTTTCTATCTTAGTTTCTTCTGCTACTGTGGCATAGTCCACTGACACTAGCTTACTAGCATCCCCTGTCCTGGGCTAATCTTTAAAACTGACCCCATGATGGAGTCTAACAGCTCCTTAAGTACTCCTAAAGTCAAATGGCCTCTACCACCTCACTGCCACGATATTAACGGCGTTACGTGAATTCAACTTATTCTTGATCATTCTCCACACAGGAACTAAGTAATTATGTTAAGAATATGTGTGAAATGAGTTGAACAATTGGATTTTACTTGAAATGGCCCTCCACTGGTTGGGGTTGACCATGGATGTTTCACCCCAGCTGCTGTCTCCAAGCCAGAGCAAGCTGTTGCACACGTGGCTGATAATGGCAGGCACTGATACAGTTTGGCATCAGCAGGAATTGACAGTCAGCATTGAACTCAACATCGAACTGTCTAGGGATCTCCATTTCAGGATTTTTTCCCCCAGGGTTTGGTCCCAAAGCTTTCCCCATGAGTGAGTGTAGATACAAGGCAGCAGAGGTTTGAGATCAGAGTTTTCCTCCTCCTAGATGAGTGGCCTGAAGTAATTGGCTTTAAGGTGCCGTAACCTGCTATTCCCCATTCTGTCACTAGAAATTTTTCCATCAGGCTTAGTAACTAAGACTCCTAAAAGCCAGAAACCAGACAGCTGTCAGAGGCTATTTGAGGTACACTCCACTGAGAGCATTTAATAGGCAGTGGGTGCTTATCCCCACTATGTAAACCCAGTCCGACCTGGTGAAGGAAAGGTTGCTCAAATAAAAGGCAGCTGGAGGCAGAATATCCTGTAAAGCCATTAGTAGCTAAAGAACTAGTGTAAAAATTATCATAGAAATGAATTACAACACGATTGACCACATGTAGGGAGAGAGGGGAAGGAAGAAGAGATTGGGGGAGAGAAAGAGGGAGAGAAGGAAGATAAAAGGACAGAGAGAGACAGAGAGGGTGTAGAAGGGGGAGTCAGAGAGAAGGGGAGAGAGAGTAGAAGAAAAGGGGATGGAAGAAGGAAGGCTAGAAAAAGGGAGAGGGGAAGAGAGGGGGTAGAAGGAGAGAAGAAGGCAGGAGAGGAGAAAGAGGGAGATGGAGAGAGAGGCAGAGAGAAGGTAAAGTAGAGGAAGAGGGAGGGGAGGGAGAGAGTGAGGGGGAGGAAGAAGGGGAAGAGGGAGGGAAGGGGAGAAAGAGGCAGAAAGGGAGAGTGAGGAAGAAGAAGAGAGAAAGGGAGACAGAGGGAAGAGAGTAGTGGAAAGAAGGTGAGAAAGAGTAAGAGAGCAGGGAAGGGAGGGAGAGAGAGGAAGGAGAGAAAAGGGGAGGGAGGGAGTGGGGAGAGGGCAAGAGAGGGAGAAATAAGAGAAAAGGAGGGAGACAGAGGGAAGAGGGTGCAGAGAAGGTGAAAAAGAGGAAGAGAGTGGGGAAGGGAGGGGAAGAGAGGGGACAGAGAGAGAAGGATTGAAAGGGAGAGGGGGAGAAAGGGGAAGAGAGGAGAGAGGGGAGGAGAGACAAAATGTGAGAGCTAAATTATCTGCGACCGTGTGAGAGTTAATATTGAGTAAGTCGTCAGTTGTAATATTTCATACCATGCCTTTCATTGTAATCATGTTATCTACCGAGGTCGGACTGACAGCTTGTTTTCTCTGGAGTCTGATGGGAGAACTGACTGAAGTTTATAAAGTTGTGATAGACAGAGTCGACAGCAGCAGGGGTGCAGTGCTACCCGGCACATCTTTAAGGAAAAAAAAGCCAAATTAAACAAACTAAATTAAACAAGCTAAGTTCCGCTCAGGGTGATTTGAGTATCTCAGAAACTGCGAAACTGGGATTTTTACGCACAACAGACACTGGAGTTTACAAGAATGGTGCCAAAACAAATATAAACATCCAGCGAGTGGCTGTTCCGCGAGCGGAAACATCTTGTTAAATCCACTCTTTTGTTTCTGGCATAATTCTTTGTAAACTCAAGAGTCCGTTATGCGTAAAAATTCCAGGAATCAGCGGTTTCTGAGATACTCAGGTCACCCTGGGCGGCACCTAATTAATTAGCTTGTTTAGTTTGGCTTTTTTCTTAAAGATGTGCCGGGTGCGCTCCGGCTAGCACTGCACCCCTGGGCGGCGGTAGTTTTTCTCCCCCAGGCTTGCAATGTCTAACATCAAAAGGCAAGGCATGCAAGGTTAGACGGGCTAATTTCAGTGTGGATCCGTGTTTTTCACACAGGGAATAATGGGTGCTTGGAATATGTTGTATTGGGGAGCTGGTTAGGATAAAAGAATTAAAGTATTTCAGATACACACATGGATATGCAGGAAATGGAGGGATGTGAATATTGTGTAGATTGAAGGGATTAGTTAGGTATTGAATTACCGTAATTAGCTTGACACTAGATTGTAGGCTAAAGGACGTGTTCTTTGTCTCTACCGTTCTAAGCCCACCTTTTCTATGTGGGCTTTGTATTTAATACTCCCTTCCTCTATTCCCCTACTTCTCGCCTGCCTATTACTTCCCCGGTCCCCTCCTCCTTCCCTTTCTCCCATGGTCCGCTCTCCTCTCCTATCAGATTCCTTCTTCTCCAGCCCTAGACGTTTCCAATCCACCTGGCATCACCTATCACCTACCAGCTAGACTCGTTCCCTCCCCCCCCACACCCACCGTTTTATTCTGGCATCTTCCCCCTTCCTTCGTAGTCTTGAAGAAGGGTCTCGGCCAGAAATATTGACTGTTTATTCCTCACTATAGATGCTGCCGGACCTGCTGAGTTCCTCCAACATTTTGTGTGTGTTGCTTTGGATTTATATTTCTGAGGCATATTGCTAGTTCTGAAACCAATTTTTCTGGGAGTTCTGAGCTTTAACCCGCCTCGGCAGGTTCGCGGCAACTCAGCCATCAGATAGACGAGAAACTCTGCATTGTCTATTCCATTTACATTGTCTAAGTCATTAAATTGCTGTGTACAATCAATCACATCACAACAGGCCAGGGAATTTACCATATAACCATATAACAATTACAGCACGGAAACAGGCCATCTCGGCCCTTCTAGTCCGTGCCGAACTCTTAGTCTCACCTAGTCCTACTGGCCCGCACTCAGCCCATAACCCTCTATTCTTTTCCTGTCCATATACCTATCCAATTTTACTTTAAATGACAATACCGAACCTGCCTCTACCACTTCTACTGGAAGCTCGTTCCACACAGCGACCACTCTCTGAGTAAAGAAATTCCCCCTCGTGTTACCCTTAAACTTTTGCCCCCTAACTCTCAACTCATGTCCTCTTGTTTGAATCTCCCCTACTCTCAATGGAAAAAGCCTATCCACGCCAACTCTATCTATCCCCCTCATAATTTTAAATTTTACAGAACATGGAACTGTACAGCACAGCAACAGGACTTTCGGCACACAATGTTGTGCTGAGTCAATTAAATGGCCCTCTAAAGGTGTTTCGAGAGGCTCGTCACGAGGCATATCAAAACCCTGCTGCCCCCCTCACTGGACCCCTGCTGTTTGCGTACTGTCCCAACCGCTCAACAGATGACGCCATTGCCATCACACTCCACCTGACCCTAACCCACCTGGACAAAAAAAGACCCGTATGTACGTTTGAATGCTGTTCATAGACTTCAGTTCAGCATTCAACACAATCATCACTCAGAAACTGATTGGAAAGCTGAGCCTACTGGGCCTGAACACCTCCCTCTGCAACTGGATCCTAGACTTCCTGACTGGGAGACTTCAGTCAGTCTGGATCGGGAGCAGCATCTCCAACACCGTCACACTGAGCACGGGGGTTCCCCAGGGTTGTGTGCTCAGTCCACTGCTGTTCACTCTGCTGACCCACGACTGTGCTGCAACACACAGCTCGAACCACATCATCAAGTTCGCCGATGACACGACCGTGGTGGGTCTCATCAGCAAGAACGAGAGTCAGCTTACAGAGAGGAGGTGCCGCGGCTAACGGACTGGTGCAGAGCCAACAACCTGTCTCTTAATGTGAACAAAACAAAAGAGATGGTTGTTGACTTCAGGAGGGCATGGAGCGACCACTCCCCGCTGAACATCGACAGCTACTCGGTAGAGATCGTTAAGAGCACCTAATTTCTTGGTGTTCACCTGACGGAGAATCTCATCTGGTCCCTCAACACCAGCTCCATAGCAAAGAAAGCCCAGCAGCGTCTCTACTTTCTGCGAAGGCTGAGGAAAGTCCATCTCCCACCCCCCATCCTCATCACATTCTACAGGGGTTGTATTGAGAGCATCCTGAGCAGCTGCATCACTGCCTGGTTCAGAAATTGCACCATCTCGAATCTCAAGACCCTGCCGCGAATAGTGAGGTCAGCTGAGAAGATCATCAGGGTCTCTCTTCCCGCCATTACAGAAATTTACACCACACGCTGCACCCGCAAAACTAACAGCATTGTGAAGGACTCCACGCACCCCTCACACAAACTCTTCTCCCTCCTGCCATCTAGCAAAAGGCACCGAAGCCTATCTTCTCTCAGACTATCAGAATCCTCAATACCCAGAGTCTAGACTAACATCTACATCATTTATTATTATATTGAAATTTATCCTCTACTGTGCCTATTGTCTTGGTTATTAATTAATTAATTAATTACTGCTCTGCACTATTTTGTGCACTTTATATAGTCCTGTGTAGGTCTGTAGTCTAGTGTAGTTTTTGTGTTGTTTTTTGAACTTATCATAAGCTCTTTTTGACTAGATTTTCAACAACCTTTGTACACCACCGTTCCTGTACCCTACCATCCCTTCCCTGTCTCATTGGAACATACCTATGCAGAACACCATGCAAATATCCCCTGAACATTTGCCACATTTCTTCCGTGCATTTCGCTGAGAACATCTGTTCCCAATTCATGCATCCAAGTTCCTTCCTGATAGTTTCATATTCCCCCTTACTCCAATTAAACACTTCTCTAACTTGACTGTTCCTATCCCTCTCCCATGCTATGGTAAAGGAGGTAGAATTGTGATCACTGTCTCCAGAATGCTCTCCCACTGAGAGACCTGACACCTGACCAGTTGCAATGGAGCAACGGAAGCTGGCTAATCCAAGTGAAGGACACAGGCACGGAGATGGATTTGGACAGGACTCGGAACTTGTCTGGGACTCAGAGCCTCGGCTTGGACTGGAACTCAGACAGGCCACTCGCATTTCGGCTTGGAGCAGCGGCAAATGGCCAGCAATACTCAGCCAGACAGAAACAATCAACAACAGTCCATTCGTATCTCAACTCCGGGTAGCGGCATGGAGCGGTAAGCTTTTGACTCGATCCAGAAACAGCGAACCCATTCTCGGTGGTTCGGAACGAGCATAGCCGCACTGCTGAGGTGATGATCCAGCAGTGAGTAGATGTAAGCCGGAGTCTTTAAGCTGCCGGTTCGAATGAGGATCAGGTGTCCTAGTCAAGGAGCCCAGTGGAACCCGGGGAAAAGGAAATAAACTGAAATGAGTAGTTAACGGACCGGACCAGGTTCATTTCCCAATACCAGATCAAGTACAGCCTCTCCTCTTGTTGGCTTATCTTCATATTGTGTCAGGAAACCAACCCATCTAAACCCCTTGCTCTAGGGAGGTGCCAATCTATATTAGGGAAATTAAAATCTCCTACCATGACAGCAATGTTATTATTGACACTTACTAGAATCTGTCTCCCTATCTGCTCCTTGATGTCACTGTTACCATTGGGTGGTCCATAAAAACACCCAGTAGAGTTCTGGACCCCTTCCTGTTTCTAACTTCCACTCACAGAGACTCAGTAGACAATCCCTCCATGACTTCCTCCATTTCTGCAGCCGTGACGCTATCTCTGATCAGCAGTGCCACACCCCCACCTCTTTTGCCTCCCTCACTGTTCTTTCTGAAACATCTAAAGCCTGGCACTCTAAGTAGCCATTCCTGCCCCTGAGCCATCCAAGTCTCTGTAACAGCCACAATATCATAGCTCCAAGTACTGAACCGTGCTCTAAGCTCATCTGCTTTGTTCATGATACTTCTTGCATTAAAATAGACACATCTCAAACCATCGGTCTGAGTGTATCCCTTCTCTATCACCTGCCTATACTCCCTTTCACACTGTCAATTTCTCAATTTGTGAGCCAACCACCCCTTCCTCCATCTCTTCAGTTCAGTTCCCATCCCCCCAACGATTCTAGTTTAAACTCTCCTCAATAGCCTTAGCTATTAAGGCTTAGGCTTAATTAAACTTAGGCTATTGGCCTTAGCTTAGAATGAGGGTGCATATCATTCCTATACTCAACATGCATTTGCTGCACTCTGCATTGACTTTCTGTTTCCTATAGAATTGATTTTATTGTTCTCTTAGTTGTTTTTAAAGGTCTCAAAGTTCTGGGACCAAAGTTCATCTCAGAATCGCTTTAGTTTTATAACAAAAAACAAAAAAAGGTTTCTGATTCCATAACACCAAAAGATCACGACATAGGAGCAGAATTAGGTCATTTGGCCCATTGAGTCTGCTCCGCCATTTCATCATAGCTGATTCAATTTTTCTCTCAGCCCCAATCTCCTGCTTTCTCCTCATACCCCTTCATGCCGACCA
This sequence comes from Hemitrygon akajei, assembly GCF_048418815.1. Taxonomy (NCBI): domain Eukaryota; kingdom Metazoa; phylum Chordata; class Chondrichthyes; order Myliobatiformes; family Dasyatidae; genus Hemitrygon; species Hemitrygon akajei. The sequence goes on along the minus strand of NC_133125.1, from coordinate 194,599,473 downwards.
ATCAAGAACCTATCAACTTCCGTCTTAAATAACATAAAGATTTGGCCAATTCCACAGATTCATCACTCTCTAGGTAAAGAAGTTCCTCCTAATCTGTTAGTCTGACATCGGTGGTGGGGAAAATGCTAGAGTCGGTTATCAAAGATGTGATAACAGCATATTTGGAAAGAGGTGAAATCATCGGACAAAGTCAGCATGGATTTGTGAAAGGAAAATCATGTCTGACGAATCTTATAGAATTTTTTGAAGATGTACTTAAGGCACACGGTATTGGGGGTATGGTATTGATGTGGATAGAGAATTGGTTGGCAGACAGGAAACAAAGAGTGGGAGTAAACAGGACCTTTTCAGAATGGCAGGCAGTGACTAGTGGGGTACCGCAAGGCTCAGTGCTGGGACCCCAGTTGTTTACAATATATATTAATGATTTAGACGAGGGAATTAAATGCAGCATCTCCAAGTTTGCGGATGACACAAAGCTGGGCGGCGGTTTTAGCTGTGAGGAGGATGCTAAGAGGATGCAGGGTGACTTGGATAGGTTAGGTGAGTGGGCAAACTCATGGCAGATGCAATTTAATGTGGATAAATGTGAGGTTATCCACTTTGGTTGCAAGAACAGGTAAACAGATTATTATCTGAACGGTGGCCGATTAGGAAAAGGGGAGGTGCAACGAGACCTGGGTGTCATTGCATACCAGTCATTGAAGGTGGGCATGCAGGTACAGCAGGCAGTGAAAAAGGCAAATGGTATGTTGGCATTCATAGCAAAAGGATTTGAGTACAGGAGCAGGGAGGTTCTACTGCAGTTGTACAAGGCCTTGGTGAGACCGCACCTAGGATATTGTGTGCAGTTTTGGTCCCCTAATCTGAGGAAAGACATTCTTGCCATAGAGGCAGTACAGAGAAGGTTCACCAGATTGATTCCTGGGATGGCAGGACTTTCATATGAAGAAAGACTGGATCGACTAGGCTTATACTCACTGGAATTTAGAAGATTGAGGGGGGATCTTATTGAAACGTATAAAATTCTAAAGGGATTGGACAGGCTAGATGCAGGAAGATTGTTTCTGATGTTGGGGAAGTCCAGAACGAGGGGTCACAGTTTAGGGATAAAGGGGAAGCCGTTTAGGACTGAGATGAGGAAAAACTTCTCCACACAGAGAGTGGTGAAACTGTGGAATTCTCTGCCACAGGAAACAGTTGAGGCCGGTTCATTGGCTATATTTAAGAGGAAGTTAGATATGGCCCTTGTGGCTAGAGGGATCGGGGGTATGGAGAGAAAGCTGGTACAGGGTTTTGAGTTGGATGATCAACCATGATCATACTGAATGGCGGTGCAGGCTCGAAGGGCCAAATGGCCTACTCCTGCACCTATTTTCTATGTTTCTATGTTTCTAATCTCCATTCTAAAAGGACACCCCTCTATTCTGGTCCTAAGCTATCCCACCATTGGAAACATCCACTCTATCAAGTCCTTTGACCATTCAATAGATTTCAAGTAGGTTACCCCTCATTCATCTGAATTCCAGTGAATACAGGCCTACAGCTTTCAAATGCTCTTCATATGACAAGCTGTATAATCTTGGAATCATTTTCATAAACCTCCTTTGGACCCTCTCCAATTTCAGCACATTTTTTTGTAGGATAAGGACCCCAAAACTGCTCACAATACTCCAGTCAAGGCCTCGCCAATTCTTGATAAAGTCTCAACATTACATCTTTGCTTTTATAATCTAGTCCTCTTGAAATGAATGCTAACATTGCATTTGCCTTCCTCACTACAGACTCATTGCATGACCCATTGCACCTCAGTAATTTCTATTTTCTCTCTATTTAGAAAATAGTCAGCCCTTTAATTTCTTCTACCAGAGTGCATGACCATACACTTTGTGACACTGTATTCCATCCACCATTTCGTTGCCCATTCTCCTTATCTGTCTAAGTCCTTCTGGAGCCTCTGTACTACCTCAAAATTACCTGCCCCTCCACCTATCTTCATTCATTGTAAACAGCCATCAATTCCATCATCCTAATCATTGACATATAACATAAGAAGAACCGATCCCAACACAGATCCCTGTGGAGCAGCACTAGCCACCAGCAACCAGGCAGGAAAGGTTCCCTTCATTCCCACTCTTTGCCTCCTGCCAATGAGCCACTGCTTTATCCATGCTAGAATCGGGGATATATGTACTTGGTCCTCAAGATCCCATTGCATGTTGATGCTATTGAGGTGCCAGTCATTAACTGTGTACTTTCCCTTTGCATTTGATGTCCCAAAGCACAATTCCACACACTTTACTGGATTTAACTCCTTCTTCCATTTTTATCCTCCACTGTCTGTCTCTGCTATATCCTTTGGCAATTTTGTACACTGTCCACAATGGCGTCTTTTTCCAATCCCATCCTAAACTTCTTGCCACCTTCTCTGCGGTGAAAATAGCCACAGCCTCTCCAGATCAACCCATTATCCATGCAATCATTCCTCCTGTGCCTAATAAAGTGACAACTGAGTATGTGTTCAGGGTCTTCTGCTGCTGTAGCCCATCCAGCTCAAGCTTTGATGTGCTGTGCATTTAGAGACACTCTTCTGCACGTTATTGTTGTAACATGTGGTTATTTGAGTTACTGTTGCCTTCCTCTCAGCTTGGACCAGTCTGGCCATTTATTCAGACCTCTCTTATTCACAAGACGTTTTCACGGACAGAACTGCTGGTCACTGGATGTTTTTGTTTGTTCTTTGAACCATCTTCTGTAAACTCTAGAGGCTGGTGCATGTGAAAATCCCAGGGAACTAGCAATTTCTGAGATACTCAAACCACCCCATCTGACGCCAACAATCATTCCACGGTCTAAGTCACTTAGATCACATTTCTTCCCCATTCTGATGTTTGGTTTGAATAACAACTGAACCTTTTAACCATGTCTGCATGTTTTTATGCACTGAGCTACTGCCGCATGATTGGCTTATTAGATACTTACATTAACAGGCAGGTGTACAAGTGTACCTAATAAAATGGCCACAGAGTTTATCTTTCTGGGACCTAAACACCCTTCTAAAAATGTTGGGCCCAGCACTGAATACCAGCAGCAATGAAACAAGTGGTCAATAGTTTCCAAAACTTAATTTATTAATCATTAAAACATAATAATACAATCTTACATTTTATAGTCAACCTTTGCTAATACATATTAATAACAATAAATAATATCAAATATTTCTGGAATGACACAGAGACAATGTGTTTATCAAAAAGTCAATAACATAATAACATTAGCTGAATACAGTTGAAACACAGTGACTGCGGTGCCTGTCGTGACTACAAGTGAACTTATTTCCTGCTGGGCTAGAAAGAACCAATTTACTAGGTTTTTTTGGTGCTAATTCCACCCAGCTCTTCTGTTACTATCTTAAGGAATCAGGAAACATTAAAGTTGTTGACTAAAACAGCTCCATTGTTTCTTTTTTCCAGATTATCTGGGATTCCCAGTTCAGGTTCCTGTGGGCTGTGCTACAACGGGGCGTGATCTCCATTGAGTTGGACAGCCATATCAAGAAAATAAACTATGAAACCAAAGGGGGAGGGTTAAATATCCACTTATTTAGATTCTCCTGTTGCCCAGTATGTATCAACTGCCCCACGTCTTCAGCTAGTTGCTCACCGAGATTTATAAATCCTCCTTAAACTTCTCCACCTCTGAGAAAACAGCAAAAATGTGCGCTTAATTTTTTGAAGGTAAAAGGTTATATAAAAATATCCTTGCTACCGAGAACCCCAAGAAGTAGCTGCACTGGAGATCCAGTAGAAGTTGTCAGCGATGGAATCTTACAGTTACGAGGACAGACGAGGTTGGCTGGGAGGAGGCAGTAGTGAGAGAAGCAGTTAACATTTCCGATGGGTACCTTCATCAAAACCCAGCACGATCAATCTGAAACATTGACACTGTTTCTCTTCCCACAGATGCAGCCTAACCTGCTGAGTATTTTCCAGCATTTTCTGATTCTGCTCCAGATTTCCAGCATCCACAGCCTTCGTTTAGACTTTCACCGGCTAGGTTGTGTTTGTTTTTTTTCCCTCTTCAGGGTGGAAGAGACAGGTGGTTGGGATTTGTTGGACGGATGAACATTTATCAGGGTTATGGACAGGATGGTGAGGACTATTTCCCTGAGCTGCGGCCTTTATCATCAGAAGTCATTGGTTTAGGGCAAGGAGGCATAGAGAGGACCTTGAAGATGAATATAGAACAGTACGGGATAGGAACAATGTTGTGCTGAGCCTAATAAATATATAGCCAAATGGTCAACTAAACTAATCCCTCCTGCCTACACAGTTTTCATATCCCTCCATTCTCACTTGCTTTCAGGTGCCTATCTATAAATTTTTTAAACATCCCTAATGTATCTGGCTATACCACCACCCCAAGCAGTGCATTCCAAGCACCCACCTCATCCTGTGTAAAAAAAACTTGCCTCTAACAACTCGTTTAAAATTATCCCCTCTCGCCTTAAACACAGTTCAACCTTGGGAAAAGATGCTGTCTGACTACTCTTGAAGAAAACCTTTGCCACCTGCAGGGTGGTTGAATTCTGGATCACACCAACTGAGGGGAGATGAAGGCAGAGATGCCCTCAAAGTTTAGATAAACACCTGAAACAGCAAGCTGATAACTGGAAAATGGACTACTTGGGTACTTGATGGCTAGCAGACTGGTGGGCTGAATGGCCTCTTTCTAGGTTGTACACTCAAATGTGAATTGAGGTCTCTATTGAAACATAGAAAGCATCAACGTCCAGCCTGCAAGATACAATCACATACAAAACTCCCAGCATAATCATGAAGTGGGTCCTGTAACCTGTTGGAAAGGTCTTTGAGTTTAGTGTTTGACTCATCAGTCAAGTACTCAGACATCAAAGGAGGAGCTGAAGGAGCCTAGACATTCCTCTCAGCCAGTAGCATGCTGAACACCATCTGGGAATGCTCCATGCTCCTGCCCGTCACCAGTAGGAGGCAAGGTTGATCAAAATCTTCAGAGCCATGGAGAAGCAGGGTATTTGTCCGATGGTGTAGGCCAGTGACCTGGTGGGAGCCTTCAGGGCGAACAGGTAGGCTACACTGTGGACCGCCCTGGCCAGGAAGAAAATGCGGAAGTGGATCCTCGCAATGGATGGGCTGGGTTCCAACAGGCAGTACATGACACCCAGGAAAAGGAACGGGTAGATGCACTCCATGTCATTACGGTGAGCTCTGTGGGAATTACAAATGGGTGAGTTAGTCATCAGAGAGGTTAAGGTACTTGTTCCAAGGCCCTGGCAAGAAGGGAATGTGTCGGTATGAATTAAACCATAAGATTATAAGATGTAGCAGCAAATTAGGCCATTCAGCCCTTCAAGTTTGCTGATTTATCATGGATGATTTATATTCTCTATCAACCCCATTCTCCTGTCTTCTCCCCATAAACTTCAACCAAGAACCTATCAACCTCTGCTTTAAATATACCTTATGATGGCCTCCACAGCCACCTGTGGCAATTAATTTAACAGATTCACAACCATATTTCATTTCATTTTCATTTGGAAAGAGGTGAAATCATCGGACAAAGTCAGTATGGACTTGTGAAAGGAAAGTCATGTCTGACGAATCTAATAGAATTTTTTGAAGATGCAACTAGTAGAGTGGATAGGGGAGAGCCAGTGGATGTGGTATATTTAGATTTTCAAAAGGCTTTTGACAAGGTCCCACACAGGAGATTAGTGTGCAAACTTAAAGCAGACGGTATTGGGGGTATGGTATTGATTGGCAGACAGGAAGCAAAGAGTGGGAGTAAACGGGACCTTTTCAGAATGGCAGGCAGTGACTAGTGGGGTACCGCAAGGCTCAGTGCTGGGACCCCAGTTGTTTACAATATATATTAATGATTTAGACGAGGGAATTAAATGCAGCATCTCCAAGTTTGCGGATGACAAGAAGCTGGGCGGTGGTGTTAGCTGTGAGGAGGATGCTAAAAGGATGCAGGGTGACTTGGATAGGTTAGGTGAGTGGGCAAATTCATGGCAAATGCAATTTAATGTGGATAAATGTGAGGTTATCCACTTTGGTTGCAAGAACAGGAAAACAGATTATTATCTGAACGGTGGCCGATTAGGAAAGGGGAGATGCAACGAGACCTGGGTGTCATTGTACACCAGTCATTGAAGGTGGGCATGCAGGTACAGCAGGCGGTGAAAAAGGCAAATGGTATGTTGGCATTCATAGCAAAAGGATTTGAGTACAGGAGCAGGGAGGTTCTACTGCAGTTGTACAAGGCCTTGGTGAGACCGCACCTAGGATATTGTGTGCAGTTTTGGTCCCCTAATCTGAGGAAAGACATTCTTGCCATAGAGGGAGTACAGAGAAGGTTCACCAGATTGATTCCTGGGATGTCAGGACTTTCATATGAAGAAAGACTGGATCGACTAGGCTTATATTCACTGGAATTTAGAAGATTGAGGGGGGATCTTATTGAAACGTATAAAATTCTAAAGCGATTGGACAGGCTAGATGCAGGAAGATTGTTTCCGATGTTGGGGAAGTCCAGAACGAGGGGTCACAGTTTAAGGATAAAGAGGAAGCCTTTTAGGACCGAGATGAGGAAAAACTTCTTCACATAGAGAGTGGTGAAACTGTGGAATTCTCTGCCACAGGAAACAGTTGAGGCCGGTTCATTGGCTATATTTAAGAGGAAGTTAGATATGGCCCTTGTGGCTAAAGGGATCGGGGGTATGGAGAGAAAGCAGGTACAGGGTTTTGAGTTGGATGATCAGCCATGATCATACTGAATGGCGGTGCAGGCTCGAAGGGCCGAATGGCCTACTCCTGCACCTATTTTCTATGTTTCTATGTGGCTAAAAATCTCCTGCTAATATCTGGTTTTAAAAAGATGTTGTATTCTGAGGCTGTGCCTCTGGTCCTGGACTCTTGCACTATAGGAAACTTTTCTCCACATGCACTCTACATAGGCCTTTCAATATTTGACAAGCTTTTCAACCCTATTCTCCTGTCTTCTCCCAGTATCCATTAACCCAGTTTCTAAGCAAGAACCTGTCAATGTCTGCCTTAAATACACTCAACAATTTCGCCTTCGTAGCCTTCTGCAGCAAAGAATTCCACAGATTCACCACCATCTGGTTGAAGAATTTCCTCATCTCCCTTTATTTTGACACTGTGCCATCAGATCCTAGTCTCTTGCACCAAAGGAAAAACGCCCTCTATGGATTCGATGAAGGTTCTTAGCTGTCTATTCCTTTCCATAGATGCTCCCTGATTAGTTGAGTTCCTCCAGCACTTTGCTCAGGATTTTCAGCATCTGCAAAACCTCCAATGTTTATCCTCTCCATGTCCAGTTCTATTTCAAACCTTGAGATTCCAGTAGGATTCAATGACACACCCCACCCTCCCCTACTCTTTCTGATCTCTATGAAGCACAGGTCCAGAGACATCAAAAGCTCCACAGTCCACAACTTCTGATACAACTGAAGTTATATAAGACATTGCTGAGGCCTAATTTGGAGTACTGTGTGAAGTTTTGGACATCTACCTATAGGAAAGATGTAAATAAGATTGATAGAGTACAGCAAAATTTTCCAATGAGGAACTGAGTTATAAGAAAAAAATTGAATAGGTTAGAACTTTATTTCCCGTAACGTAGAACAGTGAGGGGAGATCTGACCGAGGTTTACAAAATTATGAGGGGTATAGACAGGGTAAATGCAAGCAGGCTTTTTTCACTGAAGTTGGGTGGGATCATGAGTTAAGGGTGAAAGGTGAAATATTTAAGGGGAAGATCACACTCCCGACCCTCTGAACTTACTTGCTCAGAGGGTCGTGGGAGTCTGGAATGAGCTGCCAACACAAGTTGTGGAAGCACTTTCGATTTCAACATTTATGAAATGTTTGGATAGGTACATTGATGGTAGGGGTGTGGGTCAATGTGAGCATGCATTTAAAGTGGTTCAGTGTAGACTAAATGGGCTGAAGGTCCTGTTTCTCTGCTGTAGTTTTCCATGACTCTATATCTGAGAATGAAAAGTTTAAAGTATTACTCTAGTCTCGGGTGAAACACAGCAGAACACAAGGTCGGGAGTGTGTGGACACATCCTGCCACTGTGTTCATTAGTTCCCCTGGGGAACACTGGAATAATGCCATTAGCATTGCCCTTGAACTGCTGGGTGACAGCTGAACTAGTTCTGGAGCTATGTAGAGGCCCAAGCTGGCAAACTTCAAAGCAGTGTCAGAGCATTAAGCACACTACCACGGCCACCACGCCCTCGCACCTCACCTCCGACAGCGCTCCACGTTTGCATCGGTCCGGCAGAACTTCAAGCCTCCGTGTCTCAAGGAGTCTTCGGGATTGGCAAAAGCCTGCGGGAGAGAGTGGGGATAATTCGGTCAGATATGAGGCTGTGCCCTTCCAAAGGTAACTGACCCCTCTCTCCTCTCCACTTCTGGAGGTCAACACAGTTGGAGCAGTGCTGAGATCCAGGAATCAAGTCACAGCGAGGACACCGAGTGGACAGTTTCAACAAACATTAACCGCAAATAACAGTAACCACCCAGTTGAAGTGTTCATTAATGTGCATGATACGGGAATTTTCCGGGAACACACTTGTCAAGAAACAGCATACATTGTTTGAATGCAGTTCCTATGAGGTACAAAGGAAACACCTAATTGTGAAATTGAGATCTTTGGGACAGACACAATTTAACATGGAAGGTTTGTTAGGAGGTCACCCCTATTGTAATATATATAAACGTGTATTTGACTTTCTGAAAAGCATTAGAGTTTTTCATATTATTTCAATTTTTAGGTGGAATTTAGTGGGTATACTTCCTGTCTCTTTGCTCCACACTCTGACTCAGTACATGGGGGTAGTGCACCTTATGTTGGTCTCCCTCCCACCATAAAAATTTACAGCAAGAACAACCCATTTCAGGGGTGGGTGCACTTCCTTGTGAGAGGGGCAGCAGTGTGGGAGGGCCGCACCGCAGGAGAAGTACTGAATGAGTGTTACTGTGAGAGGGGCGGACCGAAGAAGTGCCACAGAGAGGGCAGTACTGAGGGAGAGCCACTGGGAGAGGGGTTACCATTGGTGCGCTGCCCTGTAACAGGGGCAGTACTGAGGGTACATCACCCTGTGGGAGAGGCAGTACTGAGGGTACATCACCCTATGGGAGGGGCATTACTGAGGGTACGTCACCCTGTGGGAGAGGCAGTTCTGAGGGCACACCGCCCTGTGGGAGAGGCAGTTCTGAGGGTACACCACCCTGTGGAAGGGGCATTACTGAGGGTACATCACCCTGTGGGAGAGGCAGTTCTGAGGGTAGGCCGCCCTTTGGCAGGAGCAATATTGAGGGTATGACGTTCCAAAGTTTGGTGTAACTGTGATGCCGTCTGCAAGAGGTTCGTACAGTCTCCCCGTGTAGGGTTGTCTGGGTGCCCTGATTTCCTCGCACAATCCAGTGCGTAGCGGTTAGTAAATTGCCCTGCAATTAGGCTGGTGTTATATCACTGGGGTGCTGGCTGGTGTGGTTCGTTGGGCTGGAAGAGCCTGTTCTATATGTTTCTCTGAATCAAATAAGACAAATAATTAGAAAGTAAGTCAGCGTCGAACCAGTGACCAGGGCCCAGCACCGGCCAAGACACTGAGGAATCTGTTCTGTCCTAGTACGGCTCACCGAGAGACCCACCTAACAGGAGGCAGCACTGACGATGGAGGTCTCTCTCAGCTGGGTGCTGCCCCTGACGATGGATGCCCGGCGCTCTTGCCTGGGGCACGAATTTACAAATTTCTGACGTGCAGGAACTAAGGGGTTAGCAATTTGTGCCCGAGCGCCCATGGAGAGAGATGTTCTGGGACTGCTAGGCACCACGGGAGTTAAATTGTAACTTAGATGAGGCTGGGGATATTTCAATTCAGGAACAAATGCGATTCTGCAGATGCCTGAAATCCAAAGTAACGCACACAAAATGCTGGAGGAACTCAGCAGTTCAGGCGGCGTCCATGGATATGAATAAACTGTCTATGTTTTGGGCTGAGTCCCCTCATCAGGATGGGAAAGGGAGAGGGATGATGCATCACTGACATGCTGGAACTAAGGGGCTAGAAATTCGGCCGTGCTAGGCAGCACTCAGTGCACAACTCAGTTCTCGCCTAGCCGCCTGCACCGGAAATTAGATCCTAGCAAAATCACCGGGACCAGAACGTTTAACCACTCATGACAGACACCAGGGATAATATTTAGGCGTGAAAACATTCCCGTTACAAAGAGTTATTCCCTTTTTGCGAAGCCTGAGCTGCCCCGTGAGTATCGCCACGGCGAACATCTTCAGGAGCAGGAGCACGGAGTAGAAAACGTAAGAACAAAAGGCTTCATTCTGCGTTCAGAATCATCTTGGCTGAAGATTGCTGGGGGTATGGAGAGAATGCAGGTACAGGGTTCTAAGTTGGATGTTCAGCCATGATCATACTGAATGGCGGTGCAGGCTTGAAGGGCCAAATGGCCTACTCCTGCATCTGTTTTCTATGTTTCTAATCTCCATTCTAAAAGGACACCACTCTATTCTGAGGCTCTGTCCTCTGGTCCTAGGCTATCACACCATTGGAAACATCCACTCTATCAAGTCCTTTGACCATTCAATAGATTTCTATTAGGTTACCCCTCATTCATCTGAATTCCAGTGAACACAGGCTCTTCATATGACAAGCAGTATAATCCCGGAATCATTTTCATAAACCTCCTTTGGACCCTCTCCAATTTCAGCACATTTTTTTCTAGGATAAGGACCCCAAAACTGCTCACAATACTCCAGGCAAGGCCTCGCCAATTCTTGATAAAGTCTCAACATTACATCTTTGCTTTTATAATCTAGTCCTCTTGAAATGAATGCTAACATTGCATTTGCCTTCCTCACTACAGACTCATTGCATGACCCTTTGCACCTCAGTAATTTCTATTTTCTCTCTATTTAGAAAATAGTCAGCCCTTTAATTTCTTCTACCAGAGTGCATGACCATACACTTTGTGACACTGTATTCCATCCACCATTTCGTTGCTCATTCTCCTTATCTGTCTAAGTCCTTCTGCAGCCTCTCTACTGCCTCAAAATTACCTGCCCCTCCACCTATCTTCATTCATTGTAAACAGCCATCAATTCCATCATCCTAATCATTGACATATAACATAAGAAGAACCGATCCCAACACAGATCCCCGTGGAGCAGCACTAGCCACCAGCAACCAGGCAGGAAAGGTTCCCTTTATTCCCACTCTTTGCCTCCTGCCAATGAGCCACTGCTTTATCCATGCTAGAATCGGGGATATATGTACTTGGTCCTCAAGATCCCATTGCATGTTGATGCTATTGAGGTGCCAGTCATTAACTGTATACTTTCCCTTTGCATTTGATGTCCCAAAGCACAATTCCACACACTTTACTGGATTTAACTCCTTCTTCCATTTTTATCCTCCACTGTCTGTCTCTGCTATATCCTTTGGCAATTTTGTACACTGTCCACAATGGCGTCTTTTTCCAATCCCATCCTAAACTTCTTGCCACCTTCTCTGCGGTGAAAATAGCCACAGCCTCTCCAGATCAACCCATTATCCATGCAATCATTCCTCCTGTGCCTAATAAAGTGACAACTGAGTATGTGTTCAGGGTCTTCTGCTGCTGTAGCCCATCCAGCTCAAGCTTTGATGTGCTGTGCATTCAGAGACACTCTTCTGCACGTTATTGTTGTAACATGTGGTTATTTGAGTTACTGTTGCCTTCCTCTCAGCTTGAACCGGTCTGGCCATTTATTCGGACCTCTCTTATTCACAAGACGTTTTCACGGACAGAACTGTTGGTCACTGGATGTTTTTGTTTGTTCTTTGAACCATCTTCTGTAAACTCTAGAGGCTGGTGCATGTGAAAATCCCAGGGGACTAGCAATTTCTGAGATACTCAAACCACCCCATCTGACACCAACAATCATTCCACGGTCTAAGTCACTTAGATCACATTTCTTCCCCATTCTGATGTTTGGTTTGAATAACAACTGAACCTTTTAACCATGTCTGCATGTTTTTATGCACTGAGCTACTGCCACATGATTGGCTTATTAGATACTTACATTAACAGGCAGGTGTACAAGTGTACCTAATAAAATGGCCACAGAGTTTATCTTTCTGGGACCTAAACACCCTTCTAAAAATGTTGGGCCCAGCACTGAATACCAGCAGCAATGAAACAAGTGGTCAATAGTTTCCAAAACTTAATTTATTAATCATTAAAACATAATAATACAATCTTACATTTTATAGTCAACCTTTGCTAATACATATTAATAACAATAAATAATATCAAATATTTCTGGAATGACACAGAGACAATGTGTTTATCAAAAAGTCAATAACATAATAACATTAGCTGAATACAGTTGAAACACAGTGACTGCGGTGCCTGTCGTGACTACAAGTGAACTTATTTCCTGCTGGGCTGGAAAGAACCAATTTACTAGGTTTTTTGGTGCTAATTCCACCCAGCTCTTGTGTTACTATCTTTAGGAATCAGGAAACATTAAAGTTGTTGACTAAAACAGCTCCATTGTTTCTTTTTTCCAGATTATCTGGGATTCCCAGTTCAGGTTCCTGTGGGCTGTGCTACAACGGGGCGTGATCTCCATTGAGTTGGACAGCCATATCAAGAAAATAAACTATGAAACCAAAGGGGGAGGGTTAAATATCCACTTATTTAGATTCTCCTATTGCCCAGTATGTATCAACTGCCCCGCGTCTTCAGCTAGTTGCTCATCGAGATTTATAAATCCTCCTTAAACTTCTCCACCTCTGAGAAAACAGCAAAAATGTGCGCTTATTTTTTTGAAGGTAAAAGGTTATATAAAAATATCCTTGCTACCCAGAACCCCAAGAAGTAGCTGCACTGGAGATCCAGTAGAAGTTGCCAGCGATGGAATCTTACAGTTACGAGGACAGACGGGGTTGGCTGGGAGGAGGCAGTAGTGAGAGAAGCAGTTAACATTTCCGATGGGTACCTTCATCAAAACCCAGCACGATCAATCTGAAACATTGACACTGTTTCTCTTCCCACAGATGCAGCCTAACCTGCTGAGTATTTTCCAGCATTTTCTGATTCTGCTCCAGATTTCCAGCATCCACAGCCTTCGTTTAGACTTTCACCGGCTAGGTTGTGTTTGTTTTTTTTCCCTCCTCAGGGTGGAAGAGACAGGTGGTTGGGATTTGTTGGACGGATGAACATTTATCAGGGTTATGGACAGGATGGTGAGGACTATTTCCCTGAGCTGCGGCCTTTATCATCAGAAGTCATTGGTTTAGGGCAAGGAGGCATAGAGAGGACCTTGAAGATGAATATAGAACAGTACGGGATAGGAACAATGTTGTGCTGAGCCTAATAAATATATAGCCAAATGGTCAACTAAACTAATCCCTCCTGCCTACACAATTTTCATATCCCTCCATTCTCACTCGCTTTCAGGTGCCTATCTATACATTTTTTAAAAGTCCCTAATGTATCTGGCTATACCACCACCCCAAGCAGTGCATTCCAAGCACCCACCTCATCCTGTGTAAAAAAAACTTGCCTCTAACAACTCGTTTAAAATTATCCCCTCTCGCCTTAAACACAGTTCAACCTTGGGAAAAGATGCTGTCTGACTACTCTTGAAGAAAACCTTTGCCACCTGCAGGGTGGTTGAATTCTGGATCACACCAACTGAGGGGAGATTAAGGCAGAGATGCCCTCAAAGTTTAGATAAACACCTGAAACAGCAAGCTGATAACTGGAAAATGGACTACTTGGGTACTTGATGGCTAGCAGACTGGTGGGCTGAATGGCCTGTTTCTAGGTTGTACACTCAAATGTGAATTGAGGTCTCTATTGAAACATAGAAAGCATCAACGTCCAGCCTGCAAGATACAATCACATACAAAACTCCCAGCATAATCATGAAGTGGGTCCTGCAACCTGTTGGAAAAGTCTTTGAGTTTAGTGTTTGACTCATCAGTCAAGTACTCAGACATCAAAGGAGGAGCTGAAGGAGCCTAGACATTCCTCTCAGCCAGTAGCATGCTGAACACCATCTGGGAATGCTCCATGCTCCTGCCTGTCACCAGTAGGAGGCAAGGTTGATCAAAATCTTCAGAGCCATAGAGAAGCAGGGTATTTGTCCGATGGTGTAGGCCAGTGACCTGGTGGGAGCCTTCAGGGCGAACAGGTAGGCCACACTGTGGACCGCCCTGGCCAGGAAGAAAATGCGGAAGTGGATCCTCGCAATGGATGGGCTGGGTTCCAACAGGCAGTACATGACACCCAGGAAAAGGAACGGGTAGATGCACTCCATGTCATTACGGTGAGCTCTGTGGGAATTACAAATGGGTGAGTTAGTCATCAGATAGGTTAAGGTACTTGTTCCAAGGCCCTGGCAAGAAGGGAATGTGTCAGTATGAATTAAACCATAAGATCATAAGATATAGCAGCAAATTAGGCCATTCAGCCCTTCAAGTTTGCTGATTTATCATGGATGATTTATATTCTCTATCAACCCCATTCTCCTGTCTTCTCCCCATAAACTTCAACCAAGAACCTATCAACCTCTGCTTTAAATATACCTTATGATGGCCTCCACAGCCACCTGTGGCAATTAATTTAACAGATTCACAACCATATTTCATTTCATTTTCATTTGGAAAGAGGTGAAATCATCGGACAAAGTCAGTATGGACTTGTGAAAGGAAAGTCATGTCTGACGAATCTAATAGAATTTTTTGAAGATGCAACTAGTAGAGTGGATAGGGGAGAGCCAGTGGATGTGGTATATTTAGATTTTCAAAAGGCTTTTGACAAGGTCCCACACAGGAGATTAGTGTGCAAACTTAAAGCAGACAGTATTCGGGGTATGGTATTGACGTGGATAGAGAATTGGTTGGCAGCCAGGAAGCAAAGAGTGGGAGTAAACGGGACCTTTTCAGAATGGCAGGCAGTGACTAGTGGGGTACCGCAAGGCTCAGTGCTGGGACCCCAGTTGTTTACAATATATATTAATGATTTAGACGAGGGAATTAAATGCAGCATCTCCAAGTTTGCGGATGACAAGAAGCTGGGCGGTGGTGTTAGCTGTGAGGAGGATGCTAAAAGGATGCAGGGTGACTTGGATAGGTTAGTTGAGTGGGCAAATTCTTGGCAGATGCAATTTAATGTGGATAAATGTGAAGTTATCCACTTTGGTTGCAAGAACAGGAAAACAGATTATTATCTGAACGGTGGCCGATTAGGAAAAGGGGAGATGCAACGAGACCTGGGTGTCATTGTACACCAGTTATTGAAGGTGGGCATGCAGGTACAGCAGGCGGTGAAAAAGGCAAATGGTATGTTGGCATTCATAGCAAAAGGATTTGAGTACAGGAGCAGGGAGGTTCTACTGCAGTTGTACAAGGCCTTGGTGAGACCGCACCTAGGATATTGTGTGCAGTTTTGGTCCCCTAATCTGAGGAAAGACATTCTTGCCATAGAGGGAATACAGAGAAGGTTCACCAGATTGATTCCTGGGATGTCAGGACTTTCATATGAAGAAAGACTGGATCGACTAGGCTTATACTCACTGGAATTTAGAAGATTGAGGGGGGATCTTATTGAAACGTATAAAATTCTAAAGCGATTGGACAGGCTAGATGCAGGAAGATTGTTTCCGATGTTGGGGAAGTCCAGAACAAGGGGTCACAGTTTAAGGATAAAGGGGAAGCCTTTTAGGACCGAAATGAGGAAAAACTTCTTCACACAGAGAGTGGTGAATCTGTGGAATTCTCTGCCACAGGAAACAGTTGAGGCCGGTTCATTGGCTATATTTAAGAGGAAGTTAGATATGGCCCTTGTGGCTAAAGGGATCAGGGGGTATGGAGAGAAAGCAGGTACAGGGTTTTGAGTTGGATGATCAGCCATGATCATACTGAATGGCGGTGCAGGCTCGACGGGCCGAATGGCCTACTCCTGCACCTATTTTCGATGTTTCTATGTTTCTATATGGCTAAAAATCTCCTGCTAATATCTGGTTTTAAAAAGATGTTGTATTCTGAGGCTGTGCCTCTGGTCCTGGACTCTTGCACTATAGGAAACTTTTCTCCACATGCACTCTACATAGGCCTTTCAATATTTGACAAGCTTTTCAACCCTATTCTCCTGTCTTCTCCCAGTATCCATTAACCCAGTTTCTAAGCAAGAACCTGTCAATGTCTGCCTTAAATACACTCAACAGTTTCGCCTTCATACTCTTCTGCAGCAAAGAATTCCACAGATTCACCACCATCTGGTTGAAGAATTTCCTCATCTCCCTTTATTTTGACACTGTGTCATCAGATCCTAGTCTCTTGCACCAAAGGAAAAACGCCCTCTATGGATTTGATGAAGGTTCTTAGCTGTCTATTCCTTTCCATAGATGCTCCCTGATTAGTTGAGTTCCTCCAGCACTTTGCTCAGGATTTTCAGCATCTGCAAAACCTCCAATGTTCATCCTCTCCCTGTCCAGTTCTATTTCAAACCTTGAGATTCCAGTAGGATTCAATGACACACCCCACCCTCCCCTACTCTTTCTGATCTCTATGAAACACAGGTCCAGAGACATCAAAAGCTCCACAGTCCACAACTTCTGATACAACTGAAGTTATATAAGACATTGCTGAGGCCTAATTTGGAGTACTGTGTGAAGTTTTGGACATCTACCTATAGGAAAGATGTAAATAAGATTGATAGAGTACAGCAAAATTTTCCAATGAGGAACTGAGTTATAAGAAAAAAATTGAATAGGTTAGAACTTTATTTCCCGTAACGTAGAACAGTGAGGGGAGATCTGACCGAGGTTTACAAAATTATGAGGGGTATAGACAGGGTAAATGCAAGCAGGCTTTTTTCACTGAAGTTGGGTGGGATCATGAGTTAAGGGTAAAAGGTGAAATATTTAAGGGGAAGATCACACTCCCAACCCTCTGAACTTACTTGCTCAGAGGGTCGTGGGAATCTGGAATGAGCTGCCAACACAAGTTGTGGAAGCACTTTCGATTTCAACATTTATGAAATGTTTGGATAGGTACATTGATGGTAGGGGTGTGGGTCAATGTGAGCATGCATTTAAAGTGGTTCAGTGTAGACTAAGTGGGCTGAAGGTCCTGTTTCTCTGCTGTAGTTTTCCATGACTCTGTATCTGGGAATGAAAAGTTTAAAGTATTACTCTAGTCTCGGGTGAAACACAGCAGAACACAAGGTCGGGAGTGTGTGGACACATCCTGCCACTGTGTTCATTAGTTCCCCTGGGGAACACTGGAATAACGCCATTAGCATTGCCCTTGAACTGCCGGGTGACAGCTGAACTAGTTCTGGAGCTATGTAGAGGCCCAAGCTGGCAAACTTCAAAGCAGTGTCAGAGCATTAAGCACACTACCACGGCCACCACGCCCTCGCACCTCACCTCCGACAGCGCTCCACGTTTGCATCGGTCCGGCAGAACTTCAAGCCTCCGTGTCTCAAGGAGTCTTCGGGATTGGCAAAAGCCTGCGGGAGAGAGTGGGGATAATTCGGTCAGATATGAGGCTGTGCCCTTCCAAAGGTAACTGACCCCTCTCTCCTCTCCACTTCTGGAGGTCAACACAGTTGGAGCAGTGCTGAGATCCAGGAATCAAGTCACAGCGAGGACACCGAGTGGACAGTTTCAACAAACATTAACCGCAAATAACAGTAACCACCCAGTTGAAGTGTTCATTAATGTGCATGATACGGGCATTTTCAGGCAACGCACTTGTCAAGAAACAGCATACATTGTTTGAATGCAGTTCCTATGAGGTACAAAGGAAACACCTAATTGTGAAATTGAGATCTTTGGGACAGACACAATTTAACATGGAAGGTTTGTTAGGAGGTCACCCCTATTGTAATATATATAAATGTGTATTTGACTTTCTGAAAAGCATTAGAGTTTTTCATATTATTTCAATTTTTAGGTGGAATTTAGTGGGTATACTTCCTGTCTCTTTGCTCCACACTCTGACTCAGTACATGGGGGTAGTGCACCTTATGTTGGTCTCCCTCCCACCATAAAAATTTACAGCAAGAACAACCCATTTCAGGGGTGGGTGCACTTCCTTGTGAGAGGGGCAGCAGTGTGGGAGGGCTGCACCGCAGGAGAAGTACTGAATGAGTGTTACTGTGAGAGGGGCGGACCGAAGAAGTGCCACAGAGAGGGCAGTACTGAGGGAGAGCCACTGGGAGAGGGGTTACCATTGGTGCGCTGCCCTGTAACTGGGGCAGTACTGAGGGTACATCACCCTGTGGGAGAGGCAGTTCTGAGGGCACACCGCCCTGTGGGAGAGGCAGTTCTGAGGGTACACCACCCTGTGGAAGGGGCATTACTGAGGGTATACCACCCTGTGGGAGAGGCAGTTCTGAGGGTAGGCCGCCCTTTGGCAGGAGCAATATTGAGGGTATGACGTTCCAAAGTTTGGTGTAACTGTGACGCCGTCTGCAAGAGGTTCGTACAGTCTCCCCGTGTAGGGTTGTCTGGGTGCCCTGATTTCCTCGCACAATCCAGTGCGTAGCGGTTAGTAAATTGCCCTGCGATTAGGCTGGTGTTATATCACTGGGGTGCTGGCCGGTGTGGTTCGTTGGGCTGGAAGAGCCTGTTCTATATGTTTCTCTAAATCAAATAAGACAAATAATTAGAAAGTAAGTCAGCGTCGAACCAGTGACCAGGGCCCAGCACCGGCCAAGACACTGAGAAATCTGTTCTGTCCTAGTACGGCTCACCGAGAGACCCACCTAACAGGAGGCAGCACTGACGATGGAGGTCTCTCTCAGCTGGGTGCTGCCCCTGACGATGGATGCCCGGCGCTCTTGCCTGGGGCACGAACTTATGAATTTCTGACGTGCAGGAACTAAAGGGTTAGCAATTCGTGCCCGAGCGCCCATGGAGAGAGATGTTCTGGGACTGCTAGGCACCACGGGAGTTAAATTGTAGCTTAGATGAGGCTGGGGATATTTCAATTCAGGAACAAATGCGATTCTGCAGATGCCTGAAATCCAAAGTAACGCACACAAAATGCTGGAGGAACTCAGCAGTTCAGGCGGCGTCCATGGATATGAATAAACTGTCTATGTTTTGGGCTGAGTCCCCTCATCAGGATGGGAAAGGGAGAGGGATGATGCATCACTGACATGCTGGAACTAAGGGGCTAGAAATTCGGCCGTGCTAGGCAGCACTCAGTGCACGCCTCAGTTCTCGCCTAGCCGCCTGCACCGGAAATTAGATCCTAGCAAAATCACCGGGACCAGAACGTTTAACCCCTCATGACTGACACCGGGGATAATATTTAGGCGTGAAAACATTCCCATTACAAAGAGTTATTACCTTTTTGCGAAGCCTGAGCTGCCCCGTGAGTATCGCCACGGCGAACATCTTCAGGAGCAGGAGCACGGAGTAGAAAACGTAAGAACAAAAGGCTTCATTCTGCGTTCAGAATCGTCTTGGCTGAAGATTGCTGGGGGTATGGAGAGAATGCAGGTACAAGGTTCTAAGTTGGATGTTCAGCCATGATCATACTGAATGGCGGTGCAGGCTTGAAGGGCCAAATGGCCTACTCCTGCATCTGTTTTCTATGTTTCTAATCTCCATTCTAAAAGGACACCACTCTATTCTGAGGCTCTGTCCTCTGGTCCTAGGCTATCCCACCATTGGAAACATCCACTCTATCAAGTCCTTTGACCATTCAATAGATTTCTATTAGGTTACCCCTCATTCATCTGAATTCCAGTGAACACAGGCTCTTCATATGACAAGCTGTATAATCCCGGAATCATTTTCATAAACCTCCTTTGGACCCTCGCCAGTTTCAGCACATTTTTTCTAGGATAAGGACCCCAAAACTGCTCACAATACTCCAGGCAAGGCCTCGCCAATTCTTGATAAAGTCTCAACATTACATCTTTGCTTTTATAATCTAGTCCTCTTGAAATGAATGCTAACATTGCATTTGCCTTCCTCACTACAGACTCATTGCATGTCCCATTGCACCTCAGTAATTTCTATTTTCTCTCTATTTAGAAAATAGTCAGCCCTTTAATTTCTTCTACCAGAGTGCATGACCATACACTTTGTGACACTGTATTCCATCCACCATTTCGTTGCTCATTCTCCTTATCTGTCTAAGTCCTTCTGGAGCCTCTGTACTACCTCAAAATTACCTGCCCCTCCACCTATCTTCATTCATTGTAAACAGCCATCAATTCCATCATCCTAATCATTGACATATAACATAAGAAGAACCGATCCCAACACAGATCCCTGTGGAGCAGCACTAGCCACCAGCAACCGGGCAGGAAAGGTTCCCTTCATTCCCACTCTTTGCCTCCTGCCAATGAGCCACTGCTTTATCCATGCTAGAATCGGGGATATATGTGCTTGGTCCTCAAGATCCCATTGCATGTTGATGCTATAGAGGTGCCAGTATACTTTATACTTTATACACTGTATACTTTCCCTTTGCATTTGATGTCCCAAAGCACAATTCCACACACTTTACTGGATTCAACTCCTTCTTCCATTTTTATCCTCCACTGTCTGTCTCTGCTATATCCTTTGGCAATTTTGTACACTGTCCACAATGGCGTCTTTTTCCAATCCCATCCTGAACTTCTTGCCACCTTCTCTGTGGTGAAAATAGCCACAGCCTCTCCAGATCAACCCATTATCCATGCAATCATTCCTCCTGTGCCTAATAAAGTGACAACTAAGTATGTGTTCAGGGTCTTCTGCTGCTGTAGCCCATCCACCTCAAGCTTTGATGTGCTGTGCATTTAGAGACACTCTTCTGCACATTATTGTTGTAACATGTGGTTATTTGAGTTACTGTTGCCTTCCTCTCAGCTTGAACCAGTCTGGCCATTTATTCAGACCTCTCTTATTCACAAGACGTTTTCATTGTCAGAACTGCTGGTCACTGGATGTTTTTGTTTGTTCTTTGAACCATCTTCTGTAAACTCTAGAGGCTGGTGCATGTGAAAATCCCAGGGGACTAGCAATTTCTGAGATACTCAAACCACCCCATCTGACACCAACAATCATTCCACGGTCTAAGTCACTTAGATCACATTTCTTCCCCATTCTGATGTTTGGTTTGAATAACAACTGAACCTTTTAACCATGTCTGCATGTTTTTATGCACTGAGTTACTGCCACATGATTGGCTTATTAGATACTTACATTAACAGGCAGGTGTACAAGTGTACCTAATAAAATGGCCACAGAGTTTATCTTTCTGGGACCTAAACACCCTTCTAAAAATGTTGGGCCCAGCACTGAATACCAGCAGCAATGAAACAAGTGGTCAATAGTTTCCAAAACTTAATTTATTAATCATTAAAACATAATAATACAATCTTACATTTTATAGTCAACCTTTGCTAATACATATTAATAACAATAAATAATATCAAATATTTCTGGAATGACACAGAGACAATGTGTTTATCAAAAAGTCAATAACATAATAACATTAACTGAATACAGTTGAAATACAGTGACTGCGGTGCCTGTCGTGACTACAAGTGAACTTAATTCCTGCTGGGCTAGAAAGAACCAATTTACTAGGTTTTTTTGGTGCTAATTCCACCCAGCTCTTGTGTTACTATCTTTAGGAATCAGGAAACATTAAAGTTGTTGACTAAAACAGCTCCATTGTTTCTTTTTTCCAGATTATCTGGGATTCCCAGTTCAGGTTCCTGTGGGCTGTGCTACAACGGGGCGTGATCTCCATTGAGTTGGACAGCCATATCAAGAAAATAAACTATGAAACCAAAGGGGGAGGGTTAAATATCCACTTATTTAGATTCTCCTGTTGCCCGCGTCTTCAGCTAGTTGCTCACCGAGATTTATAAATCCTCCTTAAACTTCTCCACCTCTGAGAAAACAGCAAAAATGTGCGCTTATTTTTTTGAAGGTAAAAGGTTATATAAAAATATCCTTGCTACCCAGAACCCCAAGAAGTAGCTGCACTGGAGATCCAGTAGAAGTTGTCAGCGATGGAATCTTACAGTTACGAGGACAGACGGGGTTGGCTGGGAGGAGGCAGTAGTGAGAGAAGCAGTTAACATTTCCGATGGGTACCTTCATCAAAACCCAGCACGATCAATCTGAAACATTGACACTGTTACTCTTCCCACAGATGCAGCCTAACCTGCTGAGTATTTTCCAGCATTTTCTGATTCTGCTCCAGATTTCCAGCATCCACAGCCTTCGTTTAGACTTTCACCGGCTAGGTTGTGTTTGTTTTTTTTCCCTCCTCAGGGTGGAAGAGACAGGTGGTTGGGATTTGTTGGACGGATGAACATTTATCAGGGTTATGGACAGGATGGTGAGGACTATTTCCCTGAGCTGCGGCCTTTATCACCAGGTCATTGGTTTAGGGCAAGGAGGCATAGAGAGGACCTTGAAGATGAATATAGAACAGTACGGGATAGGAACAATGTTGTGCTGAGCCTAATAAATATATAGCCAAATGGTCAACTAAACTAATCCCTCCTGCCTACACAGTTTTCATATCCCTCCATTCTCACTTGCTTTCAGGTGCCTATCTATACATTTTTTAAACATCCCTAATGTATCTGGCTATACCAGCACCCCAAGCAGTGCATTCCAAGCACCCACCTCATCCTGTGTAAAAAAAACTTGCCTCTAACAACTCGTTTAAAATTATCCCCTCTCGCCTTAAACACAGTTCAACCTTGGGAAAAGATGCTGTCTGACTACTCTTGAAGAAAACCTTTGCCACCTGCAGGGTGGTTGAATTCTGGAGCACACCAACTGAGGGGAGATGAAGGCAGAGATGCCCTCAAAGTTTAGATAAACACCTGAAACAGCAAGCTGATAACTGGAAAATGGACTACTTGGGTACTTGATGGCTAGCAGACTGGTGGGCTGAATGGCCTGTTTCTAGGTTGTACACTCAAATGTGAATTGAGGTCTCTATTGAAACATAGAAAGCATCAACGTCCAGCCTGCAAGATACAATCACATACAAAACTCCCAGCATAATCATGAAGTGGGTCCTGTAACCTGTTGGAAAGGTCTTTGAGTTTAGTGTTTGATTCATCAGTCAAGTACTCAGACATCAAAGGAGGAGCTGAAGGAGCCTAGACATTCCTCTCAGCCAGTAGCATGCTGAATACCATCTGGGAATGCTCCATGCTCCTGCCTGTCACCAGTAGGAGGCAAGGTTGATCAAAATCTTCAGAGCCATGGAGAAGCAGGGTATTTGTCCGATGGTGTAGGCCAGTGACCTGGTGGGAGCCTTCAGGGCGAACAGGTAGGCCACACTGTGGACCGCCCTGGCCAGGAAGAAAATGCGGAAGTGGATCCTCGCAATGGATGGGCTGGGTTCCAACAGGCAGTACATGACACCCAGGAAAAGGAACGGGTAGATGCACTCCATGTCATTACGGTGAGCTCTGTGGGAATTACAAATGGGTGAGTTAGTCATCAGAGAGGTTAAGGTACTTGTTCCAAGGCCCTGGCAAGAAGGGAATGTGTCAGTATGAATTAAACCATAAGATCATAAGATATAGCAGCAAATTAGGCCATTCAGCCCTTCAAGTTTGCTGATTTATCATGGATGATTTATATTCTCTATCAACCCCATTCTCCTGTCTTCTCCCCATAAACTTCAACCAAGAACCTATCAACCTCTGCTTTAAATATACCTTATGATGGCCTCCACAGCCACCTGTGGCAATTAATTTAACAGATTCACAACCATATTTCATTTCATTTTCATTTGGAAAGAGGTGAAATCATCGGACAAAGTCAGTATGGACTTGTGAAAGGAAAGTCATGTCTGACGAATCTAATAGAATTTTTTGAAGATGCAACTAGTAGAGTGGATAGGGGAGAGCCAGTGGATGTGGTATATTTAGATTTTAAAAAGGCTTTTGACAAGGTCCCACACAGGAGATTAGTGTGCAAACTTAAAGCACACAGTATTTGGGGTATGGTATTGACGTGGATAGAGAATTGGTTGGCAGACAGGAAGCAAAGAGTGGGAGTAAACGGGACCTTTTCAGAATGGCAGGCAGTGACTAGTGGGGTACCGCAAGGCTCAGTGCTGGGACCCCAGTTGTTTACAATACATATTAATGATTTAGACGAGGGAATTAAATGCAGCATCTCCAAGTTTGCAGATGACACGAAGCTGGGCGGTGGTGTTAGCTGTGAGGAGGATGCTAAAAGGATGCAGGGTGACTTGGATAGGTTAGTTGAGTGGGCAAATTCTTGGCAGATGCAATTTAATGTGGATAAATGTGAAGTTATCCACTTTGGTTGCAAGAACAGGAAAACAGATTATTATCTGAATGGTGGCCGATTAGGAAAAGGGGAGATGCAACGAGACCTGGGTGTCATTGTACACCAGTTATTGAAGGTGGGCATGCAGGTACAGCAGGCGGTGAAAAAGGCAAATGGTATGTTGGCATTCATAGCAAAAGGATTTGAGTACAGGAGCAGAGAGGTTCTACTGCAGTTGTACAAGGCCTTGGTGAGACCGCACCTAGGATATTGTGTGCAGTTTTGGTCCCCTAATCTGAGGAAAGACATTCTTGCCATAGAGGGAGTACAGAGAAGGTTCACCAGATTGATTCCTGGGATGTCAGGACTTTCATATGAAGAAAGACTGGATTGACTAGGCTTATACTCACTGGAATTTAGAAGATTGAGGGGGGATCTTATTGAAACGTATAAAATTCTAAAGCGATTGGACAGGCTAGATGCAGGAAGATTGTTTCCGATGTTGGGGAAGTCCAGAACAAGGGGTCACAGTTTAAGGATAAAGGGGAAGCCTTTTAGGACCGAGATGAGGAAAAACTTCTTCACACAGAGAGTGGTGAAACTGTGGAATTCTCTGCCACAGGAAACAGTTGAGGCCGGTTCATTGGCTATATTTAAGAGGAAGTTAGATATGGCCCTTGTGGCTAAAGGGATCAGGGGGTATGGAGAGAAAGCAGGTACAGGGTTTTGAGTTGGATGATCAGCCATGATCATACTGAATGGCGGTGCAGGCTCGACGGGCCGAATGGCCTACTCCTGCACCTATTTTCTATGTTTCTATGTTTCTATATGGCTAAAAATCTCCTGCTAATATCTGGTTTTAAAAAGATGTTGTATTCTGAGGCTGTGCCTCTGGTCCTGGACTCTTGCACTATAGGAAACTTTTCTCCACATGCACTCTACATAGGCCTTTCAATATTTGACAAGCTTTTCAACCCTATTCTCCTGTCTTCTCCCAGTATCCATTAACCCAGTTTCTAAGCAAGAACCTGTCAATGTCTGCCTTAAATACACTCAACAGTTTCGCCTTCATAGCCTTCTGCAGCAAATAATTCCACAGATTCACCACCATCTGGTTGAAGAATTTCCTCATCTCCCTTTATTTTGACACTGTGCCATCAGATCCTAGTCTCTTGCACCAAAGGAAAAACGCCCTCTATGGATTTGATGAAGGTTCTTAGCTGTCTATTCCTTTCCATAGATGCTCCCTGATTAGTTGAGTTCCTCCAGCACTTTGCTCAGGATTTTCAGCATCTGCAAAACCTCCAATGTTCATCCTCTCCCTGTCCAGTTCTATTTCAAACCTTGAGATTCCAGTAGGATTCAATGACACACCCCACCCTCCCCTACTCTTTCTGATCTCTATGAAGCACAGGTCCAGAGACATCAAAAGTTCCACAGTCCACAACTTCTGATACAACTGAAGTTATATAAGACATTGCTGAGGCCTAATTTGGAGTACTGTGTGAAGTTTTGGACATCTACCTATAGGAAAGATGTAAATAAGATTGATAGAGTACAGCAAAATTTTCCAATGAGGAACTGAGTTATAAGAAAAAAATTGAATAGGTTAGAACTTTATTTCCCGTAACGTAGAACAGTGAGGGGAGATCTGACCGAGGTTTACAAAATTATGAGGGGTATAGACAGGGTAAATGCAAGCAGGCTTTTTTCACTGAAGTTGGGTGGGATCATGAGTTAAGGGTGAAAGGTGAAATATTTAAGGGGAAGATCACACTCCCGACCCTCTGAACTTACTTGCTCAGAGGGTCGTGGGAGTCTGGAATGAGCTGCCAACACAAGTTGTGGAAGCACTTTCAATTTCAACATTTATGAAATGTTTGGATAGGTACATTGATGGTAGGGGTGTGGGTCAATGTGAGCATGCATTTAAAGTGGTTCAGTGTAGACTAAATGGGCTGAAGGTCCTGTTTCTCTGCTGTAGTTTTCCATGACTCTATATCTGGGAATGAAAAGTTTAAAGTATTACTCTAGTCTCGGGTGAAACACAGCAGAACACAAGGTCGGGAGTGTGTGGACACATCCTGCCACTGTGTTCATTAGTTCCCCTGGGGAACACTGGAATAACGCCATTAGCATTGCCCTTGAACTGCCGGGTGACAGCTGAACTAGTTCTGGAGCTATGTAGAGGCCCAAGCTGGCAAACTTCAAAGCAGTGTCAGAGCATTAAGCACACTACCACGGCCACCACGCCCTCGCACCTCACCTCCGACAGCGCTCCACGTTTGCATCGGTCCGGCAGAACTTCAAGCCTCCGTGTCTCAAGGAGTCTTCGGGATTGGCAAAAGCCTGCGGGAGAGAGTGGGGATAATTCGGTCAGATATGAGGCTGTGCCCTTCCAAAGGTAACTGACCCCTCTCTCCTCTCCACTTCTGGAGGTCAACACAGTTGGAGCAGTGCTGAGATCCAGGAATCAAGTCACAGCGAGGACACCGAGTGGACAGTTTCAACAAACATTAACCGCAAATAACAGTAACCACCCAGTTGAAGTGTTCATTAATGTGCAAGATAGGGGAATTTTCCGGGAACACACTTGTCAAGAAACAGCATACATTGTTTGAATGCAGTTCCTATGAGGTACAAAGGAAACACCTAATTGTGAAATTGAGATCTTTGGGACAGACACAATTTAACATGGAAGGTTTGTTAGGAGGTCACCCCTATTGTAATATATATAAACGTGTATTTGACTTTCTGAAAAGCATTAGAGTTTTTCATATTATTTCAATTTTTAGGTGGAATTTAGTGGGTATACTTCCTGTCTCTTTGCTCCACACTCTGACTCAGTACATGGGGGTAGTGCACCTTATGTTGGTCTCCCTCCCACCATAAAAATTTACAGCAAGAACAACCCATTTCAGGGGTGGGTGCACTTCCTTGTGAGAGGGGCAGCAGTGTGGGAGGGCCACACCGCAGGAGAAGTACTGAATGAGTGTTACTGTGAGAGGGGCGGACCGAAGAAGTGCCACAGAGAGGGCAGTACTGAGGGTACATCACCCTGTGGGAGAGGCAGTACTGAGGGTACATCACCCTATGGGAGGGGCATTACTGAGGGTACGTCACCCTGTGGGAGAGGCAGTTCTGAGGGCACACCGCCCTGTGGGAGAGGCAGTTCTGAGGGTACACCACCCTGTGGAAGGGGCATTACTGAGGGTACATCACCCTGTGGGAGAGGCAGTTCTGAGGGTAGGCCGCCCTTTGGCAGGAGCAATATTGAGGGTATGACGTTCCAAAGTTTGGTGTAACTGTGACGCCGTCTGCAAGAGGTTCGTACAGTCTCCCCGTGTAGGGTTGTCTGGGTGCCCTGATTTCCTCGCACAATCCAATGCATAGTGGTTAGTAAATTGCCCTGCGATTAGGCTGGTGTTATATCACTGGGGTGCTGGCTGGTGTGGTTCGTTGGGCTGGAAGAGCCTGTTCTATATGTTTCTCTAAATCAAATAAGACAAATAATTAGAAAGTAAGTCAGCGTCGAACCAGTGACCAGGGCCCAGCACCGGCCAAAACACTGAGGAATCTGTTCTGTCCTAGTACGGCTCACCGAGAGACCCACCTAACAGGAGGCAGCACTGACGATGGAGGTCTCTCTCAGCTGGGTGCTGCCCCTGACGATGGATGCCCGGCGCTCTTGCCTGGGGCACGAATTTACAAATTTCTGACGTGCAGGAACTAAGGGGTTAGCAATTTGTGCCCGAGCGCCCATGGAGAGAGATGTTCTGGGACTGCTAGGCACCACGGGAGTTAAATTGTAACTTAGATGAGGCTGGGGATATTTCAATTCAGGAACAAATGCGATTCTGCAGATGCCTGAAATCCAAAGTAACGCACACAAAATGCTGGAGGAACTCAGCAGTTCAGGCGGCGTCCATGGATATGAATAAACTGTCTATGTTTTGGGCTGAGTCCCCTCATCAGGATGGGAAAGGGAGAGGGATGATGCATCACTGACATGCTGGAACTAAGGGGCTAGAAATTCGGCCGTGCTAGGCAGCACTCAGTGCACAACTCAGTTCTCGCCTAGCCGCCTGCACCGGAAATTAGATCCTAGCAAAATCACCGGGACCAGAACGTTTAACCACTCATGACAGACACCAGGGATAATATTTAGGCGTGAAAACATTCCCGTTACAAAGAGTTATTCCCTTTTTGCGAAGCCTGAGCTGCCCCGTGAGTATCGCCACGGCGAACATCTTCAGGAGCAGGAGCACGGAGTAGAAAACGTAAGAACAAAAGGCTTCATTCTGCGTTCAGAATCATCTTGGCTGAAGATTGCTGGGGGTATGGAGAGAATGCAGGTACAGGGTTCTAAGTTGGATGTTCAGCCATGATCATACTGAATGGCGGTGCAGGCTTGAAGGGCCGAATGGCCTACTCCTGCACCTGTTTTCTATGTTTCTAATCTCCATTCTAAAAGGACACCACTCTATTCTGAGGCTCTGTCCTCTGGTCCTAGGCTATCCCACCATTGGAAACATCCACTCTATCAAGTCCTTTGACCATTCAATAGATTTCTATTAGGTTACCCCTCATTCATCTGAATTCCAGTGAACACAGGCTCTTCATATGACAAGCAGTATAATCCCGGAATCATTTTCATAAACCTCCTTTGGACCCTCTCCAATTTCAGCACATTTTTTCTAGGATAAGGACCCCAAAACTGCTCTCAATACTCCAGGCAAGGCCTCGCCAATTCTTGATAAAGTCTCAACATTACATCTTTGCTTTTATAATCTAGTCCTCTTGAAATGAATGCTAACATTGCATTTGCCTTCCTCACTACAGACTCATTGCATGTCCCATTGCACCTCAGTAATTTCTATTTTCTCTCTATTTAGAAAATAGTCAGCCCTTTAATTTCTTCTACCAGAGTGCATGACCATACACTTTGTGACACTGTATTCCATCCACCATTTCGTTGCTCATTCTCCTTATCTGTCTAAGTCCTTCTGCAGCCTCTCTACTGCCTCAAAATTACCTGCCCCTCC
The DNA here is from genome assembly GCF_048418815.1 of Hemitrygon akajei. NCBI lineage: Eukaryota > Metazoa > Chordata > Chondrichthyes > Myliobatiformes > Dasyatidae > Hemitrygon > Hemitrygon akajei. Next base: position 194,570,055 of record NC_133125.1, on the reverse strand, counting down.
ACCTATCTTCATTCATTGTAAACAGCCATCAATTCCATCATCCTAATCATTGACATTTAACATAAGAAGAACCGATCCCAACACAGATCCCTGTGGAGCAGCACTAGCCACCAGCAACCAGGCAGGAAAGGTTCCCTTTATTCCCACTCTTTGCCTCCTGCCAATGAGCCACTGCTTTATCCATGCTAGATTCGGGGATATATGTACTTGGTCCTCAAGATCCCATTGCATGTTGATGCTATTGAGGTGCCAGTCATTAACTGTGTACTTTCCCTTTGCATTTGATGTCCCAAAGCACAATTCCACACACTTTACTGGATTCAACTCCTTCTTCCATTTTTATCCTCCACTGTCTGTCTCTGCTATATCCTTTGGCAATTTTGTACACTGTCCACAATGGCGTCTTTTTCCAATCCCATCCTAAACTTCTTGCCACCTTCTCTGCGGTGAAAATAGCCACAGCCTCTCCAGATCAACCCATTATCCATGCAATCATTCCTCCTGTGCATTGGTAGCTGAGCGAAGGGCGCTGAGTAGGCTACGGTCAATTATGGATAACTCTGAACATCCTCTACATAGCACCATCCAGAGACAGAGAAGCAGTTTCAGCGACAGGTTACTATCGATACAATGCTCCTCAGACAGGATGAAGAGGTCAATACTCCCCAATGCCATTAGGCTTTACAATTCTACCGCCAGGACTTAAGAACTTTTTAAAAGCTATTATTAATGCTTTTTGAGATAGTGATTTAGATGCATATCATATTTTTTACTGAGTTAAGTATTGTATGTAATTAGTTTTGCTACAACAAGTGTATGGGACATTGGAAAAAAGTTGAATTTCCCCATGGGGATGAATAAAGTATCTATCTATCTATCTATCTAATAAAGTGACAACTGAGTATGTGTTCAGGGTCTTCTGCTGCTGTAGCCCATCCAGCTCAAGCTTTGATGTGCTGTGCATTCAGAGACACTCTTCTGCACGTTATTGTTGTAACATGTGGTTATTTGAGTTACTGTTGCTTTCCTCTCAGCTTGAACCAGTCTGGCCATTTATTCAGACCTCTCTTATTCACAAGACGTTTTCACGGACAGAACTGCTGGTCACTGGATGTTTTTGTTTGTTCTTTGAACCATCTTCTGTAAACTCTAGAGGCTGGTGCATGTGAAAATCCCAGGGGACTAGCAATTTCTGAGATACTCAAACCACCCCATCTGACACCAACAATCATTCCACGGTCTAAGTCACTTAGATCACATTTCTTCCCCATTCTGATGTTTGGTTTGAATAACAACTGAACCTTTTAACCATGTCTGCATGTTTTTATGCACTGAGCTACTGCCACATGATTGGCTTATTAGATACTTACATTAACAGGCAGGTGTACAAGTGTACCTAATAAAATGGCCACAGAGTTTATCTTTCTGGGACCTAAACACCCTTCTAAAAATGTTGGGCCCAGCACTGAATACCAGCAGCAATGAAACAAGTGGTCAATAGTTTCCAAAACTTAATTTATTAATCATTAAAACATAATAATACAATCTTACATTTTATAGTCAACCTTTGCTAATACATATTAATAACAATAAATAATATCAAATATTTCTGGAATGACACAGAGACAATGTGTTTATCAAAAAGTCAATAACATAATAACATTAGCTGAATACAGTTGAAACACAGTGACTGCGGTGCCTGTCGTGACTACAAGTGAACTTATTTCCTGCTGGGCTGGAAAGAACCAATTTACTAGGTTTTTTGGTGCTAATTCCACCCAGCTCTTGTGTTACTATCTTTAGGAATCAGGAAACATTAAAGTTGTTGACTAAAACAGCTCCATTGTTTCTTTTTTCCAGATTATCTGGGATTCCCAGTTCAGGTTCCTGTGGGCTGTGCTACAACGGGGCGTGATCTCCATTGAGTTGGACAGCCATATCAAGAAAATAAACTATGAAACCAAAGTGGGAGGGTTAAATATCCACTTATTTAGATTCTCCTATTGCCCAGTATGTATCAACTGCCCCGCGTCTTCAGCTAGTTGCTCACCGAGATTTATAAATCCTCCTTAAACTTCTCCACCTCTGAGAAAACAGCAAAAATGTGCACTTATTTTTTTGAAGGTAAAAGGTTATATAAAAATATCCTTGCTACCCAGAACCCCAAGAAGTAGCTGCACTGGAGATCCAGTAGAAGTTGCCAGCGATGGAATCTTACAGTTACGAGGACAGACGGGGTTGGCTGGGAGGAGGCAGTAGTGAGAGAAGCAGTTAACATTTCCGATGGGTACCTTCATCAAAACCCAGCACGATCAATCTGAAACATTGACACTGTTTCTCTTCCCACAGATGCAGCCTAACCTGCTGAGTATTTTCCAGCATTTTCTGATTCTGCTCCAGATTTCCAGCATCCACAGCCTTCGTTTAGACTTTCACCGGCTAGGTTGTGTTTGTTTTTTTTCCCTCCTCAGGGTGGAAGAGACAGGTGGTTGGGATTTGTTGGACGGATGAACATTTATCAGGGTTATGGACAGGATGGTGAGGACTATTTCCCTGAGCTGCGGCCTTTATCACCAGGTCATTGGTTTAGGGCAAGGAGGCATAGAGAGGACCTTGAAGATGAATATAGAACAGTACGGGATAGGAACAATGTTGTGCTGAGCCTAATAAATATATAGCCAAATGGTCAACTAAACTAATCCCTCCTGCCTACACAGTTTTCATATCCCTCCATTCTCACTTGCTTTCAGGTGCCTATCTATACATTTTTTAAACATCCCTAATGTATCTGGCTATACCAGCACCCCAAGCAGTGCATTCCAAGCACCCACCTCATCCTGTGTAAAAAAAACTTGCCTCTAACAACTCGTTTAAAATTATCCCCTCTCGCCTTAAACACAGTTCAACCTTGGGAAAAGATGCTGTCTGACTACTCTTGAAGAAAACCTTTGCCACCTGCAGGGTGGTTGAATTCTGGAGCACACCAACTGAGGGGAGATGAAGGCAGAGATGCCCTCAAAGTTTAGATAAACACCTGAAACAGCAAGCTGATAACTGGAAAATGGACTACTTGGGTACTTGATGCCTAGCAGACTGGTGGGCTGAATGGCCTCTTTCTAGGTTGTACACTCAAATGTGAATTGAGGTCTCTATTGAAACATAGAAAGCATCAACGTCCAGCCTGCAAGATACAATCACATACAAAACTCCCAGCATAATCATGAAGTGGGTCCTGTAACCTGTTGGAAAGGTCTTTGAGTTTAGTGTTTGACTCATCAGTCAAGTACTCAGACATCAAAGGAGGAGCTGAAGGAGCCTAGACATTCCTCTCAGCATGCTGAACACCATCTGGGAATGCTCCATGCTCCTGCCTGTCACCAGTAGGAGGCAAGGTTGATCAAAATCTTCAGAGCCATGGAGAAGCAGGGTATTTGTCCAATGGTGTAGGCCAGTGACCTGGTGGGAGCCTTCAGGGCGAACAGGTAGGCCACACTGTGGACCGCCCTGGCCAGGAAGAAAATGCGGAAGTGGATCCTCGCAATGGATGGGCTGGGTTCCAACAGGCAGTACATGACACCCAGGAAAAGGAACGGGTAGATGCACTCCATGTCATTACGGTGAGCTCTGTGGGAATTACAAATGGGTGAGTTAGTCATCAGAGAGGTTAGGGTACTTGTTCCAAGGCCCTGGCAAGAAGGGAATGTGTCAGTATGAATTAAACCATAAGATCATAAGATATAGCAGCAAATTAGGCCATTCAGCCCTTCAAGTTTGCTGATTTATCATGGATGATTTATATTCTCTATCAACCCCATTCTCCTGTCTTCTCCCCATAAACTTCAACCAAGAACCTATCAACTTCTGCTTTAAATATACCTTATGATGGCCTCCACAGCCACCTGTGGCAATTAATTTAACAGATTCACAACCATATTTCATTTCATTTTCATTTGGAAAGAGGTGAAATCATCGGACAAAGTCAGTATGGACTTGTGAAAGGAAAGTCATGTCTGACGAATCTAATAGAATTTTTTGAAGATGCAACTAGTAGAGTGGATAGGGGAGAGCCAGTGGATGTGGTATATTTAGATTTTCAAAAGGCTTTTGACAAGGTCCCACACAGGAGATTAGTGTGCAAACTTAAAGCACACAGTATTCGGGGTATGGTATTGACGTGGATAGAGAATTGGTTGGCAGACAGGAAGCAAAGAGTGGGAGTAAACGGGACCTTTTCAGAATGGCAGGCAGTGACTAGTGGGGTACCGCAAGGCTCAGTGCTGGGACCCCAGTTGTTTACAATATATATTAATGATTTAGACGAGGGAATTAAATGCAGCATCTCCAAGTTTGTGGATGACAAGAAGCTGGGCGGTGGTGTTAGCTGTGAGGAGGATGCTAAAAGGATGCAGGGTGACTTGGATAGGTTAGTTGAGTGGGCAAATTCTTGGCAGATGCAATTTAATGTGGATAAATGTGAAGTTATCCACTTTGGTTGCAAGAACAGGAAAACAGATTATTATCTGAACGGTGGCCGATTAGGAAAAGGGGAGATGCAACGAGACCTGGGTGTCATTGTACACCAGTTATTGAAGGTGGGCATACAGGTACAGCAGGTGGTGAAAAAGGCAAATGGTATGTTGGCATTCATAGCAAAAGGATTTGAGTACAGGAGCAGGGAGGTTCTGCTGCAGTTGTACAAGGCCTTGGTGAGACCGCACCTAGGATATTGTGTGCAGTTTTGGTCCCCTAATCTGAGGAAAGACATTCTTGCCATAGAGGGAGTACAGAGAAGGTTCACCAGATTGATTCCTGGGATGTCAGGACTTTCATATGAAGAAAGACTGGATCGACTAGGCTTATACTCACTGGAATTTAGAAGATTGAGGGGGGATCTTATTGAAACGTATAAAATTCTAAAGCGATTGGACAGGCTAGATGCAGGAAGATTGTTTCCGATGTTGGGGAAGTCCAGAACAAGGGGTCACAGTTTAAGGATAAAGGGGAAGCCTTTTAGGACCGAGATGAGGAAAAACTTCTTCACACAGAGAGTGGTGAAACTGTGGAATTCTCTGCCACAGGAAACAGTTGAGGCCGGTTCATTGGCTATATTTAAGAGGAAGTTAGATATGGCCCTTGTGGCTAAAGGGATCAGGGGGTATGGAGAGAAAGCAGGTACAGGGTTTTGAGTTGGATGATCAGCCATGATCATACTGAATGGCGGTGCAGGCTCGAAGGGTCTGCACCTATTTTCTATGTTTCTATGTTTCTATATGGCTAAAAATCTCCTGCTAATATCTGGTTTTAAAAAGATGTTGTATTCTGAGGCTGTGCCTCTGGTCCTGGACTCTTGCACTATAGGAAACTTTTCTCCACATGCACTCTACATAGGCCTTTCAATATTTGACAAGCTTTTCAACACTATTCTCCTGTCTTCTCCCAGTATCCATTAACCCAGTTTCTAAGCAAGAACCTGTCAATGTCTGCCTTAAATACACTCAACAATTTCGCCTTCATAGCCTTCTGCAGCAAAGAATTCCACAGATTCACCACCATCTGGTTGAAGAATTTCCTCATCTCCCTTTATTTTGATACTGTGCCATCAGATCCTAGTCTCTTGCACCAAAGGAAAAACGCCCTCTATGGATTCGATGAAGGTTCTTAGCTGTCAATTCCTTTCCATAGATGCTCCCTGATTAGTTGAGTTCCTCCAGCACTTTGCTCAGGATTTTCAGCATCTGCAAAACCTCCAATGTTCATCCTCTCCCTGTCCAGTTCTATTTCAAACCTTGAGATTCCAGTAGGATTCAATGACACACCCCACCCTCCCCTACTCTTTCTGATCTCTATGAAGCACAGGTCCAGAGACATCAAAAGCTCCACAGTCCACAACTTCTGATACAACTGAAGTTATATAAGACATTGCTGAGGCCTAATTTGGAGTACTGTGTGAAGTTTTGGACATCTACCTATAGGAAAGATGTAAATAAGATTGATAGAGTACAGCAAAATTTTCCAATGAGGAACTGAGTTATAAGAAAAAAATTGAATAGGTTAGAACTTTATTTCCCGTAACGTAGAACAGTGAGGGGAGATCTGACCGAGGTTTACAAAATTATGAGGGGTATAGACAGGGTAAATGCAAGCAGGCTTTTTTCACTGAAGTTGGGTGGGATCATGAGTTAAGGGTGAAAGGTGAAATATTTAAGGGGAAGATCACACTCCCGACCCTCTGAACTTACTTGCTCAGAGGGTCGTGGGAGTCTGGAATGAGCTGCCAACACAAGTTGTGGAAGCACTTTCGATTTCAACATTTATGAAATGTTTGGATAGGTACATTGATGGTAGGGGTGTGGGTCAATGTGAGCATGCATTTAAAGTGGTTCAGTGTAGACTAAATGGGCTGAAGGTCCTGTTTCTCTGCTGTAGTTTTCCATGACTCTATATCTGGGAATGAAAAGTTTAAAGTATTACTCTAGTCTCGGGTGAAACACAGCAGAACACAAGGTCGGAAGTGTGTGGACACATCCTGCCACTGTGTTCATTAGTTCCCCTGGGGAACACTGGAATAACGCCATTAGCATTGCCCTTGAACTGCTGGGTGACAGCTGAACTAGTTCTGGAGCTATGTAGAGGCCCAAGCTGGCAAACTTCAAAGCAGTGTCAGAGCATTAAGCACACTACCACGGCCACCACGCCCTCGCACCTCACCTCCGACAGCGCTCCACGTTTGCATCGGTCCGGCAGAACTTCAAGCCTCCGTGTCTCAAGGAGTCTTCGGGATTGGCAAAAGCCTGCGGGAGAGAGTGGGGATAATTCGGTCAGATATGAGGCTGTGCCCTTCCAAAGGTAACTGACCCCTCTCTCCTCTCCACTTCTGGAGGTCAACACAGTTGGAGCAGTGCTGAGATCCAGGAATCAAGTCACAGCGAGGACACCGAGTGGACAGTTTCAACAAACATTAACCGCAAATAACAGTAACCACCCAGTTGAAGTGTTCATTAATGTGCATGATACGGGCATTTTCAGGCAACGCACTTGTCAAGAAACAGCATACATTGTTTGAATGCAGTTCCTATGAGGTACAAAGGAAACACCTAATTGTGAAATTGAGATCTTTGGGACAGACACAATTTAACATGGAAGGTTTGTTAGGAGGTCACCCCTATTGTAATATATATAAACGTGTATTTGACTTTCTGAAAAGCATTAGAGTTTTTCATATTATTTCAATTTTTAGGTGGAATTTAGTGGGTATACCTCCTGTCTCTTTTCTGGCTCAGTACATGGGGGTAATGCACCTTATGTTGGTCTCCCTCCCACCATAAAAATTTACAGCAAGAACAACCCATTTCAGGGGTGGGTGCACTTCCTTGCAAGAGGGGCAGCAGTGTGGGAGGGCCGCACCGCAGGAGAAGTACTGAATGAGTGTTACTGTGAGAGGGGCAGACCGAAGAAGTGCCACAGAGAGGGCAGTACTGAGGGATAGCCACTGGGAGAGGGGTTACCATTGGTGCGCTGCTCTGTAACAGGGGCAGTACTGAGGGTACATCATCCTGTGGGAGAGGCAGTACTGAGGGTACATCACCCTATGGGAGGGGCATTACTGAGGGTACGTCACCCTGTGGGAGAGGCAGTTCTATGGGCACACCGCCCTGTGGGAGAGGCAGTTCTGAGGGTAGGCCGCCCTTTGGCAGGAGCAATATTGAGGGTATGACGTTCCAAAGTTTGGTGTAACTGTGACGCCGTCCGCAAGACGTTCGTACAGTCTCCCCATGTAGGGTTGTCTGGGTGCCCTGATTTCCTCGCACAATCCAGTGCGTAGCGGTTAGTAAATTGCCCTGCGATTAGGCTGGTGTTATATCACTGGGATGCTGGCTGGTGTGGTTCGTTGGGCTGGAAGAGCCTGTTCTATATGTTTCTCTAAATCAAATAAGACAAATAATTAGAAAGTAAGTCAGCGTCGAACCAGTGACCAGGGCCCAGCACCGGCCAAGACACTGAGGAATCTGTTCTGTCCTAGTACGGCTCACCGAGAGACCCACCTAACAGGAGGCAACACTGACGATGGAGGTCTCTCTCAGCTGGGTGCTGCCCCTGACGATGGATGCCCGGCGCTCTTGCCTGGGGCACGAACTTACGAATTTCTGACGTGCAGGAACTAAAGGGTTAGCAATTCGTGCCCGAGCGCCCATGGAGAGAGATGTTCTGGGACTGCTAGGCACCACGGGAGTTAAATTGTAGCTTAGATGAGGCTGGGGATATTTCAATTCAGGAACAAATGCGATTTTGCAGATGCCTGAAATCCAAAGTAACGCACACAAAATGCTGGAGGAACTCAGCAGTTCAGGCGGCGTCCATGGATATGAATAAACTGTCTATGTTTTGGGCTGAGTCCCCTCATCAGGATGGGAAAGGGAGAGGGATGATGCATCACTGACATGCTGGATCTAAGGGGCTAGAAATTCGGCCGTGCTAGGCAGCACTCGGTGCACACCTCAGTTCTCGCCTAGCCGCCTGCACCGGAAATTAGATCCTAGCAAAATCACCGGGACCAGAACGTTTAACCACTCATGACTGACACCAGGGATAATATTTAGGCGCGAAAACATTCCCGTTACAAAGAGTTATTACCTTTTTGCGAAGCCTGAGCTGCCCCGTGAGTATCGCCACGGCGAACATCTTCAGGAGCAGGAGCACGGAGTAGAAAACGTAAGAACAAAAGGCTTCATTCTGCAAGTTCAGAATCATCTTGGCTGAAGATTGCTGTAGTGGCTCTGCCTCCAGGGACATCTTCTTCCATATTTATAACTGTAGTAGAGGAAGAGGGTGGGTGTTAACGCTGAATGATGAAAAACCTGCTAACCTGCTGGGACTTGTGTAAGAGATCGGATCTGGGCGGATATGACAAAGTATTAGTGCTAAGCCGGGAGAAGAACAGAAGGTACAATTTCTCTACCCTCCGGCACCAACTGAAGCAAGACATTATTATTCAGAGCGGAAGTTTCAAATGGATGGTTGCAACAAATCTTGTTGCTGCAACGGCTGTGACGTAGCAGCTTGCTTCATTAGATAATCACAGATCTCACGTCTGAATGTAATTGCTGTTCTTTCTCCAACACTCTACAATTTTCACTGAAACCGTATCCAAATCTGATTCTCCAGAATCGCACTATACTCTCTCCTCGCTGCTAACCAGAGCAATAACTTGACTCAACTTTAGTCGCCCCATCATTGAACTGTTCCCAAACTGAAGGACTCAGTTTCAGGGACTCCTCATCTCATGTTCTCGATATTTATTGCTTTTATAATTAATCATTGATTCGATTGTGTTTCTTAGTATTAACAGTGAATGTCCAAAATAAAAATGAATCTCAGGGTTGTATAAGGTGACATATGTGTAGTTTGGTAATAAATTTACTTTGAACTTTGAACAGTCTCTTCTTAATGAATTCACCGTGAAAGCTCTGGTTCAAGCAACACACACAAAATGCTGAAGGAACCCAGCAGGCCAGGCAGCATCTATGGAAAAAAAGTACAGTTAATGCTTTGGGTCGAACATCAACTGTACTTTTTTCCACAGACGCTGCCTGGCCTGCTGAGTCCCTCCAGCACTTTGTGTGTGTTGCTCGAATTTCCAGCATCTGCAGAATTTCTCCTGTTTAAGATCTGGTTGGAAATGTGACTCTATCGAAATGCAAATGTTTAGAAGGATATGGTACTAGCTCAGATACGCAGCTTGGTAAGCAAGGATCAGATGGGCCAAATGGCCTATTCCCATGCTGTATAACTCCATGAATATGACTCTATGAACTTTCCCCTTAACTCTGAAAATCAAGATTATGTGTGGCTGATGGCCTGCATAGACTCGACAACATGCAGGATTGAAAGATTGAAAGAGGCTTCAGAAGGTTGTAGACTCAGTCAACTTCGTCAAAGTTCAAGGTAACTTTATTAGCAAAGTATGTATTTGTCAGCATATACTACCTTGAGATTTATTTTCTTGTAGGCATTCACAGTAGAACAAAGACCAAGGAATTGATTGTAGACTTCAGGAGAGGGAAACAAGAGGTCCATGAGGCAGACCTCATTGAAGGATCATAGGTGGAGAGCATCAGTAAATTTAAATTCCTGAATGCCACTATCTCAGTGGACCAGTCCAGGACCCATCATATTAATGTAGTTGCAAAGAACATACAACAGTGCCTCTACTTCCTTTGAATGCTGTGGAGGTTTGGCATGACATCAAAAACCTTGACAAACTTTTATTAATGTGTGGTGGAAAGTGCATTGATTGGCTGCATTATGGCCTGATTTGGTAACCCAAATGCCTTTGAATGAAAAATCCTACAAAAGCTAGTGGCTATGGCCCAGTATATAATGGGTAAAGCCCTCCCAACCATTGAGCACATCTACATAAAATCTGTCGTAGGAAAGCAGCATCCATCAAAGATCCTCACCACCCAGGCCAAGCTCTTTCCTCATTGCTGCCATCAGGTCAAAGGTACAAGTGCCTCAGGACTAACATCAACAGGTTCAAAAACAGTTACCACCCCTCATCCATCAGGCTCTTGAACAAAAGAGTTAAATTACACTTATCTATTATATGTTCCCACAACTGATTATCTCACTTTAAAGACTCCATATCTTGTTATTTCATGCTCTTGTTAATTTTTCCTGTTTACTTATAGATGTGTTTCAACAGTTTGTTGACTTCCATGCTTTTAAAATGTCATTCATCTTGTTTACATTTACTGTTTTATAGAGTTGCTGAGTATACCAGCTGGAAAATGAATCTCAGGGTTGTATGTAGTGACGTGTATGTACTCTGATAATACAGAACATAGAACATAGAATAGTACAGCACGTTACAGGCCCTTTGGCCCACAATGTTGTGCTGACCCTCAAACCCTGCCTCCCATATAACGCCCCACCTTAAATTCCTCCATATACCTATCTAGTAATCTCTTAAACTTCACCAGTGTATCTGCCTCCACTACTGACTCAGGCAGTGCATTCCACGCACCAACCACTCTCTGAGTGAAAAACCTTCCTCTAGTATCCCCCTTGAACTTCCCTCCCATTACCTTAAAGCCATGTCCTCTTGTACTGAGCAGTGGTGACCTGGGGAAGAGGCGCTGGCTGTCCACTCTGTCTATTCCTCTTAATATCTTGTCTCCTCTCATCCTCCTTCTCTCCAAAGAGTAAAGCCCTAGCTCCCTTAATCTCTGATCATAATCCATACTCTCTAAACCAGGCAGCATCCTGGTAAATCTCCTCTGTACCCTTTCCAATGCTTCCACATCCTTCCTATAGTGAAGCGACCAGAACTGGACACAGTACTCTAAGTGTGGCCTAACTAGAGTTTTATAGAGCTGCATCATTACATCGCGACTCTTAAACTCTATCCCTCGACTTATGAAAGCTAACACCCCATAAGCTTTCTTAACTACCCTATCTACCTGTGAGGCATGTGCCCCCAGATCCCTCTGCTCCTCCACACTACCAAGTATCCTGCCATTTACTTTGTACTCTGCCTTGGAGTTTGTCCTTCCAAAGTGTACCACCTCACACTTCTCTGGGTTGAACTCCGCCTGCCACTTCTCAGCCCACTTCTGCATCCTATCAATGTCTCTCTGCAATCTTCGACAATCCTCTACACTATCTACAACACCACCAACCTTTGTGTCGTCTGCAAACTTGCCAACCCATCCTTCTACCCCCACATCCAGGTTGTTAATAAAAATCACAAAAAGTAGAGGTCCCAGAACAGATCCTTGTGGGACACCACTAGTCACAACCCTCCAATCTGAATGTACTCCCTCCGCCATGACCCCCTGCCTTCTGCAGGCAAGCCAATTCTGAATCCACCTGGCCAAACCTCCCTGGATCCCATGCCTTCTGAGTTTCTGACCTTCTGACTATATTTTACTTTGAACTTTGCTACCATCAGACCCACACTCAATGATTCAGGAACAGCTTCTCCTCCATCATCAGATTTCTGGATAGTCCCTGAACAGCTGAGCATTATTTCATTATCCCCTCTTTTTGTGCTATGTATTTATTGTTGGGATTTGTAGTAATTTTATGTCTTTGCATTACACTGCAACTTTCATGCCACCTACGTCAATGGTAATTAACCTGATCTGACTTTGACAGAATCTCATTGGATGGCAATATTGGTCCACAACTGCTCTTTCTACCTTACAGAGAGGAAGAAATCATCCACGCCCTGTGTATTTTCCCATTCTCCTGATCCTGGATTAAAAAGAGGAATGATTGCAGAATGCATGCACTAACTTCTGTTGAAAGATGAGTGTATATGTTCAAGGGTGTAACTTCAGGCTCTGAGAAACAAGTGCGTGAACAAGTCAGGGCCCAACACCACTCTGGCTTCACCAGAGTCTCTTTGCTGAATATAGCTGTTTTGTCTAGAGAGGGAGAGCTTGCTTCTCATTTCCCAAATGTTAACACCTGACAACATTCTCAGCACTCTCTCCAGCCCAGTGCAAATGGTAATTTATGTGTATTTCTCCAAATGTGTCGAATTTCTGTGGGAATTGAGAATTCTGTGGGAATGGAGGAAGAACAAAATGGAGATTAGAGTAAGTGGGTGATTGATGGTCAGTGGGTTCAGTGGGACAAAGGGTCTACTATGCTATGTGAGTCCTTTAACAACGCCACCAAAGAGCTTGGGAGCCATCAGGCTGAAAACAGAACCACAAGAGATTCTGGAGATGCTGGAAATCCAGAGTAACACACACAACGTGCTGGCAAAACTCAGCAGGTCAGGAAAAAGCTATGGAAATGAAAGAACGGTCGACATTTTGGGTCAAGACTCTTCATCAGGACTAGAAAGGAAGATGCCAGAATAAGAAGGTGGGAGGGTATGGAAGGAGTACAAGCTAGAAGGTGATAGGTGAAGCTAGTTGGGTGGGGGAGGGGCGATGATGTAAGAAGCTGAAAGTTCAAGGTACGTTTATTATCAAAGTACGTATGCAGTATACAACCCCAAGATTTGTCTTCCCCACAGACAGCCACGAAACAAAAAAAAAAACATGGAACCTGTTCAATGAAAAACATCAAGACCACCCCCCCCCGCGCAAAAACACATGCAAATAGCAGCGCGCAAAATGAGCAAATACCAGAGAATATGAAACATAGTATTGAAAGAGTCCAGGGATAATTCATTTCAGCAGTGAGGTCACCCTGTTTCAAAGTTGCCACAGAGAAAGGAGCGACCAGAAACACTTCATAATGTGAACTATAGTCCAACCCACCAACTGCAGGCCCAGAACTTCAGTACTATCCTCCAAAAGCATAGAGAGAGAGAGAGAGAGAGACTTCAGTACTATCCTCCAAAAGCATAGAGAGAGAGAGAGAGAGAGAGAGAGAGAGAGAGAGAGAGAGAGAGAGAGAGAGAGAGAGAGAGAGAGACCATTCGAATGCAGAGGTTTTCTTCTGGCAGCAGTGAGCAAGAGGCTGGGAAACTGCACTGAACTGTCTCTCGCCTGAATGCATTCAATCTTGCTTGACACTTTACTCAGCAAGATTGGTGAGAAATAGAGTCAACCATGGACTTTTCAAGCTTCTTGGCCTTGAGGCCGCTCACCTCCCAGAACCCTCTCGGAGACAGTAAATTGCCAGATTGCTGAATTGGCCCAAAACTAGACCATCAAATGGTGGATTAGTGGCTCCAATAGTACAGAACCACAGTGAAAAGAATAGAAATCATAAAAGAGGTTAAAAGTGGTAGTTTCATAAAATGTCACACTTGGTATCTTTGTTCGGTTGGGCCATCTCCTTCTGGAGGAGACCGCTGCGAGATGATGGGTAGACAGGTTAGAGAAGAAAGAGTCTCATAGGAGAGGAGAGTGGACTATGGGGAAAGGGGAGGGGGCACTAGGAAGAGGTGATGGACAGGTAAGGAGAAGAGATAAGAGTGCAGAAGTGAAGAACAGAGAGGGGGAGGGGGAAATTACCGGAAGCTGGACCCACATATTCCAGCATTTGTAGTCACGTGTGTCTCCTTAGATTAGGCATCCTGATGAATGGCAGGGCAGAGTGAAAAGCATAAATGGCTCACTCTTACTCCAACTTCTTACATGTCCCATCACTAATTGCCCTTGAGAAGGTGGGGGTTAGTGGCCTCTTTGTTTCCTGCTGATAAAGGTGCTGTTGGGATGGGAGTTCCAGGACTTATACTCAATGACACTGAAGGGTGGGTGACTTATTTTCAAGTCAGCATGGTCTGTGCCTTGGAGGGGAATGTACAGGTAGTGATGGTCCCAAGTACCTTTAGGTACTTGCTGGTTGTGATCACAGATTCGGAAGATGCTGGATGCTGGAATGAATGAATATTTGGGGTGGTCAACAGCATACAAATCGAACGGGCTGGTTTGTCCTGCTTCATGTCAAGCTCTTTCAGGAAGGTAGGGCCACTCTCTCCTCAACTGCAATACAAATAACCATATAACCATACAACAATTACAGCGCAGAAACAGGCCATCTTGGCCCTTCCAGTCCGTGCTGAATGCTTACTCTCACCTAGTCCCACCAACCTGCACTCAGCCCATAACCCTCCATTCCTTTCCTGTCCATATACCTATCCAATTTTACTTTAAATGACAATATCGAACCTGTTTCCCTGTAACTTAGGTGCTGAAACCCAGGTAACATTCTGGTAAATCTTCTCTGTACTCTCTATTTTGTTGACATTTTTCCTATAATTTGGTGACCAGAACTGTACACAATACTCCAAATTTGGCCTCGTACAATTTCAACATTACATCCCAACTCCTATTCTCAATGCCCTGATTTATAAAGGTCAGCATAACAAAAGCTTTCTTCACCACCCTATCCACATGAGATTCCACCGTCAGGGAACTATACACCATTATTCCTAGGTCACTCTGTTCTACTGCATTCTTCAATACCCTACCATTTACCATTTACCATTTCCTATTGTGATTGTAGCACCAAAATGTAGCACCTCACACTTATCAACATTAAGCTCCATCTGCCATCTTTCAGCCCACTCTTCCAACTGGCCTAAATCTCTCTGCAAGCTTTGAAAACCTACTTCATTATCCACAACACCACCTACCTTAGTATTATCTGCATACTTACTAATCCAATTTACCACCCCATCATTCAGATCATTAATGTATATGCCAAACAGCTTTGGACCCAGTAGAGATTCCTGAGGCACACCACTAGTCACCAGCCTCCAACTTGACAAACAGTTATCCACCACTACTCTCTGGCATCTCCCATCCAGCCACTGTTGAATCCATTTTACTATTTCAATATTAATACCTAATGATTGAACCTTCCTAACTAACCTTCCATGTGGAACCTTGTCAAAGGCCTTACTGAAGACAATATAGACTACATCCACTGCTTTACCCTCATCAACTTTCCTTGTAACCTCTTCAAAAAATTCAATAAAAATTGTCAAGCATGACCTTGCACGCACAAATCCATGTTGACTGTTCCTGTTCAGACCCTGTCTATCCAGATAATTATATATATCATCTCTAAGAATACTTTCCATTAATTTACCCACCACTGATGTCAAACTTACAGGCCTATAATTGATAGGTTTATGCTTAGAACCCTTTTTAAACAATGGAACAACATGAGCAATATGCCAATCCTCCGGCACCATCCCCGTTTCTAATGACATTTGAAATATTTCTGTCAGAGCCCCTGCTATTTCTACACTAACTTCCCTCGAGGTCCTAGGGAATATCCTGTCAGGACTCAGAGGTTAATCCACTTTTATATTCCTTAAAAGCGCCAGTACTTCTGCCTCTTTAATTGTCATAGTTTCCATAACTTCCCTACTTGTTTCCCTTACCTTACACAATTCAACAACTGTCTCCTTAGTGAATACCAAAGAAAAGAAATTGTTCAAAATCTCCCCCCATCTCTTTCGGCTCCACACATAGCTGTCCACTCTGATTCTCTAAGGGACCAATTTTATCCCTCACTATCCTTTTGCTATTAATGTAACTGTAGAAACCCTTTGGATTTATTTTCACCTTACTTGCCAAAGCAAACTCATATCTTCTTTTAGCTAGGTTTTTATCTTCTAATTTCTTTCTTAAGATTCTTTTTACATTTTTTATATTCCTTGAGCACCTCATTTACTCCATGCTGCCTATATTTATTGTAGATCTCTCTCTGTTTCTGAACCAAGTTTCCAATATCCCTTGAAAACCTTGGCGCTCTCAAACTTTTAACCTTTCCTTTCAACCTAACAGGAAGATGAAGATTCTGTACCCTCAAAATTTCACCCATAAGTGACTTCCATTTCTCTATTACATCCTTCCCATAAAACAAATTATCCCAATCCACTCTTTCTAAATCCTTTGGCATCCTTTCTCCAATCAAAAATCTCAACCCTGGGTCCAGTCCTATCCTTCTCCATAATTATATTGAAAACTAATGGCATTGTGATCACTGAACCCGAAGTGCTCCCCTACACATACCTCTGTCACCTGACCTATCTCATTCCCTAACAAGAGATCCAACATTGCCCCTTCTCTAGTCGGTACCTCTATGTATTGCTGCAAAAAACTATCCTGCACACATTTTACAAACTCCAAACCATCCAGCCCTTTTACAGTATGGGCTTCCCAGTCTATGTGTGGAAAATTAAAATCTCCCACAATCACAACCCTGTGCTCACTACAAATACCTGCTATCTCCTTACAAATTTCCTCCTCCAATTCTCGCTCCCCATTAGGTGGTCTATAATACACCCCTATAAGTGTTACTACACCTTTCCCATTCCTCAATTCCACCCAAATACGTAACATTACCTTAAATTGCAGACAATTTGTGCAGAAATAATTACAAAGAAAAATGTAGGAAGTTAGTGCTACATACACAACATGCTGGAGAATCTCAGCAGGTCAGGCACATCTATGGAGAGGAATAACCAGCTGACGTTTGCAGTTCTGATTGTCACAACCAGGGATCACTTAAAAAAAGGTTTTGTCGGTTAGCATGTGGAATGTATTCCCTCAGTGTCACTTCATGAACCTGCATTGTCCTTGGTTTGGTTTCCTTTCTTGTCTAATCATTTGTCTTTGCACCAGCTCTGGTTTTTCATTTTAGTTTGCATTTGGGATCATTACAATTGTAAACTCTTTGTTCAATTTTATTTATTCAATTTGGGATAATTTGATTAGTATGGTACTGTCTGTGCCTGTAATTCCTATATGCTCCAGGGTGCATTTCAGGTGGACATGCCAATCCCTCTTTGCTGGGATGTTGTAGTTCCCTGTGGGATGAAACTCAGACCGAGTCCTTGTGTGTATCCTCAGTGATTTCTGTCCGTCAAGATCACGTATAGTTTGGCTGAGCTTTTGTTAGGTTTTCTAGTAATACTAATTTATGTAATAAATCCTTAGTATTGTTTGACTTGCCAAAATCTGTGATTATTGCACTTGAATTTGCAAGTGTTCCTCACACTGATAGAGGGTGCCAGTCCAAAACGTTGACTGTTTATCCTCTCTGTAGATGCCACCTGACCTGCTGAATTCCTGCAGCATTTTGTGTGAGAATCTCTTGTGTTTATGAGGTAGCGCTCATAGGTCCATGGACAATTTGGATGGTAGAACGGTGGAAATTGTTTCTGAATTGTTAACAATAGTAACACTCCCAGAGATTGGGGAAAACAGTGATGATAACACCATTGAATGTGCAGGATACTCAGGGGAAGGGAGTATGTTGTTCTTACTAGTTTTCCTATACCTGACTCCAGACTGATCAGCTCACAATGCAGAATACCCGGGTTGGTTGCATCATGGCCTTTTTGGAAAATCAAATGCCCTTGAATCGAAAAGCCTAGAAAAAGTGGTGGATACGGCCAAGTCCATAAAAAGAAAAGCCATCCCCACCATTGCTGCAAGTAATCTATGAGAAGCGCTGGCACAAGAAAGACCCACACCATGCTCTCTTCTCATTGCTATAATCAGGAAGCAGGTACAGGAACTTTAGTTCCCACAAGGTTCATCAACAGATATCACCCACAACCACCAGGCTCCTGAGCCAGTTTGGAAAACTTCACTCACCTCAACACTGGACTCACTTACAAGGAGGACACTGCAATTCACGTTCTCAGTATTATCCCCAATACTGTGCAAAAGTCTTAGACACATACTGTATATATAGCTAGGGTGCCTAAGACTTTTGCACAGTATTGTAGTAATTATATGTATTGCACTGTACTGTTGCTGCAAATAAAAAAAACATTGTGGACTGATAGTGGGAGGGGGCAGGAAGAGGGAAATCATGGTGGCAAAAAGGGGAAGGGAGGTGGGAGGGAACAGCAAGCACCAGAGCGACATTCTGTAATAATCAGTAATTGTTTGGAATGAAATGACCTTGCCTGGTGTCTCAGGGGCTGGTTGTATCTGCACCCGTTCCACCCCATGCCCGGGCACCTCCTTCTCTGCCACCGATCCCCTGCCCCGCCTGTGGGACTCCACCCTCACCAGATCCTGCAGATGTACAAACCCGCCGTCCGCTTCACATTGACAAACACAGAACTGTACAAAATTCAGAAACAAATATATATCTAGGGTGCCTAAGATTTTCGTACAGTTCTGTAGTTGTCAACGTTGAGTGGGGAGTGAATTTGTAAATCTGGCAGGAGCAGACAATTCATTTACCTATAATAATAATTATTATTAGAGCTACATAGATAAATAGGTAGATTGTTGTTAATTACTATTATTTGATATTCTTTGTATTTGCATAATTTGTCTTTTACACGTTGCTTGTTTGTAAGGCTCAATGCTTCTGTTGTACGTCTTTGATCTACTGTGAATGCCTGCAAGAAAATGAATCTCAGGGTGGTATCTGGTGATATATAGGTACTTTGATAATACATTTACTTTGAACTCAGTGTCATCAGCTAAAGTTGTCTGCGGTGTTCTTTAGAATTGCATAAAGGATGTGCTTAATATCCTTCTTTGAATGAATCAGCCGTGGTCAGTTACGTCACTGGTAGTAACTGTGTGGCGGAGACATCTGTCAGGGAAAACCCGAGTCTCAGACCTTCCTGTTGAGTTGCTTCGCGCAGGCGACGTTGTGCCAACCGGGAAGTTACCAGCTGGAGAAAAGTGTGTGTGCAGCACAAAACCCAGAGGCTGGTGTATGCAAAGCAGCAGCTCCAAGGTGGGGTTTGAAGGAAGGGTTGTATTTGCATGATCGCGTTTACAGCCAACGCAACCTCAGGACGTGCTGGGGCAGGTCGCAAGTGTAGTCAAACAACCCACCTACCTCTGCACAAGATCCCACACCGCCTGTCTCTGCCTGTGGCGCCGCTTTCGCTGTTAGTCAGCGCCTGAGGAACTTTGCGCCCGTCTCTGCATTCGGGAAGGATTTCAGGTTCACGCAGATGGAGTGAACCGAAGTCGGGGTTCTCTGAGAGTCGGACTCCGACAATCACTGACCTGCCTTGCGCAGCCCTCTCGTGTAGACTGTCCGAAGTAACCACCGTGTCTGTCCCGCTGCTGACGAGAGCTGACCTTCCTGAGTCGAGCTGCTCAATCCTAACGCTACCCGGCAGCGGACCGCCATGGACTTGTCCCTGATTGCACTTCTCCTTGCATTCACATTGTGTTTTGCAGTCTTTTCCTTCACTTTCTTCTGTAGAATATCGTAACTTGTTGCCTGTACTGACGTAATTGCTGAAGTATTTTCCCCGCCCCCTCCACCAGTAACAGACTAATGGACGTTAACTAAGCATCTCAACACTCTTTAAAGTAAATATTTTTAAGTTAGAAATACAGCAAGCCTTCTCGCCTAACGAGCCGGTGCTGTCCAAGTAACTCATTAACTAACAATTAAATATTTGGAATGTGAGACCATAAGACATAGGAGCAGAATTAGGTAGGCCATCTGGCCCATGGAGTCTGCTCCACCACTCAATCATAGCTGAGCCTTTTTTTTGCTCCACCTCAACCCCAGTTCCCGGCCTCCTCGTAACCTTTGATGCCATGTCCAATCAAGAACCTATCAATCTCTGCCTTAAATACACTCAACCTGGCCTCCGCAGCTGTGTGTGGCAACAAATTCCACAAATTCACCACCCTTTGGCTAAAGAAATTTCTCAGCACCTCTGTTTTGAAAGGACACCCCCCCCCCCATCCTGAGGCTGTGCCCTCTTGTCCTAGACTCTCCCACCATGGGGAACATCCTTTCCACATCTACTCTGTCTAGGCCTTCCAACATTTGAAAGGTTTCAATGAGATCCCCCCTCATCCTTCTCAATTCCGGCGAGTAGAGACCCAGAGCCATCAAGCATTTCTCGTATGCTAACCCTTTCATTCCTGGAATCATCCTTGTGAATCTCATCTGGACCCTCTCCAATGCCAGCACATCTTTTCTAAGATGAGGAGCCCAAAAGTGTTCACAAAACTCGGTAGTTATCTCTTCAGCGGTTTGAATGGGACACGACAGCACAAGCACGTGGAGGTCGGCCAGTGAGAACAGCGGGAAGAGTTTAAAAAGAAGACAGATTTACAGAGCGGGCGACAGAGTAGGAAGGCTTTGGCTCAACGGGGCTTAGGCAATAAGGGTCGAGGCGAGGTAGGTTATCTGTTTAGAATACAGACAGAAAGTATGTGTGTGAGGCCAGCTTTCTGTGCTCGGTGTCAGATGTGAGAGGTTCTGGAGACTCCCAGCCTCCCGGATGGCCGCATCTGCACCAGTTATGTCGAGCAGCAGCTCCTTAGGGGCCACGTTAGGGAACTGGAGATGCAGCTCGATGACCTTCATCTGGTCAGGGAGAGTGAGGAGATAATAGAGAGGAGCTAAAGGCAGGTAGTCACTCCGGGGTCTGGGGAGACAAATAAGTGGGTAACAGTCAGGAGAGGGAAGGGCAAGAATCAGATGCTAGAGAGTATCCCAGTGGCTGCCCCCTCCTGTTTGAGTACTGTTGGGGGAGATGACCTACCTGCAGGAAGCAACTGCGGTCGCACCTCTGGCACAGAGTCTGGCCCTGTGGCTCAGAAGGGTAGGGAAAGGAGGAGGATGGCAGCCATGATAGGGAACTCTATAGTTAGGGGGTCAGACAGGTGATTCTGTGGATGCAGGAAAGAGGCGCGGATGGTAGTTTGCCTCAAAGGTGCCAGGGTCCGGGATGTTTCCAATCACATCCACAATATCCTGAAGTGGGAAGGTGAACAGCCAGAGGTCATGGCACATATGAGAGGTGATTGATAAGTTCATGGCCTAAGGTAGAAGGAGACCATTTTAGAAAACCTAGCACATTTATTTTTCAACATAGTCCCCTCCTACATGTACACACTTAGTCCAGCGGTCGTGGAGCATACGAATCCCTTCTTTGGAGAAGTGGTCCACAGCAGGGGTGATTTATAAGTTCATTGCCTAAGGTAGAAGGAGGTGAGTTATACAGCTCTCGTTACATGCACATGCAGTTCAACTCTTTGAGTGAAAATGCAGAAAGTTTGAAATTAAAAACTCATCTCCTTCTACCTTAGGACACGAACTTATCAATCACCCCATGCTGTGGACCACTTCGAGAGGTCCAAGACGCTGACTTCTAAAAAGAAGGGATCCTTATGCTCTACGACTGCTGGACTAAGTGTGTAAATGTAGAAAAAATAAATGTGCAAGATTTTCTAAAATTGATTCTTTCTACCTTAGGCCATGAACTTATCAATCACCTCTTATATTGCTACCAATGACATAGGTAGGAAAAGGAAGGAGGTTCTGAAAACAGACTACAGGGTGGTATGAAGGAAGTTGAGAAACAGGATTCAAAGGTAGTAATCTCAGGATTACTGCCTGTGCCACATGACAGTAAGTACTGTATAGGAATAGAATGAGGTGGAGGATAAATGTGTGGCCGAGGGATTGGAGCAGGGGGCAGGGTTTTGGATTTCTGGTTCATTGGGACCTCTTCTGGAGCAGTAGTGACCTGTACAAAAAGGACGGGTTGCACTTATATCTGAAGGGGACCAGTATCCTGGTGGGGAGGTTTGGAAAGGCTACTGGGGAGAGTTTAAACTAGAATTACTGAGGGGTGGGAACCAAACAGAAGTGACCGAGGAAAGGGAGGTTGGCTTACAAATACAGAAAGCTTGGAGACAGTGCGAAAGGGAGGATAGGCAGGTGATAGAGAAGAGATGCGCTCAGACTGATGGTTTGAGATGTGTCTATTTTAATGCAAG